>NC_134490.1:23574085-23924085 GCF_040206685.1 Ascaphus truei
ATGTGGGGGAGCAGGCTGTTTAATCTCAGCCGAGTTTCACCTTTAAATATCAAGCATTTCCCAACCTCCTTTGCTATCTGCGAAAATAAAATGCTAGCTCCACACTATCATGCTTCAACTCAGGTCTGGGTCATTTATGCTGCTCTCCCTTAGTGTGTTTTGTATCGAGTATTTATTTGACTGTGTTGCCTTACGCTCCCCTGGAGGAGCATGCTGCCTGCCGCCCTCCTTCAGGCTGCCTGATTTGGCTTTTCAGACAAATAGGTGGTAAGGTGACATTTTGGCCCCAGCTGGTGTCTTAGAGCATATTCCTGCTTAGTAAATATGAGCGTACGCCCGGCATTACTACTTCCAAAAAGTAAAATAAGTAATGCCAAAATAAAAATGAACATACAGTAAATGGAAGTGACACAATGTTACAGGTTCAAACTAATGCCACATTTAGGGGCCTATGCAGAGAGCAGCGAATTTTAAAATTGGCGAGTTTAATAAAAAGTAGCTTTTTTGGAGAGTTTTATTCTCCATATGCAGAAATGTGCGAATTCTGCTATGTTTAACATGAATGCGTGTGGCGAGTTTAAATTGGCGAGATGCGCGCTGCAGAAATGTGTTAAAAAAAATTCGCGCCTTTTTTTTCCCTTTGCTATGGCCGCGAGCGGCAGCTTTTTGCCAACTTTTTCTGGCGAGGCAAAAAGGAGACAATCGCGCCATTTTATTGGCGCGAACAGCCGCTAGATGCCGTTCGCGCCTCTCTGCATAAGGATATTTTTAAAACTGGCGAGATGGAGGTTCTCGCCAGCCGCGAGGCGAGTTTTAGAAATAGAAAAAAAAAATTGGCGCGTTTTTCGTAACTCGCCATTTTCTGCTGTTTTCTGCGCGATTTTCTCCAAAAAATGGCGAGTTTTGAAATAGCGCCGCTCTCTGCATAGGCCCCTTAATATGAGATAAAGACATTGAACATTGGACGTACCATTGTACTGTAGAAGGTCAGTTCTTCCAAATCTAAACGTACCTGCATCTGATCAGTAACATTTATACTGTGCAGCTAGGTGATTTATTAACCGGAAAACCCCATATGTACAGATTGAACAAATATTGACTCGTGTCATTGCAGTGACCCATCGGTCAGAGTAGGATAAATACTATGAACTAGTGGTGTCTATCATTGAGATGATTATTCTGGTTCTGTACTCACTGAGCAAAAAGGGAATATTCTGGTCTATGTAATACGCTGTGGCCTCACGTGCAATAAACCTCATTCTGCTGTATGTTTTGTGGGCTAAAGGCAAACAGACAGTTAGGAATTGGGGCATGGACTTGATTGGATGGGGGGAGGTGAAGGGAAGTTGGGGCACCAGCACCCCAATCACTGCCACCTGCAGCAATGCTGGCACTGGGATAGAAAATAAATGGGGCCTTCCGAACTGTAGTAACCCAGTAAGGAAGTACCATAGAAATAATTGCGCATACGTTACCAACGTGAAGGTGGCAAAGAGGCGACAGCACTCAGCAGGTTTCAAAACGATAATTGTGTTAAGAATACTTGCACATCGAATCCTGCATACTAACAAGGTCAGAGAAAGTGGGAGTTCTGGCATGGTGGTGATGGCACAAAACAATATGCTGCATGACAGCTGTCTTGGCAGTAATGTCAGTGTAACGGGGGACTTACCCTGTTCAGAAAACTTGCCTCTAGTCCAGCAGTGTGCTAGTTAATTGACCAGCACCTGGCTGATTAGAGGTGTTAGAAAAAGCCTGCCTCTGAGACAGGAAGTGGAGACTCCTTAGCTCACACCTGAGCTGAACTAGGAGACAGAGCAGAGGTTCCTAAGTCGCACAATTGGGGGAGACTGACCAGAGGAACTGCTGCCTTGAGCTGCAAAAGGGACTGGACTGTATGCTGATAGCAAGACAACGGGACCAGACCTCAAAACTTGGACAGACATTGCTGTAGCACACAAAGGTGCTTACCCAGGAGAGCAGAGAGAGGACTTCCCCTACAGCTTCAGGAGAACAGATAAGACTTTCTTTTGGAACTGTAATATAACTGTATATATGTTTATATTTTGGGGCTGGTAAATAGCTTAGCTAACGAACCCAGTCAGAGAGGGCTGAGCTGCATGTGTAGATAGTCTCCAAAGCAGAGATAGGGTTTTTTGGTTTGGCTTATTTTCATATATTTTTGCTGTGTTTAAAGCGACAGGTACAATAAAGCCTTGTTTTAATTTCACCTTAAAACAGTCTCCATAGTGTACCTCTGCACATGTCCTCCTACATATGGTGTCAGAAGTTTGGGATGAGAGGTGGCCTTTGAAGTTAAAAGGGCCCGGAGATTACCTGTGGAATTTTGTTGTTGTTGTGCTTTTTGCCTACAAACAGCCTGAGCAACATAAACAATCACATGCAGCAGAGATCAGAGTTAAAGCGACACACCCAGGCAGGTTATCTACACTGCACTGAAACTCACAAAACCACAGATGGACTCTTTTTCCCAATCCCAAGAGGAGAGAGAGAGAAAGAGACTGCTGAAGCAGGTAAACCTTATTTGCCTCTCACAATAAAGTGTAATATGGTAATTGAAAAAGGGGGTTTTGCCTTCCAGCCGTAGTCAGGGTTCAAGAAGTGAGTTAGCCCTTAAAAGGGATAGCTGTTTGTTGTTTTCAAATGTTTTGCTGACGCAGTGAATACAGATGGGGACCCATGAGCGGTACTGATTCTGAAAATAAAGGTTGCCACACCGCATAGGACTACCAGCTGTGAATGGAGTATATGCACAAAAGTGTGAAAATTGATGCAAGACTGTGCTGAAGCAGGGGAATTTTCAGCAAAAAAATGCTGAGTGTAAAATTGCCCTACCAGGGGAAAAAGGGATTGCTGAACTGTGTAAAAGGTATCCAAAGCCAATTGCTGAGTGTTAAGTCCCCCTGTCGGGAGTGAAAGAAAATATTCCACTGCAAAGAAATAGAACCCTGGGAATTTAAAATGGCCACCCAGCTGAAGTCAAATACAGACTCTGTAAAAATAGTGAAGAAAATTTGTTCCTGGTGTAAAGAACCCCACCACATGGAGCAGTGTCCCTTCAGGCCTTATTCAGACGATGAGAATAAATGCATGCACAGTACTGCTAATGTTGTAAAACTTACCCAAGGGAAGAAAAAGTCTACAGAGATGTCTGTGAGAGCTACGACCTCTACAAGCAAAATATGCCCACCTGTAGGACTACCACCATTTGGGGTTCTAGCAAATACAGTGACAACAGCTGCAACAGCGCCTCCTGAGGTCAGGAAGAAAAATATACCTGATAGCCCCAAAATGGAGGACAAAATACAACGTTCTTGTAATGAACCCAACCCCACGGAAGAGTGGCCCTTCCAGTCCGATGAGGAGGAAGACATCTCTTATGGGGAACCCAAACCGAGTCACACCCACAAAACACCCCAAGAATGGTGGGGGTGCCTGAACTCGGTATGAACCGAAAAGACCGCTCCCTATGATGACGAATATGATCGACAGGAGAAAGAGCGGGAGCAGTGGATCACCGAATATTTCCGTCAGCTATTACAGTTGCAAGAAAAGCCAGGTGGATCCAGTGACGCTGCTAAAATTTCAAATGAAGATGGAGACCCCAGTATCCCTGAGGGGACGGTGTCATCCAAAACAAAAAGGCGAAAAAAGAAAAGCGGTTCTTCACTTACCGTGGAAGGAACAGATACATCTGCAGATCTTGCGTAGGAAAAGGGGGTCCGAAATGCCCTGCAGCCTAGAGAAAATGGAGAAGTCGTCCCGCGGATGACCGAATATCCAGAGGGCCCAAGGCAGAAGTCGTGTACCCTAATGAAGTGTCTGTCCGGTGCTAATAGTGAAAAAACCTCAACCAACCATACCAGGGAAGCGGAGCCGGAACCGCTGAGTGACGATCCCTTGACCAGCCCTGGGGATGCCCTGAAGGTTGCCAGGCGTGACTGTGATCGGCTCCGGGAAAATAACGTGAAGCTACAGAAAGATGTGCTCACAATGTACTCTTTGGCCAGGACAGAATTGGACGATCTCAAGACTGAGCTAGATACTGCAAAATCTACTATTACCGCCATGGATGAAAAGCAGAGGCAATCTGATAAAATGATGGCTAAGCTGAAGCGGAAGTATGAGGAGGCACTGAAGCAGATGACAGTCTTCCAGCAAGAGGTTCACACTCTTCGAAATAGAGCTGAATGCCTCACAACAGGAGGTCAACAGTGTCCGGACAGACGATGATGTATCTCAGAAGGAGGTTCATACACTCCGCAGAGCACTGGATGCCTCACATCATGAGATCAACAGCTGCTGCACAGAACTGGAAGTCTCCAGAAAGGAACTTCACAGTCTCACTGAGGAGCTGGACATTTCAAAGAAAACTATCCTACATCTTAACTTACACTGGCGACACACTTTATTCGAGCTCGGCTAGTCCCACGAATTCGGGTATACCCGGGTGTATTGAGGTTTGTGACTGTTTTCTGCCCGAGTGCATTGAGTTATTTTCCAGGCAGGGATTGAAGCATTTTATTCCCGCTGGCTGCAATACTGCACAGTATATATATATATACTGCATTACAATTCATGAATTTATGCCATCTGGTAGACACGCGAAGCATTGCAGCCTATTAAATCCTAATCATTATCATTTAACAGATCAGCCGCCCATCAGCCAGGCATGAACCCAGGCTGGGAAGGCAAACGCAACGGGGCTTGTCAGAGGTGAGGAGCGGCGCATTCCAGGTATCTGCCAGGTACATACTGGGTATTTGCTCGAATAAAGTGTGTCGCAGGAGTAGATCTCAAAGTCTCTCAGAAGGAGCTTCAGAACCTAAACCTGGAGATGAAAGTCTCACGCCAGGAGACAGCCCGCCTCCAAGCAGATGTGCAAAAATGGAAGGTGGACTGCAAGGAGGCCCTGAATAGTACAGAGACTGAAAAAGTAGAAAATTTAAGATTAAAAAAAGAAAATTCGGAGTTGACAAACCATGTCAATGGAAAGAATGAAAAGCTGCACTAGCTTGAAAAAATAAAGAAACGGTTGGAAGATGAGAAATTTGAAGCAGAGCACAGACTGCAGAACCAACTGCAAGGTCTGCGTACACACCTCAAGAATGTCGAACTCTGCAGGAAGAAAAGCGAACTCTGCAGGAAGAAAAGCGAACTCTGCAGGAAGAAAATCTGCAGGCTGCTAAGGAAATACAAGTGCTGCAGGAACGTCTGATTACCCAGTGCGTCCTCGCAAAGCAGCAGGATAAACTGAAGGCTACCCTGCCCATCACCAAAGCATTGCTAGAGGCTAAGCTTAGAGACCAGGTGACTCGGTACAAGAGGGAGTGCAAAAAAGCCCAGAAACTGAGACGAGTATCTGCAGCCCAAGCGAAGAAGTTCACAGTGCTCCACAAAATAAAGAATGATAGGTGGAAGCAAGCTCGAAGAAAGCACAGGGAAGAAACAAAGACCCTGAAAGGAGAATGGCAGGAAACACTCAAGAAACCGAGTGAGACTCTGCAGTCCACTAATTTACAGATGCCTCCAATACAGGAAAAGGTATTGGCTCTGTCCAAGTGTCGGTATCCCACAGTAACTAAGGCCCGTGAGGACAAGTGTACAGTGAGAGCTGGGGACACCACTAACCTTCAAAACAAGATTACGAAGTTTGAGCCTCCTAAGAAAGCACTAGCCAACCCTGCAATCGCCCAACAGGCAACAAACAGAGGTTGGACTACAGAATCGAAGCCAGAAGAATCCTTAGCTGAGGAAGCTGAAAAGATAGGACATTCTCTGGAAATTGAGCTGGAATCGCAACTCGATACCAAAGAAGCTGAAATGGCGACTACATTGTATGGGAAAAATGCAGTAAGACAGCTTCAAGAACTGAGGGCTCAAATGGCTGTTATATGGTGCTCTGGTGATACCAGGAAATTGACATTTTGTGCTAAAGTGGAGCACATGGGAAGGATGGCGAGAGAGAGCGATTTGCATAGGCGTTCTGCGACTGCTGCCATACAGTCTGCCTACAAGAAGAGGAGTGCCTGACACAGGGGAAAGCTCAGGACCACATGGTCACTAGAAAGACTGTACTTGGGAAAAGTTCTCCTTGAGTGACTGAGGACTGCTGAACTCAAACACGTTCTGGAGGAGACACTACTAAACTGGAGGAAGGGCTCCAATCCCAGCAGGACTGAGGGTTCTCCTCCATCCACTCTCATTCAAGTCCCAGAGATATCTCGAGTGAGAGTGGAAGGATGGGTTTTGGCCGTGGCAAGCCCGAGCTTCCCACAAACAGGGGAGGTATGTAACAGGGGACTTACCCTGTTCAGAAAACTTGCTTCTAATTCAGCAGTGTGCTGGTTAATTGACCAGCACCTGGCTGATTAGAGGTGTTAGAAAAAGCTTGCCTTTGAGACATGAAGTGAGACTCCTTAGCTCACACCTGAGCTGAACTAGGAGACGGAGCAGAGATTCCTGAGTCGCACAATTGGGGAGACTGACCAGAGGAACTGCTGTCTTGAGCTGCAGAAGGACTGGACTGTATGCTGATAGCAAGACAAGGGGACCAGACCTCAAAACCTGGACAGACATTGCTGTAGCACACAAAGGTGCTTACCCAGGAGAGCAGAGAGGACTTCCCCTACAGCTTCAGGAGAACAGATAAGACTTTCTTTTGGAACTGTAATATAACTGTATATATGTTGTGACAGAAACCAGGGGATGGTAATAAATTCTATATATATAGGGCTCCCAGTATACTGAACAGTTTCTATCAAGTCTGGCCTGGGAGTGCAGCCTTATAATACATGCACTCCATCCCACAGTTTGGCAAGCGCTAGAACTGAGGGATGAGAGATCCAGACCAGAGTTTGTCTGCCTGCCTGATTTCTGTCACCTGTCATGCTAATTAGAAATCAGGTATGTAAGACTGATTTCCTGTTTGCTCTTCCCTCTTCTCCAGAGCCTGGAAGGCTGCTGAACTACAGTGGGGAGAAGCCTCTTCCCCAAACAGGTTCAATCATTCTGTTCATTTGGCTAAGACTGCAAAAGTACCTTGTTTTGTTGTTGGAAGTGGAAAAGCCACTTCCACCCTGAGTTAGGGAAATCTAAGTTATCGCTCAGGTGAGCAGTTTTTGTTTTGATGTGTTTTGTTGTATGCACTGTGGCAGTCTCAGTGCCTGGGACTGAATAAACCAGGCATAGCCTGTTTAAAGGAACAGTACATGACGCCTCATCATTTAACCTACCCTAAAAGACCATGGGCCTCATGCAGAGAGCAGCGCTATGCAGAATTGGAGAGGGGGAAAATTTTTACCTTTTTTGGAGAGTTTTTATGTCCATATGCAGAAAGGGCAGAAAACTGCCTTTCTGCATATGGAGAGTTTCAACCAGCGCTATTAGCGCTATTAGCGCTGTTGAAACTACTGGGGAAAAAATCGCGTTTTTTTTTTCCCCTCTCCACCGGCCGCGGAGCGCCAGCTGCTTGGTGGAGAGGGAAAATGTTGAAAATCGCGCCATTTTTTTTGCCGCGAACAGCCACTAGATGGCGATCGCGGCTCTCTGCATACGGCAGAGAAAAAAACTGGAGAGAATTTAAACTCTCCAGGCGCGCGGCGAATTTGAAGGGGAAAAAAAAAAAATGGCGCTTTTTTTTAAACTTGCCGGTTTCTGCCTTTCTGAAGGCAGAATCCGCCAATTAATGCCGCTTTCACTTTTTGCGCTGCTCTCTGCATGAGGCCCCATGTTCTAACAGTCCCGGAGTAAGCTGTTTGTCACAATGTTTATATTTTGGGGCTGGTAAATATCTTAGCTAACCAACCCAGTCAGATAGGGCTGAGCTGCATGTGTAGATACTCTCCAAAGCAGAGATAGGGTTTTTTGTTTGGCTTATTTTCATATATTTTTGCAGTGTTTAAAGCGACAGGCACAATAAAGCCTTGTTTTAATTTCACCGTAAAACAGTCTCCATAGTGTACCTCTGCACATGTCCTCCTACAGTCAGCAAATGCATTTTTCAGGAAAATGGGGTCAGTGTGTTCAGGGCATTTCATAACAGCCACAGCATGCAGAAATTAAACAGTATTTACCAGAGCGGCAATATAGGAAGCATTTCTCACAGGTGTACCAGCAAAATACAATAATCATTCACAGTATTGTCTTACTTATTAATGTTCTTTAATCAAACTCATCCATTCCCCATAATCCATCATCTAAAACCAAAACCTGAATTTTTTTTTTTAGAAGAAAACCCAAAAACAAGACACGGAGTCAGGTGAACATCTACATAAAACAGTTTAATTATCCGATAATTAGGTACTATACAAAGTCTGTGAAAGCAAATACAAAATAATCACTCAATAGGGATGTTTAAATTGAATTCAATGTTGCTTATTTTAAATTAGGCACAAGAGTTTAGGTGACTTGTATGAGAATTAGAACATGGTGCATTTTAGGTGAACCTTTCCAGGACGAATGCAGAACTAGTTAACATATTAAAGCATACTGTAGTTTTCAAAATTGAAAGGCAAATCATTGATTTATTTTGGTTACAACTAAAAATATCCAGGTTAAAAGAAGAAGAATTGTATTAACCAATCATTGATGTGATTGGACATGTTTCTGAATGATCATTCTTTTTCACAACATTGTAAGTGCAGGACTTCTTATCGAAAATCGCTTCACACGTCTCTTCATCATATCCCCTGGGTATACCAAAGCTGTCACAAAGCAAGAGAAACATGAATTATGAAACACAAAGGATGTTATGTGCAATTAAGACTGTGTGCATTACTAATACAATCTGTGAAACAGCCGCTAACCCAGGAGATATAGTAATGTCAAAGCCAACACCTTTTGAGGGGACGAAACCTGATTCCAATCCCAGTGTTAGATCTTTGTGAGATTAGCCAAGCCATATTATCACCCTGTGCCTTAGATACCAAACATAGAATGTAAACCCTTGATTGTAATGTACTGTATTGTCATTGAAAAACAATGCCCGATACACTGCATGCACCAAGCAGTGCTACAGTATTCCTTGAAACACTTTGCAGGGTGTCTGAGGACACCAGGTGGCCATTTAAGTGATAGACGGTAAGTATCTTCAGACACTGGAATCTGTATTATGGGACAGCAGCACTTTTTAAAAATGACCCTGTATGTTATATCCAATGTGTTGTACCTTGTCATAAATATGTACACCCGTCTTGCAATGCATTTCCTGAATATTTTACCTGGAATCTTGATTATTGGCATAATAATTTACACCATACTGTATGTGTTTCTGTGACAATTAAATCTGGCGGTCTTGATAAAGGGTTTTACGAAGTGGGATTGAGGGCATTGGGTAGAGAAACTATGGGGCTTATTCTCGTAGCTCTGAACAAACAGCTTATAAAGTGCACTCTAGAAGCAGATTGGCATGCTTTGCTATTCTGCAAGCCCTTATCGCATGTCCAAACCACGTCCAAATGGCTTTTTTAGAAGCAGTCTCAGTCTTGCTCTGTCACCCAATCGGTTTGTCAAAAAATCCTCCAACTTGCATTTTTTGCATCCAACTGCAACTCTAGAAGCTCCGTTATGCAAACCGCTTCTAAAAACAGCATCTAAAGAGTTGCGAGATTGGTATTACAAGTTACATCTACAGCCTGAAATATGGGTTTGGCTGAGAGAAGCGGTTTGCAATAGAGAATAAATTTTATTTCTCACATTTTATTCCACTATTTGTGAACACGTCCGTTTTGACACTCACAATTTTGGAGCTTCTAGAATACGCCCCATAGCATGGTCACTGTTATTAGGAGAATGAGGCATATGGAAATTCATGGATTGTCATAATAATGTTTTGTTAATATAATCCAGATACCATGTATTGCACTTCTGCGTTGACAACTATACAAATGGAAGAGAAATGTTTGACTGGAATTAAATAGTAAGATATTTGTATAAAACATACGTAGAACAGCATTGCATTCCATTCTGGCGACATATGCATTCTTCACAATATGGGGTCTTCCATTTGGTGTTAAACGCATGCACCTCTCCATCTTCCATACAGCCTAAGGAAAGAAATACATGAAGCTTGTAACATTGTTCCCCCCCCCCCCCCAATAATACAACATATTCCAATGTACAACTCTGAATATCATTCCACAGGAATCAATGCCACTGTTGGCACAATGTATCCCAATGTATCCCGACATATCATACCAGAGAGAAAAGTAAACCTGCTGTATCTGTACCTATCGGGTCCAGGATAGATAAGCTATGATCATTTATGGCACACACATAAGATTTATGTATTATGAACTATGCTGAATATAAACTACCTATCTTCCTCCTACTGTGGTAAGTCCTGTTAAGGGCAGGCACCAGTAGTCGTCATGGGTTTTCCCCCTTCCAAGCCCTGCCCTGAGTAGTAGATGCAGGCCCCTGACGCTGCTGCAGGCATGAGACAGAGGGGAGGTTCTGCTGACATCATGAGGGGTGTGGCTGAGTCTATTTAGCAGCCAGCTCCTGTGAGTGACTGTCTGTTCTGTCCGAGGAGTTGGAGGAGACAGTGCGGTCTCACCTGTGCAGTCGTACAGGAGCAGAGAGAGGAGAGGAGAGACTCAGCCACTTTGAGTAGAGCTGATAGTACCATAGACCCGGTAGACCAATGCCCCTCACCCCAAAGTCTGGGGTGATGGGGAGAATCCATTCCCCACCCAGAGGATAACCTCTGAGGTGGGCCGCGGGGTATTCACGCCGCAGCCCAGACCATCCTGTCGGAAGAGAGACTTGGAGGGAAGGAGAGGAGGAAGGATCGGTGAAGGGAGGAGAGTGGAGTAATCCGCGGGACATTGCAGTTGTTGTGGCTGTTGGTCGCCACTACATTTGGAGTCGCTGATCTGACCAATAAAGAAACAATACTTTTATACAAAGACTGTGTGTAAGTCTGGAGCATTCGCCCTGGGACCAGGGTTCACTCTTCTGTACAGGTCCTATCCCATATCCCTGGGAGTATAGAAGATGGAGGCGCTGCACCACTAAGAAAGCATGGAGGCTACCACCCCAGAAGCCTGGTCCTGTCTCCCCAATAACAACGCGGGAAGCTCAGGCCCTCCTGTTCCTCGCAGGTATGCACCACCACTACGCATGTAATCTGCCCTCACGCACCCTAGACACCACAGATGAGTCTGGGGGGGGGGGGGGGGAACAAGGGTTACATTTGGAGGCGAGCTGCTGAGATGCCAGAACAGGTCAGGCTTACAACGAGGCGGAACGGAAAGAGTGAGATGCACTCTCTGTGCAAGTGCTGGAGAAGGAAGGGCGCAATTGCATATACCGGGGGTAGTCAGGGGAGCGTAGACTCTCGCACAGTACGCCCTGGGCGCCCTTGGGAGGTGGCGTAGGAGGGGTGAATAGTTAGAGCTGTTATGAGTGGCCAAAAGTAGGAGACACCCATACATAGGGAGATGCCCGGTACACTAGCTATCACCCACACAAACGCACCACAGTGCACTTGAACCGTAGACACCGAGTACAGTGCATGGAGGAGAGGAGTTCCGCTGAGCCTGGGGTAAAGCCACCTCATATTAGGGGGATAAAGAAACAGAATGCAGAGCACACGTTTGGAGGTCAGTCAGTGTTTAGGTACGAGATACCCAGTAGACACTGAGTCTTAGGGCACATGTACATTTGGAGGGCTCATCCAAGATGGCGTCCGTCCCGACATATGCCCCGCGGAGCAAGAGAGCCGATCTAAAATGGCGGTTAACGCCAATCCTAGAGCAAGCACGTGCATTGTGCAAAGAGACAGTGAGAAAAATGTGGCGGGAAATGTGCAAGGGTCTGGCGCCAAACCCAGATTCCTTGCAAGATGAGCGACGCGAAAGCCGAAAACCCACCCACCTGTGCAGTGACTGGTCAGAAAGACAGGCCACGTCACACTGAAGGAGAAAAGACCCCGCCTCTGGATTCCACCAGAGGGAGGAGGCCCCAGGAGAGCCTATCAGGAGAGTCCTCCCCAGCGAAGGGAGGGACCGGAAGCCAGAGCGAAGAGCTTCACTTTTGTCTGGCATTCGATGAGCAAGGAGCTGAAACACTGAGCTGTTCCAACCCTGAGGGAACCATGACTGAGATGAATACTTCGATTTACCAACCACATGGAGGCTTACTGGTAGTGGAGGTAGCCGAGCACGAATACCTCCCGGTGTTTGTGCGTTCACTGCGGGATACCGGGCGCGGTACCAAGCACCAAGGCCCGATGCCCTCAATGTGGCACATTTTACCTTTGGCCGAACGAGCCGTGGCCTTTGATCGAGACCCCGCGGGGTGCCTCTCCGGGAACATTGACGGAGGTGGCGGAAGGCAAAGACAAGACTGCCCTGGTTCCCCGTTACACCCAAGCGTGAGGAACCAAGGCCCAGCCCTCTACCGAACCGAGCTAGCTGTCGACAGAGAAGAGCGCGACCGCAGTGGAGGTACCGGAGCAGGACTACTTTGTACCTATACCCACTGGTTGTATCGCAGAAGAACCCGGTGACTCCCTAGCAGAGGAACCAATCTTGATATCCTCGTAGGAAGAGGTTGGCGTGACATCGGTGGCAATGCGCCTACCGGCGAACCACCCCAAAGGCATCGAGAGGGAGCAGACGAGTCCAGAAACTGTCCGACGGCGAGTGCTGGTGCGGCCGGAGGCCCGTAAGAGTCCCACGGCCGTGGTGACTCCCAGTGCGGCGGAGACGGAGACTGAGACGACCTTAGAGGAGCCCGATATAATCAAACAGCAGCGGACTCCACCACCCCCCTTACTCCCGCCAAGCGACAGCAGCGACCGCGGAGAAGGAGAGGCTTGCGGCCTACTTGTCCGGCCGTGCACCAGATGCTCTGCCACCGCCCATTCCGGTACACGACGCACTTCCGGTGCGTGACCACGGAGCGGATGGAGAGTCTGCGGGCACCCCTGATGACGTTGTTTCCGGTTCGACCGGAAAACGAAGGCCGGAAGCGCTGTTCTCCTCACGGAGAGTAGCCATGGCCACGGCAATGGCCACCCTGATGAGCCCAGGTCCATTTAGAGAGGTGAGACACATGGCGGAGAACTCCCCCAAGAGAGCGTCCCTTGGTCGCGGAATTACCCGCTTGCTGGACAATGACCTGAACGTTGCCCCTGCCCCAGCCCATAGCTCCATCGGCCCGGCCACTGCCCCTGCCCATCACGAGTATTGCCACCGGGACCTAGCAGGGATTAGTTATGTAAATACCCCAAATACTCCAAGGACTTGTGGGATTGGGAATTGAGCGATGAGGGGTCAGATGGGGAGATACCGTATTCAAGTGTTATACCTGTGCCTAACCCTGTGCTGTTTTCTCCTGCAGCTAGAGGGAGGGCCCGTGGGTCCCACACTCCTGTAGAGGCTGGGCCTACCAGCAAAGTGGTTAACAAGATGAATCCTATGGTGTATTATACTGCAAAAGGGTGGAGAGATTGCTCGCGATCTACTGATGCGGGTACGTCCGGTGTATCATCTCAGGTAGTCTGATGTAGAACGCACTAGTCATTCCACAGAGTACGAGCACCGTGACAAGTGGTGGTCACCCCTATTCACCGGCTACAATGAGGGGATGGACCGTACGTGGTTCCTATTAATTAAGAATAATATTGGTGACCATTGGTGGGCGGCTGGTTCTTTCACTCAACAAGAGGTAGAGGATGAATTAGATCAGAGCAGAAACTTGTTGTACCCCGAGGCCCCAGTATCTTATATGATGAAGTAGCTCCGGAAGAGCCTGTGTTTTGGGTACTGCCAAGCAGGGCGGGTAACCGCAAGCTCACCAAACTAAGTCGAGCTGACCGGGCCATAATGGCTAGATACCGGCAGTCCCACGGATATGAGTATCCTTATGTGCCTGAGCCCATCATGAGGGAAATAGAAGAGAATCGGGATAACTGGCTCAGGGAGGCTGTGCAGGAATATCTTCGGACCAAGTTCGGTCAGGGAGGGTATCATAATGAGGATAAAATAAGCGACTTGGTCCGCATATGGAGCATAGGTAGATGTATCTACATGCATGGTATAAGCTATCGGCCTGAGCATGGGCCGGTCCAGTCTTTCGCTGTGACCGTCATGGATCATAATGGGCGGAGGATAAGAAAGCCTGATCCAAAGCATTATCTGTAGGGTTCTCCATGTTGGGAGTACTCAGTTGTATTATCATTGAAACTACCTCATATGCAATGTATGATGACAATGTCTCATGTGTGCTGTTTCCCAGGTTGTTCGCCGCAGGATGGGTCTGCTAAAACTAGGTCCAAGTGGGGACCATTGGATTCCACCATAGGGAGAGTGTAGCCCCCTGTAAACAGCACAGGCTATTCCTATCTTCCTCCTACTGTGGTAAGTCCTGTTAAGGGCAAGCACCAGTAGTCATCATGGGTTTTCCCCCTTCCAAGCCCTGCCCTGAGTGGTAGGTGCAGGCCCCTGACTCTGCTGCAGGCATGAGACAGAGGGGAGGTTCTGCTGACATCATGAGGGGTGGGGCTGAGTCTATTTAGCAGCCAGCTCCTGTGAGTGACTGTCTGTTCTGTCCGAGGAGTTGGAGGAGACAGTGCGGTCTCACCTGTGCAGTCGTACAGGAGCAGAGAGAGGAGAGGAGAGACTCAGCCACTTTGAGTAGAGCTGATAGTACCATAGGCCCGGTGGACCAATGCCCCTTACCCCAAAGTCTGGGTGATGGGGAGAATCCATTCCCCACCCAGAGGATAACCTCTGAGATGGGCAGCGGGGTATTGACGCCCCAGCCCAGACCATCCTGTGGGAAGAGAGACTTGGAGGGAAGGAGAGGAGGAAGGATCGGTGAAGGGAGGAGAGTGGAGTAATCCGCGGGACATTGCAGTTGTTGTTGTGGCTTCTGGTCGCCACTACATTTGGAGTCGCTGATCTGACCAATAAAGAAACAATACTTTTATACAAAGACTGTGTGTGAGCCTGGAGCATTCGCCCTGGGACCAGGGTTCACTCTTCTGTACAGGTCCTATCCCATATCCCTGGGAGTATAGAAGATGGAGGCGCTGCTCCACTAAGAAAGCATGGAGGCTACCACCCCAGAAGCCTGGTCCTGTCTCCCCAATAACAACGCGGAAGCTCAGGCCCTCCAGTTCCTCGCAGGTATGCACCACCACTGCGCATGTAATCTGCCCTCACGCACCCTAGACACCACAGTGAGTCTGGGGAGGGGGGGCAAGGGTTACACTAGTTATTTTCTTTAGCGCTAATATAGAAGAATATGAATATCCACCAACCGATATTTGTCTTCCAATGTAATGAATACAAAATTCACGAATTACAAGATATTTGCTAAAGTTTACATAACATTATTATATCCAATAACTAGTGTCTATATCCAGTGGATATATGGATATTGACTAGAGAAATGTTAGTGGATTTCTTCAACATATAATGAATTTATATCTATATGTGTATGTATGGAAACATTGGCCCATATTTTCAGAATTGTGCCTCTGTCTAACTACATTTTAAGTTCACTTGAAAATCTATAACATTTTCCACTCTTTTTAAATCAATAAATGACTATATCTAACACAACTTCACTTACAACTTTATCAATGCCATTAATTAACTCATTAGATGAGCAATGCTGCATTGCCAAACATAATTTCTACTATTTGGCGTCAATATTGCATCCGTACTGTTCACTACTTGGGTCATAACCTGGTACAAGTACAACTTATATATTTAGCTAGTAGGAAGTATTATTACAACCTACTGAGGACTGGAGTTGAGATCCCCTGCCTTACAGTCCCTTCACTTGCATGGGACATATAGGGCCATGATTAGCACTGCTTAGTAACTGTGGCCCTGAATCTCCTTGAAATAAGTTGTTTCAGTTTACAAATACAAACAACCGATTATCACTGAAAATTCTAATAACACGATGATTAGAAATCGCCTGTTATTTACCTGCTACTTTTATCTTGGAGTTCAGATTCAGTTTCAATTTTTGCATATAGCAGTAAGCACTCGAGAGTGCCACTGAGACGGCAAATGCAAGAGCAAGAGTCAAAAGGAACTTCTGTAAAGAAAAAGCATAGAATGTTTCCGATCAACTGTAAGCAACATGTGACACATAATTATCAACAATATAGGACAGTGTATAACAGCCACTGCGTATAGTAATTGTTTGTAAAATACAACAGAGCAGAAAGCATTCACATGGCAAACAATACAATAACACAATACAATATATATGCATGTGTGTTGATTATTTATATTATCTTGTTTTTTCCTTACTTATCTGATAACTGATGAGCTGATGCATATGCTTATAACATAGCCTATAGTTCGAATTCAGTATATATGTTTGGTTTAGACCAAACATGGCACAGAATCGATTTAATTCCCGACCCTGATTCTGCGCTCGACTATTTCCAATCTGAGTTCTTAAAACTCTGTGATACCCATGCTCCACTACGCAAAATAAGGGTACGGGGGGCCCACCTTCCATGGGTTACACCTGACCTTATAGCACTCTACCAGTTCAGGGATGCCTTGTGGAAAATCTACAAAGTAACTGGCACTACCAAGGATCTCAATCATTACAGATGCAAGCGGAACATGTGCACAAGGCAAACAAGGCATGCAAAAGCACAATATTACTCTGACAATCTCTACCAGAATACATCAAACCAAGCTAATTTCTGGAAGGTTATCAACAATATATTCCAGCCTCCTAACCATCAACAACCAAGTTATATCACTAAGGGGGATATTACTCTGACAAACCCCTCTGACATTGCAAATGCATTCAATGATTACTTTGTGGGGTGTGCCACTAACTTATTAGCGAAACGCAGCCCAAACCACAAACCTGAATCTCATCCTGGGAGTACCCCTATAGTCAAACCCCCTCCCAACACTGCCCACAATTTTCAATTTGGCCCAATATCTGAAGAGGGGATTATAGAAGCGCTCCTCAAACTAAAACTAAGCAGCCAATGTGGACCCGACTTACCACAATCTAGGTTCCTACGACTTGGTGCCCCAGCCATTGCCAAACCAATTGCTTCCATAGTCAACTCTATCCTGTCTGCAGGCCATATCCCTAAGACCTGGAAAACTGCCAGAGTTGTCCCAATCTTCAAAAGTGGGGACAAAAACACTGTCTCAAACTACAGGCCAATCTCCCTTCTCCCAATCCTATCCAAAGTCATGGAAAAATGTGTCTACTCCCAATTAAGCGATTTCTATACAAAAAAAATTTCCCTAGCCAATTCCAATCTGGCTTTCGTCCCAAACACTCCACCGTAACTACCCTGCTAAAAGTTTGCAATGAAGTCCAGTGTGGAATGGAACGGGGACAACTCACTGGTGCAGTATTCCTATATTTTGCAAAGGCTTTTGACACAGTTGATCATGCTATCCTGCTTAACAAACTCCAGAGCTCTGGAATAGGGAAGCATGCTTTAAACTGGTTTCAGTCCTACCTATCAGGAAGATCCCAACATGTGTCCATCTCAGGCTCTAACTCCAACCCCCTGGATATCACCTGTGGGCCCTCTGTTCTGGGCCCTCTACTCTTCTCAGTGTTCATTAATGATCTTCCCACAGTTTGTAAGGAAGCCTCAATACACATGTATGCAGATGATACAATCCTATATGCACACAGCCATAGCCTCTCTGACCTTCAACACATACTTCAGTCTGACTTTTTGAGACTTGAAAATTGGATTTCCCAAAACAAACTGTTTTTAAACACTGACAAGACTGTAACAATGGTATTTGGGACCAAGACTAAATTTGTAAAGCTTCCAGTGACTGAGCTCCTGATTAGAACCAATGCTAACACCACCCTAACACCTGTCACTAGTTTTAAATACCTGGGTTTTTGGTTTGACTCCCACTTAACATTCGGGATGCACATTGATACCCTGACAACCAAGACCTATGCCAAACTAGGGGTACTTTACAGGAACAAATCCTTCCTAAGTCTCCTGGTCAGAAAGCGTATCGCACAGCAGATGCTAATGCCAATTATTGACTATGGAGACATAGTATATGGCTCGGCACCTCAAACCCAACTTAGCAAACTTGACACCCTCTACAATTCAATTTGTCGTTTTGTTCTCCAATGCAACTACAACACACATCACTGCGAAATGCTCAAAGAACTAGATTGGTCAACACTAGAGTCTAGGCGCAAAGTTCACCTCTCCTGTCTTGCCTTTAAATTCTTCATGGGCAAGCTACCCAGCTACAGTACCTGAACAAGCTCCTCACCCCTACCTCTTGCAGCAGTTATCATCTGAGATCAGACTCCAAAAGACTGTTCATGGTCCCAAGGCTCAACAAAGTATCCGGACGTTCCTCCTTCTCCTACCGTGCACCCCAAAACTGGAACAACCTACCAGAGACCCTCACATCCACCACCAGTTTAAGTTCTTTCAAATCTAAGGCTGTCTCACATTTTATCCAAAGCCAGGGTGTGCAGCGCACAGCAGTAATGAAAAGAGCAGGTCTTGCAAAAAATAATAAGTCCTTTATTGAAAATTCATGGTGATGTGGGACAGCAGCAAACCTTCTACGCGTTTCGTTCAAAAGAACTTTATCAAGAAGTGCGGTGTGTATTAAAACAGACAATTTAAATACAGCTGATTTGCCTGTTTTCGCGCCAAATAGTGACGTCACTGGATGTCTCTAACCAGTGAAATACATGATCTCCGCGCATGCGCGCGGCGCCAGAGTACTAAAAATTCCCTGTTCATACCAGCCGAGCTGGACATCTCAACCAATGGAGTTCATGATCTCCGCGCATGCGCGCGGTGACAGAGTGCTAGGGATTCCCTGCTAATACCAGCCGTGCTCAATCACTGGATGTACGCCCCTCCGGGCAGTTCCACCAATGAGAGCATGCCTCTGGCAGTCACAGGAGAACACCCACTCCTTCTCGCTCAGCGCATGCGCTGATATATCACCCTTCCCTATTTTTCACTAAACAACATAACGACCCTAAGGGAGGTTACAGAGGTATTAAGGATAGGTTTAATATAAAAATGCATGTAGAAAATGAATGAACTAGGGGATATATAAGGCAGTCAGCTGTATTATAGGCAAAATAAGAGTATACACAATACATGAAAACATATGTGTATATATATATATATATATATATATATATAGTAACAAAAGAATTGTATAATTGTAATTAGAAAAATACATATAACAAGACAATTTATTGTTTAAAAATTATATTAAACAAAACAAGTTTATTAAATAAAAATGCTAAAAAAGCAATGCTAAAAGAGCAATAAAAACATATTAAAAAATGCAAATATGTCTTGTGCCTGTAAATCAGCAACAGCAAATTGCATGCCCCAATGGATGAAAATAGAGGTCATGTGGTTTAAACATACAATAAATTTCTATTTAATGTGAAGTGCCGTGTAGAAGATATATACATAGTTATACATAGATTGTCATTAATCTGTCTATAACATAGTTTGGATGAATGCATAGTAAACAATACTGTGGCAACATTAGTGATATTTTACCTCTAATAAAAATTATTTAGACAAATCGAAAACACTTTAACTAAAGTGAACAAGACTGAGAAAGCTCTTATTTGATGTTAATCTTATGTCACGGAGATACGTATTAATACACTTAAGGTAATATTTATGATTTATGAAGATACGAATAAATCCCAATATAGTATAACTAATGGTATTTTTGGATTTTTTTTATTATATATATATATATATATATATATATATGAAAAAATATACAATGAGCAAAAATATATTGTTATTAGAAGACAGATAATTCTTATTTAAGAAAGTGGTTAATGTTCCATTCTACATTCATTCCATCAGGGAACCTTGTTTTTAATGTAAATATCCAGTAGGACTCTCTACAATCTAATATTTTTACAGTGTTACCCCCTCTTTCTTTTTTGATTATCTTCTCAATGCCCACAAATGAGAAGCTGTTAATGCCCCCTTGCCCACATTCCGAAAAATGTTTGGACACAGGATGCTCCATATCTTTTTTGCGTATCAATCTGCAATGTTCTTGCATCCTTATTTTTAATGCCCTTGTGGTCCTGCCGACATATCTCTTCCCACAGCCACAGGTGATGAGATAAACTACAAAGGTAGTATTACAATTGATAAAATTGTGTATAGTGTGACGTTTGTGTGGACTGTGGGAAAAGACATGCCGAGCAGGTTTCATGAATTGACACATGTTGCAATGGTTGCATCTGAAGGATCCTTTGGTCAAAAAATGTTCTGAGCTTTTAACTGGCGTTGATACTACACTAGGGGATAAAAATGTAGCCAATGTCTTGGCTCTTCTGTATACAAATTTCGGACCCTTATCTGTATATTCCCGAAGAATTGGATCCATCCTTAATAATTCCCAGTGTTTATTCACAATTCTATTTACTTGACTGCTTGATTTACTATATTGTGAAATAAACAAAGGACAGGTCCCATCATCCTTGATGTCTCTTTTTGTACCCCTCAGAGATTCAGTGTGTGCGCCCCCCCTCATTCTGGACACAGAGGGCAATACCGTTGCTCGTTCAATTTCTTTGACTTCCTGTAGTGTAGTCTGGAGGGTCTCCTGATCATATCCTCTTTCAACAAATTTATTTGTCAGCTCCTCAGACTGGGTCAAGAAATCGCCAAGGGTTGAGCAATTCCGCCTCAGCCTGAGGTACTGACCCTTGGGTATTCCCTTAATCACAGATCTGGGGTGACAACTGTCCGCTCTCAAAAATGAATTCCTAGAATTTGGTTTCTTGTAAATATCAGATTGTATTTTTTGATTGATGTCTATGTAAAATAGAATGTCCAGGTAGCTAATGTGATGAGAATGATAATTGATAGTGAGGTGAATATCAAAAGTGTTGTTATTTAAATATTCTATAAATTCTAATAAAGTGTCAGTGTTCCCGTGCCAAATGAAAATAAGATCGTCAATGAAACGTTTGTAAAAAATGATATTGTGCCTATAAGTGTTTGTGCTACCAAAGATAAAGTTATTCTCCCACCACCCCATAAAAAGATTGGCATAGGAGGGGGAAAAACTTGTCCCCATTGCCGTCCCCCGAAGTTGCAAATAAAATTTGTGATCAAAAAGAAAATAATTGTGAGTGAGTAAAAAAAGTATTGATTCCATAATAAATGTGGTTGTAAGTATTGAGCTTCCTGGACACTCTATGAAATGGCGGACAGCCGTCATGCCCAGATCATGTTGGATGATCGAGTATAGGGAGACCACATCCATGGTTACCCACAGGTAATCCTGATTCCAACTGATCTTTTGTAATTTTGTGAGCAAATCCCCTGAGTCCAAGCTAAAGGAAGGCAAGGTCCTAACAAAAGGTTGTAAATATGCATTCACATATTGAGACAGACCATCTCCCAAAGATCCAATACTAGAGACTATTGGCCGACCAGGGGGGTCGACCAAAGTCTTATGGATCTTTGGGAGATGGTGGTATATGGGAATGACAGGATGGAGATTGATAATAAAATCTAGTTTATGTTTAGTCAATACATGTGTAGCTGTCCCCAGATCCACCAACTCAAGGAGTTCCCTCAAAAAACAGTCAGTGGGGTCCCGTGGTAGTACAGAGTAGGAGGACACATCTCCAAGTTGGCGGAACGCCTCCTTGAAGTAGTCAGTCCTACTCTGCACCACCACAGCACCCCCTTTGTCTGCATTCTTAATTACTAACATGGAGTTATCCTGCAATGACTTGATGGCAATTCTTTCTTCTTTACTAAGGTTATCATACCCTGAATGGGAAAAGGAAAAGCCCTGAGCTAACAATCTGAGGTCACGAACCACAAGGTTCTCAAACATACTAAGGTATGGGCCTTTAGCAAAAGTGGGGTAGAACACTGACTTCTCCCTGAGTTTGGATTCCCAGTCTCCTAGAATGTATGTTTGTGTGTCTTCTAGAGTATTGCCCTCTATAAGAAGATCTTCCATATCCCTAAGTATACAATCTTCTCTAAAAGAGTCAAGAGTTCCTGTATGGGGGGAGGAGGAGGAGGAGGAGCAAAAAGGATTAGTTGTTTTACAAGTGGGTAAATTACGTACTTCACAAGGCACTTCACTTAGAGTTGTCACAGTCTGAGACCCACCTCCACTGTTTGGTTGATGGTAGAATTTTTTTAAAGTAAGTTTACGTACAAACTTATGGACATCGACCACTACACCAAAGAGGTCGATGTCCATAGTGGGAGCATATTTTAATCCTTTATTAAGTAGTGAGATCTCTGCATGTGACAACTCAATACCTGTGATGTTGATAACATTGTTAGTGTAATTTAGTAATTCTTTTTCCTTTTGTTTGCCCTCTTCCCTCCCGTGTCTTTTCTTCCCCCCCCCCTCCTTGTCCTCTTTCGTCTCTCCTGAACATAAGGTAGTTTTTTGACTGTTGATCAGTTTGGTAAGTATCACTCTGTTTAGCAGGTATTGGTTCCCCCCGGGCCATGGAACCGTCTGATGAACGCCTCTCGTCTCTGGGGTGATCTGTATTCCCACGTTGTGGATTATTGGATCTATTTTCCATGTCCATAAATGAGACAGAGTGTGATGTAGTTTCCACATCAGACAGTTCAGAATCACCACTTTGGTAATCAAAATTGCTTGTTTTTAAAATAGATTTGCTCGGGGTTGATCTGCGTGACTGATTATTAGATGTATCCCTTGAAAAGCGGTCAAATACAGGAACAGTTCTCTGCCAATTGTATATCTGATTTTTTTCGTAATCAATACGATCACGATCATATTTGTTTTGTTTACGTATCATAATTTCTCTCTCTGCATCCTCCACTGTTCTAGCTAATATCTGGTCATATTTGGAAAAGCCCTCAATGTCCTTAAATTTCCGCAGTTTATCTTGTAGTTCTTTAATCTGTGTATCAAGTGTTGATTTCTCTTTGATCTTATGTTGTAAAATTAATTCCAAAAGAACAGGTATTCAACATGGTGATCCACTGTTCTTCAAAATTCAGAGAGAGAAATTATGATACGTAAACAAAACAAATATGATCGTGATCGTATTGATTACGTGTGTGTGTGTGTGTGTGTGTGTGTATGTTCCTGCACCCCTTAACCAATGTCTGGATGTCCCCACTTCACAATATCTAAAGCAGCAATCCCACCTGGGATCTTACCTGATCCGCAGTCCCTCAATGTCCAGGTGCCCACATTCCCGCAATGTTATACATTGGAGGGGAGGTGTTCCCTACCTGTCTTCTGGGTTAGGGGGGGGTTCCGATGTCTTCTGTGTGAAGCTTGAGCCAGATCTGGAAGAAAGCAGTATAGGGTAGTTAAGATTTCGGTGTAGTATAGGGCAGTTAAGATATATAGGGTAAATAAGAGATCCAGAGTGTGAGTGACAGAGAGAGAGATTGTGGGGGAGAGAGAGAGAGAGAGTGTGGGGGAGAGAGAGAGTGTGGGGGGGAGAATGTGTGGGGGAGAGAGAGAGTGTGGGGAAGAGGGAGAGAGAGTGTTGGGGAGAGGGAGAGAGAGTGTTGGGGAGAGAGGGAGAGAGAGTGTGGGGGAGAGAGGGAGAGAGAGTGTGGGGGAGAGAGAGAGTGTGAGGGAGAGAGAGTGTGGGGGAGAGAGAGAGTGTGGGGGAGAGAGAGAGAGAGTGTGGGGGAGAGAGAGTGGGGGAGAGGGAGAGAGAGTGTGGGGGAGAGAGAGAGTGTGGGGGAGAGAGAGAGTGTGGGGAAGAGGGAGAGAGAGTGTGGGGAAGAGGGAGAGAGAGTGTGGGGAAGAGGGAGAGAGAGTGTGGGGAAGAGGGAGAGAGAGTGTGGGGGAGAGAGGGAGAGAGAGTGTGGGGGAGAGAGGGAGAGAGAGTGTGGGGGAGAGAGGGAGAGAGAGTGTGGGGGAGAGAGGGAGAGAGAGTGTGGGGGAGAGAGGGAGAGAGAGTGTGGGGGAGAGAGAGTGTGTGGGGGAGAGAGAGAGTGTGTGGGGGAGAGAGAGTGTGTGGGGGAGAGAGAGAGTGTGTGGGGGAGAGAGAGAGAGAGTGTGTGGGGGAGAGAGGGAGAGAGTGTGTGGGGGAGAGAGGGAGAGAGTGTGTGGGGGAGAGAGAGTGTGGGGGGGGAGAGAGAGAGTGAGGGGGAGAGAGAGAGAGAGAGTGGGGGGGGAGAGAGAGAGAGTGGGGGGGGAGAGAGAGAGAGTGGGGGGGGGGAGAGAGAGAGAGTGGGGGGGGGAGAGAGAGAGAGTGGGGGGAAGAGAGAGAGAGTGGGGGGAAGAGAGAGAGTGTGGGGGGGAGAGAGAGAGTGTGGGGGGGAGAGAGAGTGTGGGGGGGAGAGAGAGAGTGTGGGGGGGAGAGAGAGAGTGTGGGGGGGAGAGAGAGAGTGTGGGGGGGAGAGAGAGAGTGTGGGGGGGGGGGGGGAGAGAGTGTGGGGGGGGGGAGAGAGTGTGGGGGGGGAGAGAGAGTGTGTGGGGGGAGAGAGAGTGTGGGGGAGACAGAGGAGAGAAACGGTGGGTGACACACACAGAGGGTGGGTGATACACAGAGAGAGAGGCTGGGTGAGTGACTGACTGGTTGAGTGGTTTGCTGGGTGAGTGGCTGGGTGGGGCGGGGGTGACTGGGTGGGTGAGTGACTGACACTGACTGGGGGTGGGGGGTGACTGACACTGACTGGGGGTGGGGGGGTGACTGACACTGACTGGGGGTGGGGGGGTGACTGACACTGACTGGGGGTGGGGGGTGACTGACACTGACTGGGGGTGGGGGGTGACTGACACTGACTGGGGGTGGGGGGGTGACTGACACTGACTGGGGGTGGGGGGTGACTGACACTGACTGGGGGTGGGGGGTGACTGACACTGACTGGGGGGTGACTGACAGCGGGGGGTGACTGACTGGGGGGAAGGTTATTGACTGGGGGGGGGGTTACTAACTGGGGGGGTGACTGACTGGGGGGGGGGTTACTGACTGGGGGGGTTACTGACTGGGGGGGGGTTACTGACTGGGGGGGACCTCTGGTGTCACACACATACACATACTCCCATACACACATACATTCATTCCCACACACACACATTCTCCCACACACACACACACACACATACAGATTCTCACACACACAGGGGAGGAAAGGCCGCGACCAGCACCACGCAAATCCCCCACCCACCCGCGCCCATCTCCCGCTCGTGTGGGGGGCAGGCCGACATCCCCCCCCCCAATCAGCAGGGTGGGTGGGAGGCACGTGGCGAGGTATCCCCCACTGGGCGCCCCAGGTGACAGTCAGCCCCGCCGTGGCCGCCACTGCCCTGCTCTCCTCGCCGGCATGTCACAGTGCACGGCCAAGCTGCAGGCTGCTTCTTCCCCCCCAGCCCGCGGCGGCATGAAGCTCGTGGGGGGGGGGCCAGGCCAACATCCCCCCACCTCATGCGGCGGCTGCGCCATCATTAAGGTAGGGGACGCATGGGAGGCACGTGGTGAGGGCCGAGCCCCCCCCCGCAAGCCAACCGGGCTGCAGCAGCGGGGACCTCCCGCCCCTGACATCGATCGGTGGATCGAGGGGAAGGGGACAGGAGGAGGGGAAGGGGACAGGAGCAGGAAGAGGGGAAGGGAGCAGGAGGAGGGGACAGGAGCAGGGGACAGGAGCAGGGGACAGGAGGAGGGGAATGGGACAGGAGCAGGGGACAGGAGAGCTTCCGCGGTGGGGAGTAGGGAGCCATGTGGGGACCAGGGGGATCGCAGGGAAGGAGCAGAGGGGCCGCAGCATGGAGAGTACTTACCCTCCAACAGAGCTCCAGGCAGAATGGCTGCTCGTTGGGGGCGGGCTCATATAGAGCCTGGCCGCGCGCCCACAAAGCCTGGAGCGCGCGCCAATCAGGAGTCAGGTAGGGGAGTTTTTTTTTTTTTTTTTTTAACGCGAGCAGGGGAATTTCAGCGCGAACGGGGGAATTTAAAAAAAAAACACGTGTGCTGCTTGGGCCAATATTTACTCGCCCGGGGGTTAAATCCACCCGCCCCGGGCGAGTAAATGTATACAATTGTTGAACACGGTATATATATATATATATATATATATATATATATATATATATTGTGACATAGTCCAAAGATGTTAGGCAGCTTTCTGCCCCATTTTAGAGCAGAAAGTGCAGGAATAGTTACAAATGATCCGTTCCACAGCTTCCCATTACCTCAGGCAGCTGGATGGAAAATCCAGACCACAGATTACAATGGCTCTAGTTCTCCCTCACCTGCTCTTCTAATCACATGCACAGGTATTTAGAGCAGAGAGGTTTTGCATTTAACTCTCTCTCCTTGGAGCCTGGGGGCTGGGGGTGTCGCTACTCTCCTGCATCCAGTATCGAGGTTGACGGCCTCTCCACATATGACAGTACCAGAGGATTTGCCTGGACACCACGAACAGATAAGACAAAACAAATGATTACTGCTGTTGCTAAAAGACTGTGCTGTATCTTGTGTCCATAAATGAGAGAGCATTGTTTTAAGCTGGGGAACCAGTTTAGTTGGCCAGCAGCTGTTAGAGAGACTGATTCTGATGTGTAGTTAGATCCCTGAAAGGGATAGGATTTGCTTATATGATTTTGGTTTTATTTCTTGAAATAACAGTGTGGGAAATATTGTAACACTGAAATGTGTGAACTGCTGAATGAAAGTATCTGAGTACCTCTAACCTACACATGTTAAAGCTGCAGTACCTTACTTGGATGAAAATAAAGCAGGCAGAAGCCTGAGTTAAGCAGCATAATACTTTGCATGATCCGGTTTGTTGTATAATTAACCCTAGAAGACTGTGTCGGGAAGAACCCAGACAGACGTCAGCACTACAAAAGAGGGGCGTTTGTCTCATATGGTGGAGAATGCGGGTCGACACTAAAAAGTCTGTGGGTTTGCAAATAAACGCGGGGGTTTAAAATGGCCGCCGAGCTGAACTAAAGTACAGATGCTATGAGTGAAGTCTGTCCCAATGTGTATATCAGTTGTGCTTCTAGCATACACAGAGAATGTGCGAAGTGTGGATGCAATAGCACCCTGAACCCAAACAGAAAACCAAAATCATATAAGCAAATCCTATCCCTTTCAGGGATCTAACTACACATCAGAATCAGTCTCTCTAACAGCTGCTGGCCAACTAAACTGGTTCCCCAGCTTAAAACAATGCTCTCTCATTTAGGGACACAAGATACAGCACAGTCTTTTAGCAACAGCAGTAATCATTTGTTTTGTCTTATCTGTTCGTGGTGTCCAGGCAAATCCTCTGGTACTGTCATACGTGGAGAGGCCGTCAACCTCGATACTGGATGCAGGAGAGTAGCGATACCCCCAGCCTCCAGGCTCCAAGGAGAGAGAGTGAAATGCAAAACCTCTCTGCTCTAAATACCTGTGCATGTGATTAGAAGAGCAGGTGAGGGAGAACTAGAGCCATTGTAATCTGTGGTCTGGATTTTCCATCCAGCTGCCTGAGGTAATGGGAAGCTGTGGAACGGATCATTTGTAACTATTCCTGCACTTTCTGCTCTAAAATGGGGCAGAAAGCTGCCTAACATCTTTGGACTATGTCACATAATATATATATATATATATATATATATATATATATTCGCTATTACAGAGAAATGCTAAAAAAAGAAATACAATATATATACTGAGTGTGTGTGTGTGTATGTGTGTGTAGTTCTTCTTTACATTTGAGTATTTTTCTAATTTTTGGATATACACTGGCGACATACTTTATTCGAGCTCGGCTAGTCCCACGAATTCGGGTATACCCAGGTGTATTGAGGTTTGTGACTGTTTTCTGCCCGAGTGCATTGGGTTATTTTCCAGGCAGGGATTGAAGCATTTTATTCCCGCTGGCTGCAATACTGCACAGTATATATATATATATATATACTGCATTACAATTCATGAATTTATGCCATCTGGTAGACACGCGCAGCATTGCAGCCTATTAAATCCTAATCATTATCATTTAACAGATCAGCCGCCCGTCAGCCAGGCATGAACCCAGGCTGGGAAGGCAAACGCAACGGGGCTTGTCAGAGGTGAGGAGCGGCGCATTCCAGGTATCTGCCAGGTACATACTGGGTATTTGCTCGAATAAAGTGTGTCGGTGCAGTAAGCCTTATGAATTGATCTTTTTAAAAATACATCTCAAATATACACCTGTGTCAGAGAATAGATATTTCCGCAAACCTAAATGTTATTCCTTTGTGCCACTATTGGAGAATCATGGAAACGGTGGACTGACCTGGACAAGCTTAGGGCTGTAATATACATTGTGCGGCCGCGCGTTCCAATGCGAACGCGCGTGCACGTGCCGCATGCTTTTTGTGTATGTAGTGCCAGGAGCTGCAGGTAAGGTATATATGTGTGTGTATGTGTGTGTGTATGTGTATGTATGTGTGAGTATATGTGTGTGCATGTGTTGTGTGAGTGAAAGTAAGTCCTAGATGTAGGCTGAAACCTTATATATGTATTCCCGTGCATGCATATATTAAATAGGAGTAAATAATGGATCTGGAAAGCAGGCAGCAGAGCCAAACTGCTCAAAGTCTGTCTCCTAAATGACTGATTCTTTACCATACAAACTGATAATCGGGATGAAGATCTGAGAAGATATAAAGAATTAGAACTGACATTCGGCTAAGTGATGTGGTATTCATTAAGGATCCTGAAAGGGATTTCAAAGTATTAGTTTGAGCCACGGTAGAAGAGATGACTTTCCTAAGGTGATACTGAGATACTACCTACACCTTGTTTCTTAGGTTTAAGTTCAATCACATATCTGAAGGGGCTTCGTTTTCGGCTGACTGCGGTGCGATCAGGCACTTCTGAGATTATTGAAAAAGCCCTTAAATCAGATATAGGAAGCAATGTATCAAAGGCAAATTTGTAGAGAAAATGCACACAAATTGCATCATTTTCACAGGTGGTGCACACCCGATAAACCACTCTAGGCTGCAGTAAGATTTTTAATCCTAAATATTATTTTTTGTTTCTTTTAAGATTAATTTATTTTAAGTATGGTGTAAATAAAAGGTACGTTTTAATTGCTTCAAGCTGAAATTCATAGCCATATATTATCTTCTCAAGTATAGCACTCTATATATGATCACTTTAAATATCTGTGGAGTGCACTGAATTTAAAGGGGTTTCTTTTCTTTCAGCTGTACTCTACTTTTGTATAATATTTAATCCCTTGGTGGCACCAACTAACCGTGCAAATTGATTAAATGAATCCTTATAATTAGACTAGACAGTTGGAGAAAAGTTTTTTTCTTCTTTCTCCCTACCCCATATTTGTTGCCTCTTTGAATATCCAGAAAGGAATTAATCAACTAAAATAATAATTATCTCGGAACACGGTGAGTCCTCTGAGTTAAGAAATAATCTGGTTTAAATTAAGTAAAAAAAAATAATCAAGATTTAAAAAAAAAGTGTCAAATTATTTTTATTGCCAGTTATTAAGATTTGAAAGGACAATCCCTCCGAGGACCAAGGTGAACCAATGACTGACATGTTTAAGGAGTTAAATTAAAAGAGTTTGATTTTCTTTTGCGATTTTGAGTAATATCACTATGTGCTAACCAAGAATTTGCACAGACAAAGCCCCCCTCTCCTCCCTTTCTATTTTAAAGGGGCCAGTTTAACTTAAACTCAGAGTAAGAAGGTTGGTGAGAATGCTCAAATACCCTGCTTATATAACATCATACATAGAGAGGTGTATGCCATACAGTGAGTTACCTTATTGAAGGTAAGCAAGCCTTATCCCAGAAAATTGAAGGTGAATGAGAGACCCACCACAAACAATTTCATTGGGGGCTAGTGGGGCTGATAGCCCAGTACTCACGGACACCTCTTGTGATGGATGTGCTGCTGCTGATAGATCCAGGGGAAAACGAAAGAACAGAGCACCATCGATGACTGGAATCAGGAGGGGATCCAAATAACAAACTCTATTGGAGTAAAAGCACAGGGAAACACCTCCTACACGTTTAGAACAAAGGTTCTTTATCAAGGAGTAACTCCTTGATAAAGAACCTTTGTTCTAAACGTGTAGGAGGTGTTTCCCTGTGCTTTTACTCCAATAAAGTTTGTTATTTGGATCCCCTCCTGACTCCAGTCATCGATGGTGCTCTCTTCTTTCGTTTTTCCCTTAAACTCAGAGTATCAATATATATATTTTAAACAGCGTATCATTGTAACTGTAATCCTGTAAAAGATCCAATCATCCTTGAAGTCACAGTTTTACTTATTTCGATCTTAAAAATTGACTATATAACGCTTCTTGTTGGGAACAGCAGATCCAGTACACTATGTTTACCTCTTTGACTAATGATGGCAGCATCGAAACTTTGCAAACATAGTTACAGAGCTACGATAACAATGTTGATGACTGGTAAGCAGTCCTATCACTAAAGGACATTAGAGAAATATGAATTGGGTGATACTGTATATATGAAGAAGTAGGACTGCTTCATTTATTACAAAAATCAATTTAATCAAGGCAAATAACTTCACAAAAAGTGTAATAGCAAGTTTAAAAACAAGAGGTACATAGTCACCACACGGATTTCATAAACATTAGTGTTTCAGGCGACACAGCCTTTTCCTCTGGCTTTATATATTTTATTTTGCATTGCTTTGACAATACATATTTTTGCTTTATAATTGTTAATCACTTTCCTACCAACAGAAAAACACACCCACCGTAAGCTGCACATGTCTCCATACGCACCTTTTCCATACCTGCCCGACATGGAAATGACTGTAACTTTGCCATAAGCCCCTCCCACTTCCTAATATTGTCACAGCCCAATGCAGACATACAAGAAAACGGTGTACAGAAGAATAATACAGAGACGCTGCCTGTCACAGATACATTGCAGTGGGATTTGGGACAAAATAACCACTTTGCACTAATTGTTAGGAAATGATACATAGACCCCTGTAAGTATTAAGAAATGTAGGATGTCCTTTGAGTCTTGCTGAGAGTCCAGTGGGTGTATCAGGATGCCCTTACACATGGGAGACAAGGAAACCTCTTATTTTGTATTAATTACACATGGGAGACAAGGAAACCTCTTATTTTGTATTAATTACACATGGCATTGGATATTGGAAGGCTGAAGCCTGTAATTGTGATGTTGGGGAGTAGCTGCAGCAGGCTGTTTAATCTCAGCTGAGTTTAACCTTTAAATATCAAACATTTCCCAACCTCCTTTGCTATCTGCAAAATTAAAATGCTAGCTCCCACACGACCATGCTTCAGCTCAGGTCTGGGTCATTTATGCTGCTCCACATTAGCCTGTTTTGTATTGAGTATTTATTTGACTGTGTTGCCTTACGCTTCCCTGGAGGAGCATGCTGCCTTCTATCCTCCTTCAGGCTGCCTGATGTGGCTTTTCAGACAAATAGGTGGTAAGGTGACATTTTGGCCCCAGCTGGTGTCTTAGAGCATATCCCTGCTTAGTAAATATGAGCCTACGCCCAGCATTATTACTTCCAAAAAGTAAAATAAGTAATGCCAAAATAAAAATGAGCATAAATGGAAGTGACACAATGTTACAGGTTCAAACTAATGCCACATTTAATATGAGATAAAAGACATTGAACATTGGACGTACCATTGTAGAAGGTCAGTTCTTCCAAATCTAAACCTACCTGCATTTGGTCAGTAACATTTATACTGTGCAGCTAGGTGATTTATTAACCGGAAAACCCCATGTGTATAGATTGAACAAATATTGACTCGTGTCATTGCAGTGACCGATGGGTCACAGTAGCATATATATTTAGAAATATGCGGCTACTTAGAAGCGACACATTTGGATACGGCTGAAAACTTTTGTTGGAGATGTGGTTTAAAATGAAATTAGGAAAACAATATAAAACGTTTTTTTTTTAGAAAAGTTCCAAATCTAAAAGAGGTGTTCCTGTAATTCTCACCATAACTAATGTTTGCGTATGTGCGTTGTACGATGGGAGCTGATACCTTAGATCTCATTGCAGACTTTGATATTGCCTAGGAAAAAAACAGTTTGTCATGCTCGCAACAGGATGTAGGGGGTTAGTGGTGTGTAGCAAACACAACGTTTGCCCTGCAAATAGAGAGCCCATGAGAACTAGGGGCATGGGCCTTATTGGATGGGGTAGGTGAAGGGCAGTTGGGGCACCAGCACCCCAATCACTGCCACCTGCAGCAATGCTGGCCCTGGGATAGAAGAGAAATGGGGCCTTCCGAACTGGTCGGGGCTCTGAGCAACCTCTTAGTCCACTTGTTGGGTAGCACCACTTGTTGCAGGACCCTGGCCGCAAAGGGATTGATTAATAATATTATTCTTGATACAGATCTGGAAGCCAGATACTGTGGAGCCTATGAACTAACCGCCATACTGTAAATGGCTTGTTTGGAACAAACGTGGCGCAGGGAAATCTCATTTTAAATTGTGCATGTGTGCGCCAACGTACTAACATGAGATGTCTCAATCTGCGTACACCAGTCAAATTTCTTGCTCTATAGCTAATTAAATGAGATGTGGGCCGTATGAAGGAACCCACTAACCTCAGCTAGATAACTTGTTTCAATCAGATACCCCTTGCACACCTCCAATGTTCTTAGGTTAAGAACACCTTTCATAGCATCATGCTATATCAGACTGATGTGGGGTTCCCAGTGATCATAATCGGGAGTTGTTTCCCAATAACATCACCATTTGGTGTTGTGACTCAGAGGGTATTTTGATACACATTTGCAGAAAGCATGTATTGTTTGGGACCCCTATTAGTGAGTCCATTTATAATATCTGTACATGTGGTTTTCTATATATATATCTCTATGTATATGTGTATACTGTATGTCTTTATCTCCAGAAGAGTTACAGTAACTAAAATGTGGGCCGGATTAGGAACCCACTAGCTTTAGATAAGATTTTCCCGTACTTACTGTACCAAAGCTATATATGTATGTACTTGTATATCTTGAGTAAATCAACCAAGATGAGGGCCAAATCAGGAATCCACTAGCTCTAATATAGCCTTCTCTATATATACAATATTAGAGGTTTTTTTTGCATACTCTAGGGAGTTAAGAAAAATAAAAATTTGCGCTCATAAAATTGTGAATATTGTGCTAAATGGGTGCATATATATATATATATATATATATATATATATATATATATATAAAAAAGAAAAAAAGTAGCGCCAAAAGGTGAATATTATAGTACTAATATAAAACAATAAATGTGTAAATATGATTATATTATAAATAATATAACATTTAATAGTGTACAGCAAGCAGCATAAAACTAGAACAATATTACACAAGATAACATGTAAATATAAGGTAATAAAGAGTCCAATGTTCAAAACCTGTATAGAGTCCTGACAAATAGCACCAGAACAAAATGTACAGATCCCAGGGGTCCACGGCAGCTCTCACATGGAGTAACCAGCTCCACAGCAAAATCTACAGAGAAAACAAAACAGAGAGCGCACGCCCCATAGTGTAACACTGTAACATTTAATGTAGGGGAAGGGTGGATGGAGGGATTAAAAACACTCACAAGGTTAAAATCAATATAAAGCAATTTGTGATATATAATCACCACCAGGCATGTCCAAACTGCAGCAGGGAGTCCAAAATTCGCTGGATAAGATCACTCAGTCAGCGCTGTCCCTCTGGTTCACTCGAAATCCTCCAAATAGTATTGGTATCAGAGTTTGGCCTTGAATTCACTGCATGTGCTCCCCGGCCGTAAAGGAGCACACTACGTGATGACGTAATGTCGTAGGTGACGTCCCTGACGCGTTTCGTCGCAACAAATGCAACTTTATCAAAATGAAGTAGCGCCTCTATAATATCCTGACTAAAGTAAATTATAGAAGAACCAATTGCTAATCATGAGTGCGTTTAGTGGGGCGGCTAGATATTGGCTAATACACTATGATACAGACAATAAAATAATACAATATATGATACAATCACTAAATAATTTAAAATTAAAGTAATAATACCTATAAAATGTACATTTGATTAGACACCTAAAAATATTTATTAATATGTGAAAAAATGAAAAAAGTACCAAAAAATAGAATAAAAAATTAAAAAAAAAAAAACTTCCAATACACAAAGTCCTGTTCCAATGGTAGTAACTCCAGGTTCCTGCAGCCCGTTTCAAAGGGATCACCAGTCCCTATTCATATCTCGAAAAAAGGAAAGAAAAAAACAGGCGCACACCTAGTGCATTACCATAATAAAAATTGTATTAAAGGAACATAAAATCTTTCAAATGCCCACTCGCAAAAGTTCAGCAATCAATAGCATGTATGAGATAGGCTCTCATGTGCCAACAGCTTGATCAAGGGCGTGGTTAAGATTGAGGCCGCCATTTGCCCACGAACATTGTTATTACCTGCAGTCAGAATTTGGCTCTCGTGTGTGTTATCACGGCCGTAAAACAACTATGTAGAGGACTTTCAAGGCACTGTTTCTCGGAGGGACCTCTCTCGCTGAACACTGAATGCGAGGTATTCCGGTTCCGGTTTCAGCTACACGAAGGAGGGTCACGTGACGACGCCATTGACCTGAGCAGGACGCTGATGATCGAGCTGAAAACCTGTCTGAAAACCTGTCCCAGTCTGTAAATCAGCCCCTGTCTGAAGATCAGTATATATTTGAGAGACTACCTCCGCCTGAAAACCAGTCCCTGTTTTTTGGCCTAACCCCGTCTGGGAAAGAGCTCCGTAAAGAACTCCTGATTAAGGCCAAGCGCCTTAGGGAATTAAAACAGACTATGATTTCCTATGTTCCTGCCCCTGGCTCCCCTGTGACCTGGGAAGATGTAAATCCTGTGAAACTGGCGCAGAATAAAGATACCTTTCATGAATTATCCCTGTCTTTGGACCAGTACATAAGAGAGCAGGATCCTATCCTCGCCTGCGATGCTGTTTTGGGACTGCTTCCCTGCGCTACCAGTCCTGTTGCTAAACCCCTGGACTTACCTCCTTCTCCTGGTAATTACCAAGCTGACTTTGTTCCTCTTAAAGCACCAACGCTAGATGAACCTAGGCAACTAGGAGGGACCAGGCTTTCGTTTGGTGAAAGGCAGCGCAGACGACGCGCAGGTCTATGCCTATACTGCGGGAACAATGGGCACTTACTGGCTACCTGCCCGCTGAGACCGGGAAAACTCCACAACCCAGTAAAAGTCAGGAGGATCACGCCGGGCACCGCATCCTCACCACCCGTGCAACCTTCCACTAGGATCAACCTCCCCATCACCATTTCCGGAGAGACCTTCCGAGTCACGACACAGGGCTTTCTGGACTCCAGGTCGGGGGGAAACTTTATTGACCAAGAATTCGCGGAGAGACACCGAATACCCTTGGTACTTAAGGATCGTCCCGTGGCTCTCGAAGCAATAGATGGCCGTCCGCTGCAACCCCCGTTCATCTCCCTTCAGACTGTACCCATCCAGATATTGACTGAGACTATACAATTGGATGCCATTCATGCCCGCTCAGCAGACATCATACTGGGGCTTCCATGGCTGCGGACACACAACCCCCTAATCGACTGGACGGAGTCTTTGCCTATCCGCTGGAGCCCTCAATGTCAGAAGCATTGCTTACCCCCTTCAAAGACTTTGGTGGGAGTATCTGTACCTGATCCAGACAGAGTACAACAGAGTACAACTTCCAGTAGAATACGAGGACTTCCGGGATGTGTTCAACAAACAGCAAGCAGAGGAACTTCCACCGCATCGCCCGTATGACTGCCCCATCGATTTGTTGCCCGGTGCCATTCCGCCTAGAGGTTGCTCCTATCCACTGTCTCTGCCTGAGACTAAAGCTATGAAAGACTACATTCAGGAGAATCTTCAGAGGAGTTTTATTCAAAAATCTTCCTCACCTGCTGGCTCAGGCTTCTTTTTTGTAAAAAGGAGGATGGCTCGCTCCGCCCTTGTATTGACTATCGCGGCCTCAACAAGATTACCGTAAAGAATCGTTATCCTCTCCCGTTAATCTCCGAACTGTTCGATAGGCTACAAGGCGCCAACATCTTTACCAAGTTGGATCTACGAGGGGCCTACAACTTGGTAAGGATTCGGCAGGGAGATGAGTGGACGACGGCCTTCAATACTCGTGATTGGCACTACGAATATCTAGTGATGCCGTTTGGTCTCTGCAAGGCACCAGCTGTCTTTCAAGACTTCGTTAATGAAATCTTTAGGGACCTGTTAGACCAACATGTGATCGTGTACCTGGATGACATTTTGATCTACTCCAAAGACATTCAGGAACATCCAGTACATGTTAAACAAGTTCTTCAAAGGCTACGGTAGAATAAGCTCTTTGCCGAACTGGAGAAATGCCACTTTCGTCAGTCTTCAACCTCCTTCCTCGGTTATATTATTTCGGACACTGGACTCGCCATGGATCCCGACAAGGTCAAAGCAGTTACGGATTTAACCCAAAAAGGGGCTGAAGGAAAATCCGTTATTTCCTTCCCCTGGCTTCAGAACCAAAAGTAACCTATTCTCTGCAAAGAAAACTGAAGCCTTGTGACTGGACACAATCTGCACCGTTTGCAGCAGACTTCCCCGGAGAAGTTTTCACGCCCTGCCACTGTTATCTCCGATTTTTGATGAACTTTTCAGGCCTGGGAGACGAACAAAATGGGGAAGTAGTTAATTCTACGAAACGCGTTGGATGTTATTTTCTATTGCCTTATATCTGCCTATATTGACTATTGCCTATTCATTGGCTTTGCCCTGATTTTACCAATCCTGTGTGCTGTTTTGGGCCTTTGTGAGAGACTCTGAGAGACTGTATCACCTCCCTGCCGATTCCACCACTGCTGTGGAGACAGGGACGTCATCACACAGCGTCCCGCGACGGAGCGGCATCGTGGCACGCCGAGTGTGCCCCTGCAAGCTGCGGTCTAACCTCTGTGCAGAGGATCCACCTGCTGAGGTACAGGAGCTGCTCCAGACGGCCTGGAAGCCGGAGTGATCTCACCGAGCACCAATACCTTCAGCTGAACCTGGCTGCGTGAAGGGAAACCCCCTTGGGAGCAAAAGATTGACGTCCTGCCCCAGAACCAACGGAGTGGCACTAGCTGAGAGAAGCAAGCACCTGACTCTCCTGACAACAGCTGCCGAGTGGTAAACAGTGTGATACACACTAAATGCACTTTACCAACCTTTATTATGTACGCAGATATATTACCCCTTTAATTTGAATTATATTGTTGAACTTGCTTCACCATTTGGCGTTGTGCGCTGTTTTCTTTTGTTTCCAATGGGTTTCACTGTCTAATTCATATTAACTGCTGGATTAATCCTCAAGCAGGGGATTGTAACATTAGTTTAATGTTAAATATGAAGCTTTCCACGCTGTCCTAAAACTGCATTTTGTATGGTCTTTCAAAAATTAAATAACGGGAATATTTTAAATTACAGTACTTATAAACACCAAGTCTATGCCTACAAGAGCATGCAATATTCTTTCATTAATTCACCTGAATGCCTTCTGCAAGAAATCTCATATTCCTGCAAACTTCCATCAATACATCTTATGCTATCCCGTTTTAACTATGCCTTCTCTTAAGCTAAATAAAAAATATCTTCAAACATGCAACAGTTATACCATGACTAAAAAAACAGCAAGCTTGACCCTACCTGTCTTGTATGGCTTCTACACTGCTTATTTAACGGAGACAATTCTCGCTAAAATAACTAATGACCTCCATGCTGCTAAAGACATATATCACCACACTCCGCTCACAACACAACCTCCCTGCAGCACCTGCCACCACGGACACCCTCCTTTTGAAGCGCTATGTACATTAATGGCGTTATATACATATATAATACAATATATTAATTCAAACAGTGCTTGTGAGCTCTTACCATCATTTTAAACAAAAACAACCCAGACATATCTTAATCCTGTAGAAATAAAATTGAAATGTGTTATCTTACTGCTTTATGGAAAAGAAGACAGTTCTACATTACCTTGTTCCATAAACTGCTTAAGCACAGAGCTAGTTAATTTTAATGTGAATGCTTCACATTCTTTAAACTGTAAGAGAGAGGCTGTGCCCCTCCTTTTATTAAGATAGAAATACCACAAACGAAAAGAAATGTGTCCGGTTTAAAAAGTATCCGCCTGGCCAGGACGAATAAACCTTTCAAACTATAACCAGGGACAGAGCTGAATATACTCCCCTTTTGTTGTGAGGTATTTCTCTCTATATTTGGTGTACACCTTTTTAAAACCTTTTAAAATTTAGATTTCATCATGAGCAACTAATATTCATATTTTTTGTACAGATGATAATCAGCATGACTTTCACACAAGAAATCATTCAGGAATTCATCAAGGTTACAAACAAACTCTTTTACAGTACATAAGGTAGCGGTGTTTTTTTTTTTTTTTACAGAGACTTTCACTCTGAGCCCCCATGGGCAAAGCAGCACTTCCCTGCTTCTGACTGATAGTGGCACACTCTCTGCCAATGACCAAAACCACCACAATTAAAACAGACACCATTATTCTGAGCTATTATTCCTGATTGATTTCTGAGACCAGCATAAATCATTAGTAGCTTATAGAAAAACAGCTTAATTATGACAAATAATTGCAACATTTATACTTACACAATATACAATGGTCGTTCAGCTAGATCAGAGATAACAGTTCAGTCGTGCACAGAATTTACTGGACTCTTACCAAAAATTCTGTTTAAAAGGGCCTATCCCAATTCTTCAGTCACAATTTAGGTCTATTAAATTCCCATAGGGGTGAAGCATCATATATAAAAATTTACATATATACTCACCACCTTTGTGAATTTCCCACTTCTAGACACCAAAAACTGAAGGAAATCTGTTATTTCCTTCCCCTGGCTTCAGAACCAAAAGGAACCTATTCTCTGCAAAGAAAACTGAAGCCTTGTGACTGGACACAATCTGCACCGTTTGCAGCAGACTTCCCCGGAGAAGTTTTCACGCCCTGCCACTGTTATCTCCGATTTTTGATGAACTTTTCAGGCCTGGGAGACGAACAAAATGAAACGTAACGCATGCCAGGTTTCAAATCCTTTGTCCCAATTTATTACTCATAGGGTAATGACTTTTATACAGAAAAAAAAAAGATATTGGTTAGAGGCGTATCCTAGGTGTAACATAGGCGTATCCTAGGTGTGTCTTGGGCGTAGATTTGATTAGAGGCGTGATCTAGGGGCAGGACATATTAGTGGCGTGACTTTTGGGACATGTCTTTTCCAATACAAGCAATTGTCTGAATACATAGCTTATTCATTGTCTGTTATCAAAAGAGACCTTGAGTCTTTAGCAACTATATTACACTATTTTGCTTCTTGCAGAGAACCATTCTATTATATTCTAACTAAAACATCAGGAAATTGACAACACAAAAGTATCGTATTAATAGCCTGACCAGGAAGAAAGGAAATGCAATTTAGCAGAGAAACTGAGTGCATTTATGAATTATATTTCAGCAAAAGGCTGACTACAGAATCTTAACTAGTTATGACCATACAAAATGGAAGCTTAACATGAGTGCAGATTTTGGCCTGACATACTGGTCCTAACAGGGGCGGATCCAACACATTGGTCTCCCGAAGCCTCCAGAGCGTTTGAAAGATTAAAGAAAGCTTTTTCTTCTGCTCCCATTTTGGTACAACCAGATCCAGGGTTACCTTTTACGCTGGAAGTGGACGCCTCCGACGTAGGAGTTGGGCAATACTGTCTCAGAGGAAAAACCCACAGGCCCGTCTGCATCCTTGTGCATTTTTTTTCAAACAAATTTCTTCTGTGGAGAGAAACTACGATGTAGGAAACCGCGAACTCCTCGCAATAAAGATGGCCTTAGAAGAATGGCGACACCTTCTCGAGGGTACTGAGACACCAGTCACTATCCTGACTGACCACAAGAATTTACTCTACATTGAAGGTGCGCGTCGCTTGGGGTCACGACAGGCACGGTGGTCCCTATTTTTTACCCGTTTTAACTTTCTTATATCGTATATTCCTGGTTCCAAAAACGTAAAAGCCGATGCACTATCCAGACAATTCCTGGTCGAGGATAGAGCAGAGGATCTTCAACAGACTATACTTCCTCCCGCATGTATTTTGTCTGCCAACACCTTTGACGCCTTACCACACATTACCAGGGCTCAACGTAACATCCCTGTAGGCCTCAAGGTTCCAGAAGGATGTCTGTTCACTCCCACAAACTTCCATAGGAAAGTGATGGAATGGGGTCATGCTTCCAGGACCGCTGGTCATCCTTGCACCAGGAGAACAATCGACTTGTTGGAGCACACCTTCTGGTGGCCAGGCATGCGCAAAGACATTGAAAGATTTGTGGCTTCCTGTCCCATATGCGCTCAGAATAAGACGCCTCGCAATAGGCTGGCAGGCCTTCTTCAACCACTACCAATTCCAGATCGTCCATGGACACATCTCTCCATAGATTTTATCATGGAATTACCCAGCTCTAAAGGGATGAACACCATACTGGTGGTTATGGATCGCTTTTCTAAACAGGCGCATTTCATCCACTTAAAGGTTTGCCCAGCGCGCCAAAACTCTCAGAAGTCTTCGTCAAGGAGATTTTCAGACTCCACGGTACTCCACAAGTCATAGTCTCGGATCGAGGCTGGCAATTTATCTCCAGATTCTGGAGAGCCTTCTGCCAACATCTGGGCATTTCACTTCATGTCTCCTCTAGGTACCATCCACAAACGAATGGACAAACAGAAAGGACCAATCAGTCCTTAGAACAGTTCATTCGCTGTTTTGTCTCGGATTCACAGGACAATTGGTCTGATATCCTCCCATGGGCAGAATTTTCTCATAATAACCTTAGAAAGGAGTCAACTCAACAGTCCCCCTTTTTCACGAATTATGGATTTCATCCCTCGGCCTTTCCTTCCACAGTCTCCAGTTCGGGAGTTCCCGCCGCCGAGGATAGAATCCAGTGCCTCCAGGACTTTTGGGAGAAGATTCAGGGGAACAAGCCATCAGTATGCAGAAGAAACAAGCGATCGTCACCGTCGGGAGGTTCCATCTTTTACTCCTGGACAAAAGGTCTGGCTTTCAACGAAGAATATTTGTCTCAAGGTCTCTTCACCCAAATTGGCACCCAGATTCATTGGCCCATTCGTCATTACGGAGAGGATCAATCCTGTCACATACCGGCTTAAATTGCCGGCAACCATGAAGATTCCTTCCGCTTTTCACATTTCTCTTTTGAAACCCTTTATCCAGGATCCCCAATCATCCATTCGAGACTTGCCACCTCAGCCTGTTCTTGTGGAGGGTCAACAGGAGTTTGAGGTGCAGACAGTCCTCGACTCCAGAGTATCAAGGGGGAAACTGCAATACCTCGTTCATTGGAGGGATTTTGGTCCAGAGGAACGTGAATGGATCCCTCGGGAACAGGTACATGCTTCCAGATTGGTCAGGGCTTTTCATCAAAGATACCCTTTGAAGCCTGCCCTGGGTCGTCCAGAGGCCTCCCCTTAAGGGGGGGGGGGTACTGTCAGGATCGCCATCAGACCTCAGTAAGTTAGTAGGAACGCGCCCTCTACATCCAATGCATTTCGTATAAATAAAATACTTCGTCCCTGTCAGGATCGCTGCCAGGCTCCGCCCCCAGCACACGTCACGCGGCTGTACCTCTGACATTCACAGACCGCTATCGGTGCGCACGCAGCTGCGCAATGCTTCATCTGCGGAGGTGTGCTCCCGCAGTATCACCACAGCACCCACTCTGCGTCGCACTCCTCGTACGCGCGCATGCCGCACGCCAACAACACTAGCAGCATCAGCTGTGTTACACCAGTAGTCAATCCTGCACTACCCTATCGGCTCGTGGCTTATATGTGAGGTCATCATCTGCTAGTTCCTGATTGGTGCTTTCCCCTTTAAATACCTTCCTGTTTCACTTTCACTTTGCCGGACATAAACACTGTTGTGCTGTGCTTGCTGCTTCTTGGATCTTGTCTGTTCCTGTGCCTTGCCTGACTCGTGTTGTGACCCCTGCTTGGACTGGACCTGTCTCTTCTCTACCCTGGACTTCGGCTTGTTATTGGATCCCCGCTCTCTCCAACCCCGGATCACGGCTTCGGATAAACGCCGATTCTTCTCTCTCTAAACCACGGCTCCCCCGAACTCTCCTGCCCCGACCCAGCTCCATGACTCCGACAACGCTTTCTGGACCTGGCTCTGTGGTTGTAGGGCGGCGGTTATATACATCCCCACCTCAGCCTCGCGGTCTAGTCCTGTTTGTGGTGAGCGCAGCGTGACAGTCCCTGACTCACCTGTTTTTTCTAGGGAGTTAACTAAGATGTGGGCTGGATCAGGAACCCACTAGTCTAAGATTGCCTCCCCTGCATAACTTACTCGGTTGTGCTATAAGTAGTTACATATGTAACAGGCACTATTGCACTTCTTTAAGATATACTGGACGGTGTACTTATGACATGCCAATATCTTTTGTGAACTCCCTTCTAAGGAAGGGGGTTGGTTTTCACAACCACAGATGTTGAATAGGTGTTCTGAACGCAATCAATCTGGTGAGACCAACATACTAGGATTAAATCATACAATCTAGATATTCTTTTAATCTAGCGCGGCAAGTGCTATTATTTAGGTTTTAATTGAATTTCTTTTTTCAAAGTAAATTAAATAAAATTGAAATGTATAATTATTAGTGGAGTTGTGTTCATCACATGGGATTTTCTTTCCCCAAATACTCACAGTCTCTATCCGAGATAGCACCACTCCAGAAAGTTCATCTCTTCAGCTGAGCAGGACCAATTTCCATTCCCCTCTTTCCCCTTTTGATTCCAGTGAGAAGTACCAGTCCCTTTCATCATGGGCAGGGAAGTTAGGTACGGCTGCCATGTGTCTCACTCCCCCTGGTGGAATCTCTGTCAACCCCTTCTCAAGGTTGAAGAACCCTTCTTGGGCAGAAATTCGGTAGCACTCTTCTTTGAAGGTAGGATGAATCAGCAAGGATGACAAGGGTAATTCCCCATCTTCTTTAAGGTATGCCCGTATCAAGGATCGCACCACATCCACATTGGTCCCTAGTATGATGGGGAATTCGGATGTTCCCTGGGTTCTGGACACACCAACGCTTCCACTTCCATGGGGTGAGCCTTGTTGGTGTTAAGCTACGGTATATCCAGCCTCACTTGAATTATTCCATCGATGGGGTAGTCTTCGCTACTGTGGACTCATAACTTCATTTTCTCTGCCGACTGCAGAGGCAGATGCTGGAGGTGCAGATCATAGAAAGACCGGTAGAGGATCGTCACTTGAGAACCAGGGTCCAGCAAAGTGGAGGCATAGATTCCCTCGACTAGTACTCGTACTATGGCCGCAGGTCCTACTCAGCACTCTACTCAGGCATCCTATTGGTGCTAACAACACATTAAAAAAAAGGGTTTCTGCTCAGCTAAGGGATGCTATCAGGGAAGAGGGATACTATAAATTTACAAAGGAAAGGTTCCCCTATGATGCAAAATAATAAAGTTTATTAGTTCAAAAGACACAAAACATATAACAATTAAAACCTAATTCAGCGTTCGTGTGCCCCTAAATAAATCCTTTTCCAATTTCTATTTAAATACCAATTCCTGTATACGTTTTAATTGTTATATGTTTTGTGTTTTTTGATCTAATAAAACTTTATTATTTTGAATATTAGTAGAAGTAGAGTGCATCATAGAGGAATCTTTCCTTTGTAAATCCTGTTGGTGCTCCCTTTCAGGTCTAGCCACGGGGCCACTGTCTGAATAGGTGGACAGCCACACCATCGGGTGAACGGTGAATGCCATGGCTCTGGGGGTGGGGGTCCCCGACATTGGACAGTCCCTTGCGAAGTGACCTTCTCTGTTGCAGGTGTAAAAGCAAATACCTCAGTTGCACCTGAGCTGGGGTAGGGGGCCGAGCTCAGAGGCGTCAGGGGAGGGGGGCTGGCGTGGAGGGTCCTCGGGGGTATTCTCCTCAGGATTCTCCTTCACACTAGGCTTCCTGGATGGCGCCACTTAATTCTCTCCTTTTGGAGGACTCCCGAGATGTCTTGGAAGTATGGAATCGCAGGATAACTTCTTGATCTTGTACTTGATCCATTAGGTCTTCAAAGTTAGGAGGATTCTCAGTAGCTGATTCTGACGGCAACCGGGTGTGTAGGCAATGCCCCCCGCAGAAATTGTTTGGTTCAGAAGTCGTCTAGATCAGACACTCGAATGATCTTCTTGGAGATCAGGGTCCATAGTGCCAATTGAAGCTGTCGGAGGAACGCCGATAAATCTTCCCTCTCATTTTGTTTGAGGGCATGGAACTGGGCCATTAAAGTGATGGCATTGTCCTTAGTGCTGTAAGCTTCAGTTAAGGCCAGGATCAGGGCTTGGGCATCGGCCTCTGCATGACACTCCCAGTACAATCGCACTATACTGGCGGCCGGGGACCGCAGGCACTCCACGATTCGCTGCCTCTTGACTGCGTCAGAGCAGGACCACTCTGGCTGCACTTGCACCACATGGTCCTTCCACTCCTTAAATTCCTCTTCTCCCAACGGCATAGGCCGCACTCCAGAGAAAGCTTATAGCCTGCGATAGTGGTGGGCTTGTGATGACTGGGTTAGGTTCCCTGCCAGCTGCTGTATCGCCTCAGCGAGTACCTATCCTCCAACTGAGCGGCAGGAACTGTGACTGCTCCTTTTCGACCATTGGCTGCCGCCGGACGTGGCGCTGGCCTCACTCCGGCTGGGACTTCCTTGGGATGGAAAAGACGTAACCACCCAAGGCTCCTCCACGCTAGGGCAGACACTAGACTTCTCCATTTTTATGGTCAGTTCGGGGTATATGAGGAGTCATCCGCTGGGCGGAGCTCCAGGAAGCGGCAGGAACTGGGGAACATTTTCCTCTGGTATATCACGGCAGCAGCTAACTAGAACCATACTCCATAGGAGGGTGGAATCCCAGTCTAGATCTAAGAGGTGGGCATCAGCGAACCCTGGATTCTGGTCCAATGTTAAGCACACATCATATAAGGAGAGTGACATTGGAACCTGGCCGACGGCGACCACGTGGCGGGGCGGTGCTCAGCATTGCAGGCCCACTCATGGACCCTCTAACGGGACGGTAGGGATATACCCCCTCCTAATCTGATTTTCTTTAATTTAGATCGGGCACCCCAGGTCTGAATCTCAGCAGCGCCTCCAAATGTAACCCCATTTCCCTATGCCTAAGGAAACCCGCTTGTGATTACGCATGCTGTTGTTACCTGTGAGGCTCACAGGAGGCCAAAGCCTCCACTTCTGGGAAGCCTGGGTGATATATCTCACAGTGCAGCGCCTCCACCTATGAGGATCTCAGCATAAGCGAGATTACTCCCCATAGGAAACAATATACTCGGCAATAAACAATATCACACCAGATATTATATAACTCGTCTTTACTGTGGTCTCACAGTATGGCAAATAATACAGTACACACACAATACAATAACACAATAACAGAGTAACACAGTACCACAGTACCCCTGTGTGTTCCCCCAAAGTACCTAAAACCCTGGTGTCCGCAGAACAATTCCTCCCCCAAAGTGTATGAAGGTAGCGCTACCCTCCCTGAGGTATGGTGGTGCACGGTGGGTACCTTCCTGGCTACGACCAGGGAATTAGGGAGGGATCCTATGTTAGCAGAGCCACATCCATGGTCCCACGTTGTGGGGTCTGCAAAATTCCCCTTATGCCCTACAGGTGGTGGTCCCTTGCGGTCTTGTCTGAAGGCCGCAGGTCGCCGAGTGGACGTCTGTCCAATGGCGCGGTTTATGGATCCCTAGGAGGGAGAGTCCCTACAATACTATTCTTAGTAGGGATCGATGCCTGATTGTAGAGATGTGGCGAGCGCACAGGAATAAGCAAGAGATGAAAAAAATATATATAAGTAAATACAAATTGAATAATAAATCATATACACGGGGAAATAACAAAATAATAGACAGAAAGCTGATAGTAGCTAAAAGCAGCTTTACTCACACAGGCATGTGTGAGTCAATCCTATCACAGAATCTTTAAATCATTCCTACAAACGATTCCCATAGCATCTAGGATCAGTCTGGGGTAGTAATGCAGATCCCTCTCATGGGGTGGTCCTTCTTTACACACTCCAAAATAGGGGCGACGTCCACATGTATAGGTATTAAAAGCGATACTTTATTATAAATAAAAGTAAGTATACAGAACTTACATATGGGTTAAACACATCCAGCCTCCGAAAACCTCTGTGTTAGCTCCTCTAGGATGCCCTCTGCTCCCGCGTCCAGTCGCAAGGCCTATGACAGAAGCTTTCCTCAGAGGCTACGGTGGCTTCAGTGTTCAAAAACAGCACAACTCCACCGACACAGGACTACGCGTTTTGTGAGTGCTCTCACTTCGTCAGGGACGTCATTGGCTGGGACGGCCTACGTGACCCACCCCGAGGCTTCTGGGAGTTGTAGTTTCCTTAGTCACTTGCGGAGCCATTCCAAGATGGCTGCCGCAACTTTCGCCCGATGTGACAGAGTTCAACGGACTACCCGGGGCACCCGTGGGCCGATGCAGGGCAGCTACCCCACCTCTGGGCAGGTAAGGGGGACCCCACTACATACATATAGATAAAGTGACAGCAATTAATTATGCTCAAGGCATATGTGGTGTAAAGGTAATCCAAGTGAAAAATAGTGAAAAAAATCAGTGAAAAAATCAATGAAACAATAATTTAAAAAGTCACTATACAAGAGAGCTGTAGCTAATTCAGGAGATGTTTCCCAACATCACATAGAGTAGGTAACATATGACACATGCTAGTGTCTGTTAGGAGTTAAGTGAAGGTCATCTGTAGAAAAATACTGTGAACAACACTTTTGATGCAAAGTTCGGGTGCAAAAATGGAAGTAACGTCCAAGAATTACAAAAATGAACAAAGAGGCTGCAAAACAGGAGATTTTTGTACTCATTCTTAAAGGTCACACAAATCCTTTCAGCCCCCTTTTCTAATTACTTATCCCTAGGGATTAGAAAGTATTCCTTGATCTGTACAGGGGGGCTCAAACTTTTTTCCCTGCACCCCCCTGCCGGCGGTTCCCCTCTTTCCGCACTCCCCACCCCTCCAACCCCGCTTACCTCGGCTCCGGCGGCATGATGTCACGTTGCCATAGCAACGTGATGTCACATGACAAATGACGCTGCGTTGCCATGGCGACGCATCTAAGAAGCCGCCGGAGCCAAAGTAAGTCAGGTTTACAGAGGCCCTGCAGCTCCCCTGGCACTTAATTTAAGTGCCTACGGGAAGCGCACAGGGCCTCCGTAAACCCCACGCCCCCCGCAGTCAGTCTCGCGCCCCCACATTGCGCACCGCTGTGTTAATATATCATCATATATTTTCTGAATGTCCTGGTCAAGTGGACATTGAAAGGAGTATGTCTCCTCTCTTCAGGAAAGAGCCCCACACCCACATTTCACATCCAAAGGTACTCTGGGCGGTCTAACGTCAGCTTGCACTACAGGATACAACTATCTGTTTAATGTTCGTTTTAATCACCAGTATTTTAATAGGATATCAATAAAGTTATATGTTTTAATACTATCATAACACATCCAGCCTATGACAGAGTGCCCGAACTGGGATTCCTTTTCTTTCTGTGTGTATATGAGAAGAGAGATTGGCCTGTAGTTTGAGACAGTGTTTTTGTCCCCACTTTTGAAGATTGGGACAACTCTGGCAGTTTTCCAGGTCTTAGGGATATGGCCTGCAGACAGGATAGAGTTGATTAGGGAAGCAAGCGGTTTGGCAATGGCTGGGGCACTACGTCTTAGGAACTTAGATTGCAGTAAGTCAGATCCACATTGGCTGCTTAGTTTTAATTTGAGGAGCGCTTGTGTAATCACCTCTTCAGATACTGGGACAAATTGAAAATTGTGGGCAGTGTTGGGAGGGGGTGGGGCTATGTGGGCACTCCCAGGATGAGATTCAGGTTTGTGGTTTGTGTTGCGTTTCGCTAATAAGTTAGTGGCACACCCCACAAAGTACTCATTGAATGCATTTGCAATGTCAGTGGGATTTGTCAGAGTAATATCCTCCTTAGTGATATTACTTGGTTGTTGATGGTTAGAAGGCTGGAATATGTTGTTGATAACCTTCCAGAAGTTATCTGGGTTTGATGTATTCTGGTGGAGATTGACAGAGTAATATTGTGCTTTTGCATGTCTTGTTTGCCTTGTGCACATGTTCCGTAGGCAACTGTAGGGATTGAGATCCTTGGTAGTGCCAGTTACTTTGTAGCTTTTCCACAAGGCATCCCTGAACTGGTAGAGTGCTATACGGTCAGTTGTAACACACGGAAGGTGGCCCCCCGTACTCTTATTCTGCGTAGTAGAGCATGGGTATCACAGAGTTTTAAGAACTCGGATTGGAAATGGTCGAGTGCAGAATCAGGGTCGGGATTTAAGTTGATTCTGTACCAAGGGCAGTTGGTAAGGTCATCCAGAAACTGTTGTGAGTTAAAGTTTCTAAATGCTCTAGTGAGGAGATCTTTAGTGCTTGATTGGGGTGGTTTAATTTACCTTACACTATTGCATGGTCACCTAAAATGTCAGGAAGGATGCCAGAGGAATGGATTCTGCTGAGATTTGAGGAGAGAATCCAGTCTATCAAGGAATGGTTGTGCGATTTCAGGTTTGTCCTTGTGGGTTGGGAAATGAGTTGCATTAGGTTAAGTGACTTGAGTTGTAACTGGATTTTGTGGTTTTTAGGGTCAAGACAATTGAAATTGAAATACCCAAGAACCAGCAGCTCACTCTTCTCATTCTAAGAGGAAATGGAGGCAAGAAACTGAGTGATGTCAGTCAGGGACTGTAGAGGGGCTGTAGGGGGGCAGTAGATGCCAGCAACTCTGATGGGCTTTGAAAGGGGAGGCAGATTTTGCCAACTAGGATTTCAAAACAGGGTGGGATTGGGGGGCAATTTAACAGTGTAAATTGTAAGGTGTGTGCAATATAAAATAACACCCCTCCTCCTCTCTTTGACCTATCTCTCCTAGAAATGGAGTATCCCCGAATGGCGATATTTGCATCAGGAGTTTTAAGGGTTAACCATTCTGTGAGAATGATGGCTTTGGGTTTATGCATAAGGCTCCATGCCCTTAGTTCATCCAGTTTGGGCAGCAAGTTAGTTCAGTTAATAGTTCAGATCATCCTGTATATCTTTTTTGCTTCCCATGGAATTTCACCAATCTCCTGGGTTTAAAGAGTGGCTGACCTATGGGTCCTTAAGCTTTGCCTCTGTGACATGTAGGAAATCTCTTCGTATATCATTAATTAGACATTCAAATTATTTCATCAATGAGTTAGACATGATATGAATATCCGCTGCTTTCAAATCTAGTGAAGGGGAAGCCCTCATTTTCATTTGTCATCCCGTAATTATTTAATGAGGGCTAAGTCTATCTTTTCCTTTCCCATATCTCTGATTTCCTATAGAACTATAGAAGGTACAGTACAGTATATCAGTCAAGTTTGCCCACAGGCCTTAGCCAGACACTTTTTTTTATTGTTCTGTTCATTAGTTCAACTGTGCCTGAGGCCTGTGTGTGGTATGGGCAGTGCAATTTCTGTTAGAAGCCCACAAATCTGGCCATTTCCTTAAAAATGTTGTTTGCTAGTTCTGGACCATGATCAAAGTTCAGCCTTTCCAGTATATCCCAGCAGAGTATATAGTCTCTAAGGAGAATCTTTGCAACTGTATTTGGCTTTTTATCCTAGGTTGGGTACACTTCAGGCCAATTACTGTACAGATCCACTTAGTACTAGACAATATTTATATACTTTGGCAGGTGGTAACGATATGAGTCCATTTGTATATATATATATATATATATATATATATATATATATATTTATATATTTATATATATATATATATATATATATATATATATATATATATATATATATATACGGCACTCCTGTAGAAACACAGTAATGAACTGGTGCTTGTACCATACAAATAATTGCGCATACGTTACCAACGTGAAGGTGGCAAAGAGGCGACAGCACTCAGCAGGTTTCAAAACGATAATTGTGTTAAGAATACTTGCACATCGAATCCTGCATACTAACAAGGTCAGAGAAAGTGGGAGTTCTGGCTTGGTGGTGGTGGCACAAAACAATATGCTGCATGACAGCCATCTTGGCAGTAATGTCAGCAAAGGCATTTTCCAGAAAAATGGGGTCAGTGTGTGCAGAGCATTTCATAACAGCCACAGTATGCAGAAATTAAACAGTATTTACCAGAGCGGCAATATAGGAAGCATTTCTCACAGGTGTACCAGCAGAATACAATAATGACTCACAGTATTCACTTACTTATTAATGTTTTTTAATCAAACTCATCCATTCCCCATAATCTAAAACAAAACCTGAATTTATTTTTTTAGAAGAAAACCCAAAAACAAGACACGGAGTCAGATGAACATCTACTTAAAACAGTTTAATTATCCGATAATTAGGTACTATACAAAGTCTGTGAAAGCAAATACAACATAATCACTCAATAGGGATGTTTAAATTGAATGTTGCTTATTTTAAATTAGGCACAAGAGTTTAGGTGACTTGTTTGAGAATTAGAACATGGTGCATTTTAGGTGAACCTTTCCAGGACTAATGCAGAACTAGTTAACATATTAAAGCAAAGGTTTTCAAAATTGAAAGGCAAATCATTGATTTATTTTGGTAACAACTAAAAATATCCAGGTTAAAAGACGAGGAGCTGTATTAACCAATCATTGATGTGATTGGACATGTTTCTGAATGATCATTCTTTTTCACAACATTGTAAGTGCAGGACTTCTTATCGAAAATCGCTTCACACGTCTCTTCATCATATCCCCTGGGTATACCAAAGCTGTCACAAAGCAAGAGAAACATGAATTATGAAACACAAAGGATGTTATGTGCAATTAAGACTGTGTGCATTACTAATACAATCTGTGAAACAGCCGCTAACCCAGGAGATATAGTAATGTCAAAGCCAACACCTTTGAAGGGACGAAACCTGGTTCCAATCCCAGTGTTAGATCCTTGTGAGCTTAGCCAAGTCATATTATCTCCCTGTGCCTTAGATACCAAACGTAGAATGTAAGCCCTTGATTGCAATGCCTTGTCATTGAAAAACGATGTCCGATACACTGTATGTACCAAACAGTGCTATTCCATAAGACACTTTGCAGGGTGTCTGAGGACACCAGGTGGCCATTTAAGTGAATAACCGGTAAGTATCTTCAGCCACTGGAATATGTATTATAGGAAAGCAGCACTTTTTAAAAATGACCCTGTATGTTACAGTATATACAATGTGTTGTACTTTGTCATAAATATGTACACCCATCTTGCAAATGCATTTTCTGAATATTTTACCTGGAATCTTGATTATTGGCGTAATAATTTACACCAGATGTGTTTCTGTGACAATTAAACCCAGTGCTCTTGCTAAAGGGTTTGACAAAGTGGGATTGAGGGCATTGGGTAGAGAAAGTACGGGGCTTATTCTCGTAGCTCATAAGTGTGACAAATAGCTTCTAAAGTGCACTCTAGAAGCAGATTGGCATGCTTTGCTATTCTGTAAGCCCTTATCGCATGTCCAAACCACGTCCAAATGGCTTTTTTAGAAGCAGTCTCACTCTTGCTCTGTCAATCCAATCGGTTTGTCAAACAATCCTCCAACTTGCATTTTTTACCCACAACTGCTACTCGAGAAGCTCCGTTATGCAAACCGCTTCTAAAAACACCATTTAAAGAGTGGCTGAGAGAAGCGGTTTGCAATAGAGAATAGATTTTATTTCTCACATTTTATTCCGCTATTTGTGAACATGTCAAAACGTGCGGTTGGACACTGACAATTTTGGAGCTTCTAGAATAAGCCCCATAGCATGGTTACTGTTATTAGGAGAATGAGGCATATGGAAACTCATGGATTGTCATAATAATGTTTTGTTAATATAATCCAGATACCATGTATTGCACTTCTGAGTTTACTACTATACAACTGGAAGAGAAATGTTTGACTGGAATTAAATAGTATGATATTTGTATAAAACATACGTAGAACAGCACTGCATTCCATCCCGGCGACATGAGCATTCAAAACAATCTGGGGTCTTCCATTTGGTGTCAAATGCATGTACCTCACCATCTTTCATACAGCCTAAGGAAAGAAATAGATGAAGCTTAAAACATTGTACCCCCGCCCCCCCCAATAATACAACATATTCCAATGTACAACTCTGAATATCATTCCACAGGAATCAATGCCACTGTTGGCACAATGTATCCCAATGTATCCCGACATATCATACCAGAGAGAAAAGTAAACCTGCTGTATCTGTACCTACCGGGTCCAGGATAGATAAGCTATGATCATTTATGGCACACACATAAGATTTATGTATTATGAACTATGCTGTACGTAAACTTTCAGGTCAATCTAGTTATTTTCTTTAGCGCTAATATAGAACGATATGAATATCCACCAACCCATATTTGTCTTCCAATGTAATGATTACAGAAGACACGAAATACAAGATATTTGCTAAAGTTTACATAACATTATTATATCCAATAACTAGTGTCTATATCCAGTGGATATATGGATATTGACTAGAGAAATGTTAGTGGATTTCTTCAACATATAATGAATTTATATCTATATGTGTATGTATGGAAATATTGGCCCATATTTTCAGAATTGTGCCTCGGTCTAACTACATTTTAAGTTCACTTGAAATTCTATAAAATTTTCCACTCTGGTTAAATCAATAAATGACTATATCTAACCCAACTTCGCTTACAACTTTATCAATGCCATTAATTAACTCATTAGATGAGCAATGCTGCATTGCCAAACATAATTTCTACTATTTGGCGTCAATATTGCATCCGTACTGTTCGCTACTTGGGTCATAACCTGGTACAAGTACAACTTATATATTTAGCTAGTAGGAAGTATTATTACAACCTACTGAGGACTGGAGTTGAGATCCCCTGCCTTACAGTCCTTTCACTTGCATGGGACATATAGGGCCACGATTAGCACTGCTTAGTAACTGTGGCCCTGAATCTCCTTGAAATAAGTTGTTTCAGTTTACAAATACAAACAACCGATTATCACTTAAAATTCTAATAACACGATGATTAGAAATCGCCTGTTATTTACCTGCTACTTGTATCTTGGGATTCAGATTCAGTTTCAATTTTTGCATATAGCAGGAAGCACTCGAGAGTGCCACTGAGACGGCAAATGCAAGAGCAAGAGTCAGAAGGAACTTCTGTAAAGAAAAAGCACAGAATGTTTCAGATCAACTGTAAGCAACATGTGACACATAATTATCAACAATATAGGACAGTGTATAACAGCCACTGCGTATAGTAATTGTTTATAAAATACAACAGAGCAGAAAGCATTCACATGGCAAAGAATACAATATATATGCATGTGTGTTGATGATTATTTATATATATATACACACACACACACACCAGAATTTACACCGCTCACAAATAATTAACAATTATTACCATATTGTTCAGAGTGGCAATGGGTGCAACCTATGTACTATGTTATAAATATTTACAAATTAGAGGATTGGCTGATATAACAGCAAGTCCTCTAGAGAAAGTACATTACCATGGTGCATGCCAAGCTTATTTATTTTTATATATTTCTATGCATATGTTATAATATGAAGTGAAAAAGTGATACGTGAAATAAAATATCAATATACAAAGTAACACGTGGTGCTGCTGGCTCTATCGTAGCTTGCTGCAAGAGATACTGTAGGCTGAAACCTTATACAGGCATACCCCACTTTAAGTACACTCACTTTAAGTACACTCGCGAGTAAGTACATATCGCCCAATAGGCAAACGGCAGGTCACGCATGCGCCTGTCATCACGTCCTGAACAGCAATACCGGCTCCCTACCTGTACGAAGCTGTGCACAAGCGGGGAGACTATAGAGCCTGTTACAAATGTGTTATTTACATCAGTTATGCACGTATATAACGATTGCAGTACAGTACATGAATCGATAAGTGGGAAAAGGTAGTGCTTCACTTTAAGTACATTTTCACTTTACATACATGCTCCGGTCCCGTTGTGTACGTTAATGCGGGGTATGCCTGTATATGTATTCTCGTGCATGCATCTATTAAATAGGAGTAAATAATGGCTCTGGAAAGCAGACGGAAAACTGCTCAAAGTCTGTCTCCTAAATGACTGATTCTTTACCATACAAACTGATAATCGAGATGAAGATCTGAGAAGATATAAGGAATTAGAAATTACATTTGGCTAACTGCTGTGGTATTCATTAAGGATCCTGAAAGGAAAGGAACTATTAGTTTGAGCCATGGTAGAAGAGATGACTTTCCTAAGGTGATACTGAAATACTACTTATAACTTGTTTCTTAGGTTTAAGTTCCAATCACATATCTGAAGGTGCTTCGTTTTCGGCTGACTGCGGTGCGATCAGGCACTTCTGAGATTATTGAAAAAGCCCTTAAATCAGATATAGGAAGCAATGTATCAAAGGCAAATTTGTAGAGAAAATGCACACAAATTGCATCATTTTCACAGGTGGTGCACACCCGATAAACCACTCTAGGCTGCAGTAGGATTTTTAATCCTAAATATTATTTTTTGTTCCTTTTAAGATTAATTTATTTTAAGTATAGGGTATATAAAAGGTACGTTTTTATTGCTTCAAGCTGAAATTCATAGCCATATATTATCTTCTCAAGAACAGCACTCTATATATATGATCACTTTAACTGTGGAGTTCACTGAATTTAAAGGGGTTTCTTTTCTTTCAGCTGTACTCTATTTTTGTATAATAGTAAATCCCTTGGTGGCACCAACTAACCGTGCAAATTGATTAAATGAATCCTTATAATTAGACTTGACAGTTGGAGCAAAGTTTTTTCTTCTCTTCCCCCTACCCCATATTTGTTGCCTCTTTGAATATCCAGAAAGGAATTAATCAACTAAAACAATAATTATCTCGGAAACTGGTGAGTCCTCTGAGTTAAGAAATAATGTGGTTTAAATTAAGTAAAAAAAAAAAAAAATCAAGATTAAAAAAAAAAAGTGTCAGATTATTTTTATTGTCAGTTAAAATATGGAAGGACAATCCCTCCGAGGACCAAGATGAACCAAATGACTGACATATTTAAGGAGTTAAATTAAAAGGGTTTGATTTTTTGTTTTCCATTTTGAGTGATATCACTATGTGCTACCCAAGAGTTTGCACAGACACAGCCCCCCTCTCATCCCTTTCTATTTTAAAGGGGCCAGTTCAACTTAAACTCAGAGTATAAATATATGTTTTTTTAAACAACGTATCATTGTAACTGTCATCCTTTAAATGATCCAATCATCCTTGAAATTACAGTTTTACTTATTTCGATCTTAAAAATTGAATATATGTCGCTTCCTGTTGGGAACACCGGACTTAAGCAGATCCAGTACACTATGTTTATCTGTTTGACTAATGATGACACCATTGATACTTTGCAAACAAAGTAACAGAGCTACGATAACAATGTTGATGACTGGTAAGAAGTCCTATCACTAAAGGACATTAGAGAAATATGAATTGGGTGATATACATGAAGTGGGACAGCTTCATTTATTACAAAAATCAATTTAATCAAGGCAAATAACTTTGCTAAAAGTGTAATAGCAAGTTTAAAAATAAGAGGTTCACAGTCACCATACGGATTTCATAAACATTAGTGTTTCAGGCGACACAGCCTTTTCCTCAGGCTTTCTGTATTTTATTTTGCATTGCTTTTACAATGCATATTTTTGCTTTATAATTGTTAATCACTTTCCTACCAACCTTTCAGAAAAACACACCCAGCGTAAGCTGCACATGTCTCCATACGCACCTTTTCCATACCTGCCCGACATGAAAATGACTGTAACTTCGCCATAATCTCCTCCCACTTCCTAATATTGTCACAGCCCAATGCAGACATACAAGAAAACGGTGTACAGAAGAATAATACAGAGACGCTGCCTGTCACAGATACATTGCAGTGGGATTTGGGACAAAATAACCACTTTGCGCTAATTGTTAGGGGATAATACATAGACCCCTGTAAGTATTAAGAAATGTAGGATGTCCTTTGAGTCTTGCTGAGAGTCCAGTGGATGTATCAATATGCACTTACACATGGGAGACAAGGAAACCTCTTATTTTGCATTGCTTACAAATGGCATTGGCCATTGGAAGAATGAAGCCTGTAATTGTTATGTGGGGGAGTAGCTGCAGCAGGCTGTTTAATCTCAGCTGAGTTTCACCTTTAAATATCAAGCATTTCCCAACCTTTGCTCTCTGTGAAATTAAAATGCTAGCTCCCACACGACCATGCTTCAGCTCAGGTCTGGGTCATTTAGGCGGCTCTCCGTTAGCCTGTTTTGTAACTAGTATTTATTTGACTGTGTTGCCTTACGCTCCCCTGGAGGAGCATGCTGCCTGCCGCCCTCCTTCAGGCTGCCTGATGTTGCTTTTCAGACAAATAGGTGGTAAGGTGACATTTTGGCCCCAGCAGGTGTCTTAGAGCATATCCCTGCTTAGTAAATATGAGCCTACGCCCGGCATTACTACTTCCAAAAAGTAAAATAAGTAATGCCAAAATAAAAATGAGTATAAATGGAAGTGATACAATGTTACAGGTTCAAACAGATGCATTTAATATGAGATAAAAGACATTGAACATTGGACTTACCATTGTAGAAGGTCTGTTCTTCCAAATCTAAACCTACCTGCATTTGGTCAGTTACATTTATACTGTGCAACTGGGTGATTTATTACCCAGAAAACCACATGTGTACATATTTAGAGATGGGTGGTTACTTTAAGGCGACACCTTTGGATACGTCTGAGATCTTTTGTGGGAGATGTGGTTTATAATGAAATTAGGAAAACAATATAAAACTTTTTTTTAGAAAAGCTCCAAATCTAAAATAACAGGTGTGTTTGTAATTCTCTCCAACACTAATGTTTGCTTATGTGCCTTGTGCGATGGGAGCTGATATTGAAACCTTAGATTTAATTGCAGACTTTGATATTTGATATAGCAGACAACCAGTGTGTCATGCTCGCAACAGGAAGCAGGGGGTTGGTGGTGAGTAGCAAACACAATGATTGCCCTGCAAATAAAGAGCCCATGAGAACTAGTGGTGTCTATCTTTGAGATGATTATTCTGGTTCAGTACTCACTGAGCAAAAAGGGAATATTGTAGTCTACAGTATGTAATAAGCTGTGGCCTCACATGCAATAAACCTCATGCTGCTGTACGTTTCTGTGGGCTCCAAGCAGAGGAAAGGGGCCTTCCGAACTGGTGGGGGCTCTGAGCAGCCACTTAGTCCACTTGTAGGGAAGCGCCACTACTGGTTACAGGACCCTGGCCACAACAGGGTTGATTAAAGTTCTCCTCACTAGAACATTTCAAAACTTTAAACCACAACAATTTTTGGCTGACCTTACCAACTGCCTTTGGTACAGAATTGACTTACTTTCCGACCCTGATTCTGCGCTCGACTATTTCCAATCCGATTTCTTAAAACTATGATGCCCATGCTCTATTACGCAGAATAAGAGTACGGGGGCCCACCTTCCATGGGTTACAACTGACCTTATTCAGCTCTACCATTTCAGGGATGCCTTGTGGAAAAGCTACAAAGTAACTGGCACTACCAAGGATCTTAATAACTACATATGCCTGCAGAACATGTGAACAAGCCAAACAAGACTTTCCAAAGTACAATATTACTCTGACAATCTTCGCCAGAACATATCAAACCCTGCTAACTTCTGGAAGGTTCTCCACAATATATTCCAGACTTCTAGTCATCAACAACCAAGTAATATCACTGAGGAGGATATTACTCTGACAAATCCCACTGACATTGCAAATGCATTCAATGATTTCTTTGTGGGGTGTGCCACTAACTTTTTAGTGAAACGTAACCCAAACCACAAACATGAACCTCATTCTGTGAGTACCCCAATTGCCCCACCCTCTCCCAACGTTGCTCACAATTTTCAATTTGTCCCAGTATCTGAAGAGGAGATTACACAAGCGCTCCTCAAATTAAAACTAAGCAGCCAATGTGGACCTGACTTACTACAATCTAAGTTCCTAAGACTTGGTGCATCAGTCTTTGCCAAACCAATTGCTTCAATAGTCAACTCTATTCTGTCTGCAGGCCATATCCCTAAGACATGGAAAACTGCCAGAGTTGTCCCAATCTTCAAAAGTGGGGACAAATACACTGTCTCAAACTACAGGCCAATCTCTCTTCTCCCAATCCTTTCCAAAGTTATGGAAAAATGTGTTCACTTCCAATTAAGCGATTACTATACCAAGACAAATTTCCCTAGCCAATTCCAATTTGGCTTTCGCCCCAAACACTCCACCGTAACTACCCTGCTAAAAGTTTGCAATGAGATCCAGTGTGGAATGGAACTGGTTCAACTCACTGGTGCAATATGCCTAGATTTTGCAAAGGCTTTTGATACTGTTGCTCATGTTATCTTGCTTAAGAAACTCCAGTGCTCTGGAATAGGGAAGCATGCTTTAAACTGGTTTCATTCATACCTAGCAGGTAGATCACAACATGTGTCCATCTCAGGCTCTAACTCAAACCCCTTGAATATCCCCTGTGGTGTCCCGCAAGGCTCTGTTCTGGGGCCTCTACTCTTAGCAGTATTCATCAATGATCTTCCTACAACTTATAAGGTAGTTTCAATACACCTGTATGGAGATGACACAATCTTATATGCACACAGCCCTAGCCTCTCCGACCTTGAACACATACTTCAATCTGCCTTTTTTTTTCTTGAAAATTGGATTTCCCAAAGCAAACTGTTTTAAACACTGACAAGACTGTAACAATTGTATTTGGGACCAAGGCTAAATTTTTAGAGCTTCAAATGACTGAGCTCCTGATCAGAACCAACACTAACACCACCTTAACTCCTGTTACTAGTTTTAAATACTTGGGCATATGGTTTGACTCCCATTTAACATTTGGGAAGCATATTGATACCCTGACATCCAAAACCTATGCCAAAATAGGTGTACTTTACAGCAACAAATCCTCCCTAAGTCTGCTGGTCTGAAAGCGTATATTTTTTGCAATATATCATTTAATCTATGTGAAGGCAAAGCTTTGAGACATATATAGTATCCTCCTTGACTCTGTCACTCATCTTTTACGTACCGCAACTTCTTGCTGCTTGTGTGTGAGGTACAGGCATCTCACACACGATCCACATTGCATTCACGGAATGGCATCATAGACGCGACGTCGCGCTATGGCTTGGAACGCATGAACTGCTGGAACGCAGCACATAGCCAATGGGAGCAAGCTGAAGGAAAAAAGGCACCAAATTCAAAACTACTTATAGGGAAAAGGACAGCAGGACTTTTACAAACCCCCTGGAAGAAGTCTGCTGAGACGAAAAGCGTTGGGACATTCTTTATCTTTTACACAGATTGCATTAGACCTTTGGGAGTCCATTTGGGGCACTGCTACCTCCCCCTTCTGTAGCTGTATCCCCTGGTTTATGGCCATTGCTGGGGTGTATTGGGAGTTGGGATTCAGTGTCTTTGGTGTAGCTTCCTCTGGATATCTGTAAGATATAAACATATCTTTATGTTATAAAGATTTTTTCATTTATTTTTTCCTGCGTCCTTTTCCTTTTTTTGGGATCACCCTGTTATTCCAGAATCATCATTATAAGTTGGTTACTTTGACAACCATAAGCTTTTATATTTTTGTCACGCCTGTATGCCCGCAGACCTGGCTAGACCCCAGTACTGAGGTGGGAACGGTATGATACCACACACCCACAGAAGTGGGAGCAAGCCGGGAGTGTGGTATGGCGTTGCTGGGCCTGTAGGAAGAGTTGTTAGTTATACTTGCAATGCTTGGGAATGTCCGTCGGAGTAGTCGTGTCCGTGTGCCAATGTCCAGGAGTCCAGAGGTTAGAATCGTCAGAGTATAAGCCAGGTCCTAGGAAGCTAGATGTAAGCAAAGTAGTATGCGTTGCAGGGTTCAAGGGATACCAGAGAGCAGAGTAGTCCAGGACAAGCAGGGGTCAAAGCCAGGGAAATCCAAGATAACACAGGAGCAGGAAACAACAGGAACACAGAGGGAGCACAGCATAGGTCAGGTACACACAGGGAAACAGGAACTATGCAGAGCGAGGAAGAAGTGGACAGACAGGGGTTATAAAGGAGGGCATACCAATAGGAGAGAGGGGAGGAGTAGAGAGAGAAGTGGGAGACAACAGGGATAGGACAGGGAGAGAAGAGGAGGAGACAGAAGGGGTAGTCAGGGGAATGGCCTGGAGGGCCTGGGAGGCGGAGGCATGGGGAACAGTATAAGAAGAGCATGTGCGCATGCCCTCTGTAAGCTGGGGATGCGCACGCACAGGTTGCAACACAGAGAGGGACCGTACGGAGCAAGGGAAGGACGCAGGAGGAGCACGAAGCCAAAAGAAGGGGAACACCTGCGTGACCTGCGACCGCGATACGGCATGCAGAGGCAGGGAGCAGGTGGATCAGGGAGACCAGCAGAGGAGCGTGTGTGCGTGCCCATCATGGGCTGAGGGACTGCACGCACCGGTCGCATCACCAGGTGCGCGGAACGCCGTGCCGCGGGCACCACGGAGGGGGGAGGCAACGGGACGGATGCCACCACGGGGGAAGGTAATGAGGGCACCGCGGGAGAGAGGGAACGGGGAAGATCATAGGACGGACTCGTGGATCACGTGGGTATGCGTGACCTGCGGGGAACACGCTGCAGCAAGGGGAGAGAGGTGGAAGGCAAAGGAGAGGAGTGGGAAGGAGTAGAAGGGGCAACAGGAGATGGGAGAGAGGGACAAGGATGGGAAGGAATCTCTTGAGTCGTCACATTATCCCCCCCTTGAGGATCAATCTCCGAGTGATCTAACCACGGCTTGAGGGGAAATTTCTGATGAAATAGAGAAAGTAGCCTTGGGGCGTGGATGTGATGTGCAGGTACCCAGGAACGTTCCTCAGGCCCGTAGCCCCTCCAGTGTACCAAAAACTGCAGTCTATTTTTAGACAGACGAGAGTCGATGAGAGACTGTATTTCGTACTCCTGTTGGCCCAGGGTGGATACTGGATTGGGTCTCCGAGAGGGGACTGGGAATGAATTCTTTAAGGAGGGAAACAGGGAACACGGACGGAACTTTCATTGTGGAAGGAAGATCGAGAAGATAGGCTACAGGATTCACCTTCTCTAGGATTTTGAATGGTACCAAGAATCTAGGGGACAGTTTGGGTGAAGGAGTTTTGAGCCTAATATTTTTGGAAGACAGCCACACCAGATCGCCAGGTTTGAAGGAAGGACCCCTTTGACGGTGGCAGTCTGCCTTTGTTTTTTGTTTGGCAACCGCAGATTTTAAAGACTTGAGGATTTTTTTCCAGGATTCTTGTAAGTTGGTGATATGAGAGGCGGCTGCAGGAACACAGAAGGAGAAGGTGAGAGAGGGAGACTACTGGGGTGGAAGCCACAGTTGATAAAGAAAGGAGACTCCTGAGTAGACTCGTTCCTCAAGGAATTTATGGCAAATTCGGCCCATGATAAAAGATCCACCCAGTTATCTTGTGAGTCCGAAATGAAGCATCTTAGATACTGTTCAAGAGTTTGGTTCATCCTTTCAGTTTGACCGTTGGTTTGTGGATGGTATCCAGAGGAAAACAAGAGAGAGATACCCAATCTTTGGGAGAAGGCCCGCCAGAATTTTGAGATGAACTGAGACCCCCGATCCGAGACAATAGAAATGGGAACGCCATGCAACCTGAAGATCTCTTTGGAGAAGACGTCTGCCAAGGTGACAGAGTTGGGAAGACCCTTGAGGGGAACAAAGTGTGCCTGTTTCGAAAACCTGTCAACTACGACCAAAATAGTGTTCATCCCTTTGGAAAGAGGCAGCTCAACAATAAAGTCCAAAGTAGTGAAGTGGTAGAAGAAATCCAGAAGGTTTATGATGGAGGGTTTTACTCTGGGCACATACAGGACAGGCGGAGGTAAATTCGAGAATGTCTTGATTCATCTTAGGCCACCAAAAAGTCCGTTTATTGAGATCTGCCGTCCTTTTGAAGCCTGGATGACCAACTGCTCTAGAGGAATGACCCCAAAGTAACACTTTATGATGAAAACGTGGAGCAGCGTAGAGACGTCCTTCTGGTACCCTGAACCTGCTGGGAATATACGCTTGTGCCTTGTTGGTCTCATCCAACACATCGAAGTTGTTAGCAGAAATTATGCACTTGACCGGGAGAATAGGTTCCGAGGTTTCTTTAGCTTCAGTCTCAGAAGCAAATTGACGAGAAAGGGCATCCGCTTTAACATTTTTGGTCCCAGGAATATACGAGATGGTGTAGTTGAAGTGGGAAAAGAAGAGTGACCAGCGAGCTTGGCGGGAGCCTAGGCGACGAGCCCCCTCAATATATAACAAATTTTTGTGGTCAGTGAGAATAGCGATTGGTTCCTTGGAACCCTCCAAAAGGTGTCTCCATTCTTGGAGAGCCAACTTGATGGCAAAAGTTCGCGATTACCGACATCATAAATCCTTTCTGCTGCTGAGAATTTCCGTGAAAAAAACCCACAAGGATGGAGTTTCTCTTGGGGCGAAATCCTCTGGGAAAGAACTGCGCCAGCTCCTACGTCTGAGGCGTCAACCTCCAAAGTAAAGGAGAGTGAGGTATCCGGATGACGAAGAATGGGCGCAGACACGAATGCCTTCTTGAGAATCTCAAAGGCTGAAATGGCCTCAGGTGACCAGAATGAGACGTCGGCGCCCTTTTTGGTCAAGGCGGTGATAGGAAGAGCAATAGAAGAAATTTTTTTGATAAACTTCCTGTAATAATTGGCAAAGCCAAGAAAACGTTGCATAGCCTTGAGTGAATTAGGGAGTGGCCAGTCGAGAACCGCCTTCAGCTTCTCAGGGTCCATGGAAAAACCTTGGCTGGAGATGATATAGCCTAGGAAGGCCGTGGAAGCCTCGTGAAACAGACACTTCTCCATCTTTGCGTAAAGACGATTAGAACGAAGCCTGGAGAGCACCAGTTTGGTATGTTGAATGTGTTCCTCCAGATTTTTCGAAAATATAAGAATGTCGTCTAGATAGACAATGACAAAAGTTCCCAATACATCACGGAAGATGTCGTTCATAAATTCCTGAAACACGGCCGGGGCGTTACACAGCCCAAAGGGCATAACAAGATATTCATAATGTCCAGAACGTGTGTTAAACGCTGTTTTCCACTCGTCTCCTTCCCTTATACGAATGAGATTATAGGCACCCCTTAAGTCAAGTTTTGAGAAGATAGAGGCCCCTTGGAGACGGTCGAACAGTTCAGAAATGAGCGGAAGAGGATACCGTTTTTTTACCGTGATCTTATTGGGTCCGCTGAAGTCGATGCATGGCCTCAGTGATCCATCCTTCTTCTTCACAAAGAAGAAGAGAGAGGTAGAGTTGCGGATGAATCCCTTTTGAATCCCTTTTCCAGATTTTCCTGAATATAAGTAGTCATGGCCTTGGTCTCCGGGATGGAGAGTGGATAAGACTTAGACTTCGGCAGGACAGTCCCAGGGATGAGGTCGACAGGGCAATCGTACGGACGGTGAGGAGGAAGAACCTCTGCTTGTACCTTGTTGAACACGTCCAAGTACTCATGGTACACAGCAGGCAGGGACAACTGATCGGTCGGTACGGAGTCCAGACCGGCAAGCACAACCACGGGAGGATCCGCTGGCACAGCATCTGTGGACGAGGACCAGTGAATAGGCAGAGTACCGGACCAATCAATGCGTGGATTGGGGAGTTGAAGCCAAGGCAATCCTAAGATAATTTGTACGGAAGGGGATTGAAAAATGTCAAAGACAATTCAATCTTTGTGACCATCGGCCAGGGTCAAGGTAAGAGGAATAGACTCCCAAATGATGAAGGCCGGCTGGAGCGGTCATCCGTTGATGGCCTCAAGGCCAATAGGGCTCTTCCTTCTGACCATGGGAATTTGATTCTCCAATGCGAACTGCTGGGCCAGGAAATTACCGCCCGATCCGGAATCGATGAACGCTTCCACCTTTACGACAAGGTTGGGACCCTCTACTGTGGCCGGTAGCATAAACTTCTTTGGGAGAGCTTCGGAAGGAGAGGGTTAGGAGAGACTGTACCCAGTAGAAGCCCCTCTACCTTTACTGGGTGTGCCCGTTTCCCGGCTTCAAGGGACAATTCTGGAGACGATGTTCCGAGGAAGCACAATAGAAACACAGCCTGTTCTGACGCCGCCGCGCTCTCTCGGCTGCCTGGAGTTGCTGACTGCCGACCTGCATAGGTTCCGGTGCCTCCAGGGCCAGGAGAGGAGTAGTGGGTGACCTGTGAGAAACAACAGAGTGAGAAGAACGGGAACAGTGTCTCTCGTGACGTCGCTCCTGCGTACGCTGATCCATGCGTACGCTCAGGGTGATGAGTTCCTCCAGGGACGTAGGCCGGGCATGAGTAGCCAGATCATCCTTCAACACATCAGAGAGTCCGTGAAAGTACGCAGCGGTGAGTGCCTCATCATTCCATTGTACTTCGGCGGCCAGCGTACGAAACGAGATGGCGTATTTGGCAGCTGATCTTTGGCCCTGAGAAATATGAAACAGGGAGAAGGCGGCTGTCTTGCGCCGTGCGGGGGTAACAAACACAAGTTGAAATTCACGTCTGAATAAAGGATAATCTTGCGTTACTTCACATTTACGCTCCCATAGGGGAGAGGCCCAGGCAAGAGCGTCTCCGGTGAGCAGAGAGACGGCATGCAGAGGCAGGGAGGAGGGAGCAGGTGGATCAGGGAGACCAGCGGAGGAGCGTGTGCATGTGCCCATCGTGGGCTGAGGGAGCGCACGCACCGGTCGCATCACCAGGCGTGCGGAATGCCACGCCGCGGGCACCACGGAGGGAGGAGGCAACGGGATGGATGCCACCATGGGGGAAGGTAATGCGGGCACCGCGGGAGAGAGGGAGTGAGGAAGATCATAGGAGGGACTCAGGGACCGCGTGGGTATGCGAGACCTGTGGGGAACGCGCTGCGGCAAGGGGGAGAGAGGTGGAAGGCAAAGGAGAGGAGTGGGAAGGAGTAGAAGGGGCAACAGGAGATGGGAGAGAGGGACAAGGAGGGGAAGGAAACTCCTGAGTCGACACAATTTTACATAAAATGTGAGTGCACATTTTGCTCCATTACTTCAATAATACCTATCTGTACAGTATTACACTATTTGTGGTTTTTATCTGGTTCATCGAGAGTATCCTGGTACCGGTGACCTTGTACAACACTGCAAGTCCTTCTGTTGGAGACGGCGTGTATTATCGGAAGTGTCCTGTCCACGGAGAACCTGCAAACATCAGTGTGGTTAAACTTAGTAACCAAAATGCCCGATTGACTTCATAAAATGTGAGTGTAATACCCCTTCTTGCTCAAAGTGCATCATACAATATTACACTATTGTGTGTTTTTTCTTCTCCCTTTTTTTATTTATACTTTGATGAGACTGTGCGCATTGGAAACCCCCTCTCTTCTGCTTTGATAAATCAGATGCTGTATTTTCCTCTAATTGTCTCCTAGATTTGCAGCCTCCTAGATGTGACTTTATTGTCTCCTGATGTGACTTTAATTCCATGTGTTATGGTGCATTTACCCAGTACACATATAACTTGCAATAAGTACGAACTATAGGCAGCACTCCCCTTAAGGCACATATGTGGTCGGTGCAGGGGAATAGTGGAAGGACCCTAAACCCTCCTAAATACAATAGAAACAAATACAGAGATTCCCAGCACAGGGTATATGCCAAAAGAGAAAACTATATTTATAGAAAATGGATGCTACATACAATGCTGTGGTCAGGGCAACATAAATGTACTTTATGTACAAACATATGACTGATGTGTGAGGGGGGAGTGGGGGGAGGAAGGGGAATGACACAGGGGAGATGGGAGGTAAAAAGTGGAGGACAATGGGAAAGAAATATGAGGTAAGATGAGGGGGGCAACGTTTCGGGGCAGACCGCCCCATCAAGCCCATTCTATCAGACCCATAGGGCCTATGGTACTTCCCTTCAATCCAACAACACACTAAGGGGCGTAGCTATAGCCTAGGGGCCTGCACTCTTGGGGGGGCCCACTCAGGGCCAAAAGGGAGGGGAGAGCTGGGACAGCTGAGGGGGAGAGAGCAGGCAGCAGAGGCTGGAGGCGGAGAGCTGCAGAGCTTTGCCTGCCCCTGCTCTTTATGACATCAGGTGGAGGAGTATCTACAGAATATGTTCACTCATAATGGGGCCCTAAAAATTTTTTTTGGCTCGGGGGCCTGCATTTGTAGCTAGCTATGCCACTGAACACACTCCTCCCTAAAAATGAAAAAAATAGGTGAATAACACAACAATGAATGTAAGATCAGTCAATTAGTGTACCATGGAATTGAACAAGTCAACTCTGACCTGCACAGAAATATGTATATACTCAGTCACACCTGAGTATATATTCAGTCATTACACTCTGCTCATATTACTCGACCTCTCTGCAGCATTTGACACCGTGGACCACCCTCTTCTCCTCCACATTCTCCATACTCTAGGTATTCGGAACAAAGCTCTATCCTGGATCTCATCCTACCTCTCCCATCGTACTTTTAGTGTCTCTTCTGCTAACACCTCCTCCTCCTCTATTGATCTCTCTGTGGGGGTACCCCAGGGCTCTGTCCTGGGACCTCTTCTCTTTTCTCTGTACACACTCTCTCTAGGTGACCTAATAACATCTTTTGGGTTTAATTATCACCTCTATGCTGACGACACACAAATATACTTTTCAACACCTGACCTTACACCTGCTGTACAAACCAAAGTTTCTGAATGTCTCTCTGCTATATCATCCTGGATGGCCCTCCGATGCCTTAAACTCAACATGGCTAAAACAGAGCTCCTCATACTTCCTCCCAAACCTGGCCCTACTACCTCCTTCCACATTACTGTTGGAACTACAATCATTCACCCAGTAGCCCAAGCACGCTGCCTAGGGGTCACACTCGACTCCTCTCTCACATTCGCCCCTCACATTCAAAACATTTCTAAAACTTGTTGCTTTTTCCTCCGCAATATAACTAAGATACGCCCTTTCCTCTGTTGTTCGACTGCTAAAACTCTGACTCAGGCCCTCATTCTCTCCCGTCTTGATTACTGTAACTTCCTGCTGTCCGGCCTTCCTGCCTCTCACCTGTCTCCCCTACAATCTATCCTAAATGCTGCTGCCAGAATCACTCTACTCTTTCCTAGATCTGTCTCAGCATCTCCCCTCCTGAAATCCCTCTCCTGGCTTCCGATCAAATCCCGCATCTCACACTCCATTCTTCTCCTCACTTTTAAAGCTTTACACTCTTCTGCTCCTCCTTACATCTCAGCCCTAATTTCTCGCTATGCACCATCCCGACTCTTGCGTTCTGCTCAAGGATGTCTACTTTCTACCCCCTTTGTATCTAAAGCCCTCTCCCGCCTTAAACCTTTTTCACTGACTGCCCCACACCTCTGGAATGCCCTTCCCCTCAGTACCCGACTAGCACCCTCTCTATCCACCTTTAAGACCCACCTTAAGACACACTTGCTTAAAGAAGCATATGAATAGCACTGTGGATATTCTGAACACAGGATACATAAAGATTGGCCCCCTGCAGACGCACTTACCAGAACTCCCTCCTACTGTCTCTGTACGTTCTCCCTACCTACCAATTAGAATGTAAGCTCCTCAGGGCAGGGACTCCTCTTCCGAAATGTTACTTTTATGTCTAAAGCACTTATTCCCATGATCTGTTATTTATATTATCTGTTATTTATTTGATTACCACATGTATTACTACTGTGAAGCGCTATGTACACTAATGGCGCTATATAAATAAAGACATACAATACAATACAATACACCTGTTCACCGTTTTATAATAGCAGAAAGCACTAGCATGTGATCAGAAAAACGGCAGACATAGATATCTAGATTGTTTGCACTAGATGAAATTAGACAAATATCCAGACTAAAATTCCCAGAGTAACCACAAGAACCAAAGGGAAATACCAGAGTAAATGCACAATCAGGTCTATCCTAATTTAAACTGTAAGCAACGGAAATCCCAGTGGAGAGCAAGATCCAGCAAAACACATCAGGTAACAAAGTTCATAGAACAGCAAATGGCAATAGAATCATAGGTTACAATACGTGTCCCTGGGTCGGTCTGGCATCACCCGAACCCATACTGGCACTTGATAAATGTGCCTCTTAGTTACATTATTTGGCCAAAATATGAAAAGCTTGGCCACCACACCAAGGTAAGGCAAGTTCTAACTTCTAATTGAATTGTTTTTAACTACGACCTCTGAGCTGAATTCCTCCTGCTTCTCTTTTCATGGAGGAAGAGTTTCTGGAGAGTATCTTCTGTGCGCTGCAAATTGCATTTTTAGCGTATTGGGACACAGAAATATAAAATGAAATTGTGCTTGTGTGTGCCTATGTACTAACCTTATTTTTCTCAATGAGGGCATTAAGTGTTAAAAAAAGGTTTAAGCCCAACACAATGCAGAGCATGCATTAAAGGTCGTCATACAATGCTCATTGTTTTTACGGTTTCCATGACCAGGGAGGCTGCCAGGCGGTTCCCCTCTCACCCGCCCCGTACCCACATGTAACGTACAAATAAAGACAGGAAAGGAGAACTGGAGGTAAACTGGCTGTGGCTATTTATACAGAAAACCTAAGCGTCTGGCGGGCAGCAAAGAGGCCGTGCTGCTCGCCAGCATAGCCTTAAATAGGCCCTGTGACAACTCCTCCCCTGGGCAAGGGAGGGAGGTGTGGGGGCGGACCAGCAAGGGGAAGGCCAGCCTCCCCCGCCCCCCGGTCAGGAGACCCCCACAGCCTATGGCTAGGGGGGGCCGCTTTACTTTTCAGCACTGAAATACCAACATACTCTTCCTGGCTACACCCCGTGACGATGTTCCTGAGACTGACAAGTTATATGCTGTTGTTATTCTGCCTGAGACTTTGCTTGTGTTCTCTCACTTTATCTCTGCTGGTTACATTAGTAGGGCATTCTCTGCGGGAAGTTCCGCAATTCATTTGGAACCTGTGGGAATGAGGCTGAAGATGGGGGTTCTCCCCCGAAACATTATCCTCCCCCTATTTTTCTCCTTTTCCCCGTGTTGTGGTTTCTGCTTTTGATCGTTGTTTCCTTTCTTGTTCGCGTACCCTTGTGTTGCCAGCTCTAGTAGCAGCGTTTTCAATTTTGGATTTCTTTCACGTTTTTGTATTAGAGCACAAGGTAAGTATCTCCTCTCTTCCCTTTTTGTTTTGTGCTTTGGCATTTCTGTCTGTTTTATTTGTGCTCCTTGATTTAGTGTGCCTGTATTGGCGTTACATATGTTATATATTTGAGTGCACCTTTTGAGTAAATATTTGCTTTTTTGACCTATATATATTTTCATTGAGTGCGGCTCCCACCATTTTTTCTTTGATACTTAGTGTGAAGGTCATAGACCCCCCAAAATTTTTAAGATGGCTCTGCACATAGGGAAACTTAAGAGATGCTGATATTTACTAATTATATATGTGGGCATCAATCTAAATAAGGTTCTGGATGTTGCAGACCAGAGATGGCCAACTTCAGTCCTCAAGGGTCATCATCTTGTCACGTTTTAAGGATATCTCTGCTTCAGCCCAGGCAGCTCAATCAGTGGCTGTTGGCTGTTGCACTGATTTGAGCTACATGTGCTGCGTGTGGTTGCAGAGGTCCCGCGCTCTTCTCCGAGGCATTTCAATTTAATGCCGGGGATCGCGTATGGCCTCGGCAACAATAAAACGTACCGGGATTCAGATGCTGGGACGCATCTCCATGGCAACGCGGCATGCAATGACGTCGCTGGGTCATGTGATGTCACAGGCGTCAAATGACGCCGTGGTTCATGTGTCCTGATGTAACACGACCCCGGAGCGTCATTTGATGCATCTGCAAGGTAGGAGGGGCGCGAGCTCCGCAGCCGGCGAGACAGGGGGGCGGAGCAGTAAAAGTTTGCGCTCCCCTGGGTTAACCTGTTCACATTTTTGGGTAGAAATGACAGTCACCTCCCAACGATTCAGAACAGTGTGGTTAATTTCAAGTGGACTCCCGAGTCCAGATACACATAAGAAAAATGTATTTAAGAAGAAAATTGGCGTCAAAATAATAATGTTATTATTAGAATTATTTTATGATTAATTATTAATAAACTATTTAATATGATTTTGTTCTCAAATCAGCCTTAGGAGCACTCCTTTTTTTTGTAGCACTTAACCCAGTATTTAAGATACAGTGCATAACATAATACTGAACCCCTTCTGAAAATGTTCTGCAGAAAATGTTTGCTTGATGAAGCCACTAAGGATTTCTCGTGTTTACCAACAGATCAGTACTAACCTGATCATGCTGGGAGACTTTTTAATGGAATTAAGGTTACAAACATTATACGCCACAGAAAATGTTTGCCATTATAGAACCAAACAAAATATTACTGCTCTGGTTTGTGGTTGTGTTACAAGCGCATACAGTTTTGAGGGACACTTAAATCAAAAATAAATATAGACGTGTAAATTTCAGTTGTGTGAAACATTATAAAAACAGTTACAGTTGATTCATTATTTGCCTCCTAATCTTTCCAAGATACTGTAGTTGAGTCATTGCGTTATAAATTATTTTTTATAATCATACACACCCTATTACAGCAATGCAAATTAGCCAGCAGTTCCCCATCAAAGGGTTCCATTAGACACATTACAGGACAATATACTTTACAGGGGAAAGGTGGGCGTATTATCAAGTTATGTTCGAATGCTAAATATACAGTATATGTTTTTTTAATTAGCTATTTACAATTGAGAATGTGGTATTCTATTTTGAACAATATGCAGTCCTTTTATCCCAATTAATACAAGTCAAGTCACAGAGCTTTTCCATGTCTGCTCCAAGACTCAATCCCAAACTCGCTAAGTTTGGAAACAGAGCAATATTGACACAATGAAGGAACGTGTTGTATATTGCTCTAAGAAACAACTGTAATGGCAAAGTAGAATCTTGCTTGGAGTAAGGCAACCCTTGTATGATTAATGTCTATAAGGATGTAACCTGGTTTTAGAAATGATCCCACTCAGCACAGTAGTAAGGATAAATCATTTGCACCTGCCGGTGACCAGTAGAATAAACATCCTATTTGCTTGAAGATATAAGGGGTTAAACTGGAACAGACTCACTTGAATGTAGTGCAGTAATCGTCCTGTTTGTAGATCCAGTAGCCCTGGGTTGAATGTGCCTCCGTCGTTGAGTAGACATCAGAGGGAAAAACGGGAAAAACGGAGCACTATGTCCAGCAATGAAAGAAAAACAACCATCAGGAAGCGTTCTCATATACAAGCTAATTTAATGGATACAGGTTGAATATAACACACACCAACGTGTTTCGGACTATAGATAGTCCTTTATCAAGGTGAATACACATATCACATACACAATACAATTTATACAGAACCTGGGATGGCGGGAACCAACCGTAACCACTTCCGGGTGGGTCACCTGAGCAGTGACACACACTACCGGGAGGTGCAACATGAATACATGACCGTATCCAACGTAAACGTCATTGCGCAATAGGACCTGAGATTCCTGGTGTAAGCGTCCGTGAGGAACGCGCATTGCTGGCATACCACTCAGAGTCCAAGGAAGAAACCCATTATTAGGAGTTTCGAAACATGTAGGAGGTCTTTTGGCATTACTGAGACACCGTAGCTGTGGAGAACAAGCGGTGACGTCACAGGAGGAGTTGATCGGCTGAACTCTGGGAGAAAGCAGCAAGCAGTGTGCAGCAAGCAGACACCCGAGCAGAAAAGGAGATCCTCTTCCGTGGATTGACACAATTTCACCTCGCAGCAAGCGGCCCCATATGCTGATAAGACCATTTCAATAACGCTTATGTCCTAGTCACTTTTGGTGAGTAGGTTTCCAATTTTACACCAAACGGAGCAAGTTTCAAGACATCTGGTTCCTATGCCAAGGCACAGATAGTTATTTTTAGTATAATTCTTTTTAGTATAAATGTTTGTATTTTTAGTGTAATCCATTGATTTTTATTTTATATGTTATACTGTATTTTATTATTGTATTAAAATTGCTCTCTTTATACATCCTAGTTGTCCCTGGGTAATGCACTATTGCAGTGTGTATGCTTGTTTTCTCTTTTTCTCTTGAGGAATCCATCAAGAAAAGAACTTTGTCTACAATCACAATTAAACCATTCCTCGGCACCACAGGAGGTGTCTTTCCCCTACATTACCAAATCTGGGTAGGAGATTCCAGATTCACTTCTTTGGGCAGCTCCAGGACTACCTTGGACTCTATATCACAGGTTTTTTGTAATTCATTGTAATTCATTGTTTGCATGCGCGCTATTGTTCACCTTTATTTTCACTGTAGTTACTGTAAGTAACTTTTTTACATGCCAAAAAAAATGAAAGTTCGTTAAACCAAGAAGGCCTTAATTGGGTACAGTAAAATGGGACTTTCAGTAAACATATATTTACTCAATCTATTGCCGTAAAAAAAAGTTCACTGAGGTGATAAGGCTAAAGCCATAGGTGACATATAATATTTATACTGTAGTCAGATAAATACCAATGAGTGTAGTTATAAGATTATACACCTTCCCTCATGATGTGATGTCTTGTGCTGCACAATATTTAGTAATATATATTATGATGACAGGGGCAGCATGGCACCCAGAATAAAGGTTAAGCCTGCATGCTGCCCCTATCCGTCAACAGGGCAACCCTAAATTAAGGATTAACTTGCCATTATAGAGCTGAATGGACGTGACTTTACTTAGGTAGTTATCAGTGTGCTTGTATAACGTTGTATACATTTCTGTATGACTCATTGTATACCTATGACAATAGCTGTGTATCAGGCATACATTGAGTCACGGTGTCAAGTCCTTGTGTCGCCAGGTGTGGTATCCATGGACAATGGGAGACCAGGGAGGGATGCACCCACCTCCTGGGAGAGTACACACTCAAAGGCCGGTGCATTGTGTTCTCCCTGTAAGCACGGTGTCCAACCCTGGAGCTGACCTCATGTACCAGCATTTGGATCCTAGCCCCGTCCGTGCGGTTCCTATTGGTCAGTCCTAAGTTCCCATGCTACCAGGCCTTGTCCCTCTGGGTCGTCCTTCGGCACTCGGCACCACCCTCCCTCTGGATTAATTTGGATGGAGGCCAGGAAACTATACAAGCCAACGCCAATCCAAGCTCCACAGAAGTTGCAGTCTGGCGTTAGCGACTAGAGACCATCCTATACTGTACATTAAACTTTACGGACCCGAAGCTGTCCCCTTTGTTACATGGAATTGGGATTCAACAAGACTTTTGTGGTGGCACCCAGGATAAGCTCGGTTTGGAAGCTCTCTGCACCTAGCGATCTAGGAGTCCCATGCACAGCAAGTCAATTGTTGAGGGATATTGTGGTGGTTTTGTTACCTGTTGCCTACCGTTAACTTCAGCTAAATAAACATACTTTTATTAACCTCTGTGTTCTGCCTTGTAATTGCGATCCCATGGTTGTCTGGTTAACCACAGTCGTGACATGTACAACTATAAATGTCGCCAAAAAACAAAGACTGTCAATGCAAAGGGAAAGAAAGTAGAAAAACTAGTATAATGTAATATTTGTTTGAAAAAGATGATGAGAAGCAATATACAGTATGTATATTGCACTCACAAGGTAGAAATGTATAACTAAATTATATCATAGGAGATTTGTGCAGGTAAGTCTTGCTCCCCTCCGTTGGATTTGCAGCACTAAGTAGGGCCTCGAAACCTCCAACAGCCGAAATGGAACAGAAGAAAAACATCGCCCCTGAAGAACTGCAGAAACTCGTAGGGTGGAACCATTGATGAGGAGGCAGAGTTTCCAGGAGGCGTAAGTAGAGGGCGCATCGCCAGCTGGGGCAGCACGTCATCGCATAATACATTTACTTCTTATTACTTTATTTTAAAGAAATATTAAATTATATTAGTTTCTCTACTCTCCTTTACTAGGCACTGAGCTGGCCAAGGGTTGTAAGTAAAGCAGTTTTATGCATATATATGAAACCCTTTGTAGCTAGCTAGTCATGGAAAGCAATGACTACTGTAGTTGATCCGTGGGCTACTAAGGGGTTAATATTTACTGTAATGTATTTTCATTACTATTTTATCATCTATTTCAGGGTGGTTTAGCTTACTGTATCTTGCCTAGGTACAGTACAGTATATAATGGGCGGTATATTGGCCATTACGACAGCCTGGAGCAGGTGATAAATTATTTGTGGTCTTTCTGGCGTTCATCCCATTCCGATAAATATTGGACCGTGATAAATTGTCACTTTTAGCCCCTAAATGCGTTATTTGACCTCTTTTTTTTTTTTATTGGATCTGATTAAAACCGCTTTATTTTTGGGGGTGCACCATTGATATATTGCACTAAAAAAATACGGCACTTTTTTGGCACAATAAGTAACACCACATTTTTCGACAACCGCAACTTAATGTATCCGGGTCATAGTGACATTAGGCAAAAGGTAGAAGCCAGAGGAAATCAAACCCCTCCCAAGTCTCAGCTCAACATGTTTACATAAGATCCTTAAAAAATATTTTAAAATACTTAAAGGTGCCAGATTTGTGTAAAAAAAAAACAAATATTCCAGCTGTATTCCCTTAAACAGGACACTGGCATATTAGTTAATTTTGGTTTTCAGTGGAACTGCCCCTTTAATAAACTGTGCAGTATTTTTTTTTCTCGTGTAGAAGTCTATAGCTACTGTATATGAAAGATTCATACAATCAAACAACTTACTGATATATACAGTACTAACTGTTGCACAGTAATTGATTCACATTAAACAAATAAACTCTGCAAAAAATGAAGATTTTGAAGAAAAAATTACATAGATTAGCACAATATGAAATATCCGATTATGTTATTATTAGAAGTGTGCAAACTTGCTTCGGTTTACACATTTTTCACACATTTTTCACACATTTAAAAAAAACAAAAAAAAAAAACAATTTTGTCAAATCTCAGAGTCCCTTGACAAAGGCCTAAGTGAGGCCAAAACGTTGTGTATCTTGATATTCTTTCCTAAAGAAACCCGTGGAGCCCTGGACCATCTTTCTTGTTGTTGTATACCTGGATTGCTGCAGATAGCCATCCCTGAACCAGAAGCTCGACATTGCGCAAGTATCGCATTTGTTTGCAATTTTTTGGAGTGCTACACACCCATATATCTCTTTATTTATAGAGGGCCATTAATGTACAGCAGTAATACACGTGACAATTATATAGATAACAAATAATATAAATAACACATAATGGGAACAAGTGCTTCAGAAATGAAAGTAACAGTCAGGAAAAGGAGTTCCTGCTCCGAAGAGCTTACAATCTAATTGGTTGGTACACAGGACGTACAGAGGCTGTAGGAGGGCATCCTGGTAAGTGCATCTACACAGTCTACTCACAGAGCTACTCATATGCTTCCTTAAGCAGGTGTGTTTTGAGATGGGTCTTAAAAGTTGATAGAGGGTGCTTGTCGGTTATTGAGGGGAAGGGCATTCCAGAAGAGTCTGGCAGTCAGTGAGAAAGGTTTAAGGTGGGAGAGGGCTTTAGATACAAAAGGGGTAGAGAGAAGACATCCTTGAGCAGAACGTAAGAGTCGGGATGGTGCATAGCGAGAAATTAGGGCTGAGATGTAAGGAGGGGCAGAAGAGTGTAAAGCTTTAAAAGTGAGGAGGAGAATTGAGTGTGAGATGTGTGATTTGATAGTAAGCCAGGAGAGTGATTTCAGCAGGGGAGACACTGAGACAGATTTCGGAAAGAGTAGAGTGATTCAGGCAGCAGCATTTAGGATTGTAGGGGAGACAGGTGAGGCAGGAAGGCCGGACAGCAGGAGGTTACAGTAATCGAGACGGGAGAGAATGAGGTCTGTGTCAGAGTTTTTGCAGTCGAGCAACAGAGGAAAGGACGTATCTTTGTAATACTGCAGAGGACAAAACAACAGGTTTTGGCTACCATTTGAATGTGAGAGGAGTCGAGTGTGACCCATAGGCAGCGTGCTTTGGCTACTGGGTGAATGACAGTACTTCCAACAGTAATGTGGAAGGAGGTAGTAGAGCCAGGTTTGGGAGGAAGTATGAGGAGCTCTGCTTTTGCCATATTAAGTTTAAGTCGGCGGAGGGCCATCCAGGATGATATAGCAGAGAGACATTCAGAAACTTTAGTCTGTACAGCAGGTGTTTTACTGCTTTAAAGCGCTATGTAAATGGATGGCGCTACACAAATTAAAATATACATACATTTATGCACTCAAAACAGAAATGGGGAGCAACTTTTATTTGAAAATCCCCTTGTTTTTAAGGTTTAATGTAGGTTTTCAGTGTAATTTAAAAAAAAATAGTAGTATTCCATATGTGTAAAAAGTATTGATACTCCTAATAGTCCAGAGAACTCTGGGGTACTCAAGACCAATGATTGGCAGACACAAAAAGATAATAATAAATCTAATAGTGCCAGCATGTGGTACCCCTAAGGTACATGTTGATAAAGATGAAGAACCAGGTTTCTGACCCAAATCCGCTTCTCTGGAAAAATCCCACAATACACTGTAGTAAAGATTTTAAACACATTATAGAGTCCATAAATGTCAGCGATAAACAACAAGAAGGTCATACTTTGCTGGAATGATCACCTGAGAAGTGTGCAGTACTAATTAATAGCACAAGAGGACTCGCAATGAAGTGTAGCGTCCGGGTTGGTTTCCCATGTGTCCTGGGGTGAAGTTCGCTTGGAAAGTTGAACTGAATATAAATAGGGAAAAAAGCAGAGCGCTACCCCTGCATGGGTTTGAAAAAAAGATACAGAGAGATGTGTTCCCAAGGTATAACAATGAATTGAACGGATCATAGTATATTACATAGGCAGGTAGCCCACACCTACGCCCAGGTGCTTTATCAAGGAGATTGCTGTCTCCTTGCCATGTCAGATCCCTTTATTTTAGAGCAGAAAATAAGGAAAATATACATTGCTGATGTAGCCAGATCCCCCCTCGCGCACTCACCCCCTCCTTCTCCGTTGTAGCGCGCGGTGTGGATGTGTGGCCGGTTGCTATGACGCGGTCGGGCGGTTGCCGGGGACGCAATCGGGCCGGTTGCCGAGGCCGCGATCGCGTTGCTGGGGTCCCCGGCGGCCGGGAATCAGGGCGCCGCCATGCCTAGTGCTGTTGCGCATGCGCAGATGCAGGAGACAGCGCGGGAGGCCCCAGATAGCTCGCGCATGCGCGAGAATAGACTGCCAGCCCCCAGGGTGCATAGGGGCAGAGACACCTGACGCCAGGGAGCCAATAGGGCTGAGGGATTTGCCCGGGAAAGAAGAGATACTTTTCGCGGGGTTTTGCAGTCACGCAGGCAGTCAGGATCCGGACCAGCTAGGGGTAAGAGGTGGATGCAGGGGTCAGTGACCCTCTGCATTAGGCCAGCAGCCCCAAGGCCCCAGTTAGGTCCTGAGCCACCTAATAGCTTGTGGAGTATAGGGACAGGCCCTAGATAGGGACACTGCCCCATTAATTGGTTGCTTAGTCAGGGACACAGTGCGGAAGCCGTGCGGCCCTGCGAGGTGGGTTCTGGGCTCAGAACACCACTAAATACCCTGGGACTAAGGTGATATTATCCGCGCTGGAGGTCACCCAACGCGGTGTGGAGGATAACGTCGGATCGGGCGGATCTCCCGTGATATCGCGGTACCCGTGGCTGGAGCCCGGGCAGGTAACCTGCAACTCACGTGCACCAACCAGGCCTATCACCAGACATAGTGGCTGCGCAGTCACACATACACATGCACAGTGGTATTTGACTTTTGGGGTGCGAGACATTTGGGTGGGGGGTTACTGGACACAGGGTGGGGTCACTCTGCGGGAGGTTAGCGTCCGCCGTGACGCCTAGAGGTGGTAGCATCCGCCGTGACACCTAGAGGTGGTAGCGTCCGCCGTGACGCCTAGAGTGGTTAGTGTCCGCTGTGGCGCATGAAGGTTGTGTTGAGATGTGATGAAGTACGTTGTTGCATGTAGTAAAGTCAATAGTTATATAGAGCTGTCTGTGTGGTCATTGTGTATTGTCCTGCGAGGAACTACTCCCCCTCTGGTGGGAGCCATCGTAGGTGGAGGCGCTGCATCATTATTATTCGTAGTATATTGCCCCAGGTTCCCTATAGCGGAGGCTCAGCCTTCTGTGAGCCAACAGGTATTGCACCACGCACACCCTTGGTAACATTGCATGTTCCCTGCACTCACGCGGTATATACGATTGGGTGGGGTGATATGACCGTTACATTTGGAGGCGCTGCTGAGATCGCTTAGACCTGGGGTGCCCTATCCAAAACCGAATCACCAAAAATCAGCATCATGGTAATTCCCTCACGTCAAGAGGTCCACGCGTGGGCCACCACCGTCCGTTAACCACCTAGACACGTGGTTGCAGTAGGGAACGTCCCGGCGTTAGTGCCTGAAACTGACATCCGGAACTCACTGAGCAAGCTCTTAGGCGCAGATAGAATATGGTACCGGGGCAGGGTGTTCGACTCTACTTATCAATTAAGTGCACTACTATTCACCGTATGCCGGGACATAGGCCCTGAAGCGGCCCCGAATATTCTAGTAGCCCCCGAGTGCCCACCAGAAGGATACCCCCTTATATACTCGGACTTGCCAGTAATACGGGAAATGTTCTCGCTCAGAGCCCCTCCTCAAGATCCCGACGAACCGTCCACCAGTAACTGGACACCACTTACCCCCGTGTCCAGTACCCCAAACCGGGTTGACCGTCCCCAACCCAAAGTCTCCTTTACCCCAAGCGCCCTCCCGGACGCCAGTAGTTGGGCTGACAGTCCTCCCTCTCCACCCGACACCGTACCCCGCGAGGTAAACTCCCGGCCTATCGGAGAGAGAGCAACGAACGAAGGTTCCATAATGGGGGTGACGCTACCCCAATTCGTAGAAGCCCTCACTGTGGCATCCCAGTCTCAAAGTTATAGGAAGCTTAAGGCCTTCTCTGGAGTACTTCCAATACCCCAGGGGGAGGAAGGAATAGACCTGTGGAGGGAGAATGCAGTAAAAGTAGTAGAGGAGTGGTCGTGCACTGACACTGTAAAGCGGCAGCGTATTATGGAATGCCTCAGACCCCCTGCGTCTACTATGTTGACCATCCACAGGGACAAACACCCAGAGTTGACAGCGTTGAAAATGGTGGCGTTCCTGTTGGAGGCGTACGGACTAGCAGAAGACGAAGGAGCGCTCTGGACGAAGTACTTCCATCTTTATCAGAAGGAAGGAGAGGACCTGTCGGCTTTCATCCACCGCCTACAGCTGGTCCTCGGGGTCCTACTCAATCGTAAGCTGGTCTCCGCCTCGGGGATGGATGAAGCTCTCCATAAGCAGTACCTGCGGGGATCAAGCCCCACTCACCACATAGCCAACATGCTCCGCAGCAAGATAATGGACGGGGGCCCCTACAAGTTCACCGAGTTGCTGCGGCAAGTGAAACTACAGGAGGCTCACGTTATGCTACACTCCACCGCTACACCTAAGAGCTCCTCTGCCTCCAAAGGAAAGGGCTCTACGGAAAAGAAGGAAGAGTCTGCTGCCTTGTCTAAGGGGTACAAACCAAGACCCCCCGACCGACCACCTTCCCCGTCCACGAGTCGCCCGGAAAGCCGCCCGGTGGTATGCTATAACTGCGGTAAGAAGGGCCATGTAATCCGTAACTGCCCAGAAAAGGAAGGTCACCCTGAGGAACACCCTTCCGATAGAGGAAAATCAGCCCGATCTATGGTCTGCAGTGTACCAATGGCAGAAGCTGACCTCGAACTCCCTCATTCTGGAACCCCGGATGTCCCTTCTGACGCTGGCCCCAGTGATGACGCCTCATCCGGTGAAGCTTGCAGTCAAGTGGGCCCTGCGGCCATCGTGCCCGTGGTACTAGAAGGGATATACGCCTCGGCCCTATTGGACACAGGGTCACAAGTAACCATAATATATCGCAGGTTCTACTGTATGATCAGCACCTTCAACACTGCCCACTAAGGCCGGCCGAACATATGAAGGTTAGGGGGTTAAGTAATGAAGACTACCCCATCGATGGGATTGTAAGGGTCCAACTGGACATACTCCAACTGAACACCGGCAAGAAGCACCCCATGCAGGTAGCGGCCATGGTATGCCCGGAGCCCCAAGACCATTGCAAGTACCCAATCATCTTGGGAACCAATGCGGACATAGTGCAAGCTATAATCCGAGCCTACTTGAAAGAGACCAACGAGCTGCCGCTGGCCGATTCGCTCCTAGACCCCATCTTATGAGAAGAGTGCCACCGGGTATATGCCTTGGAGCATCATGGGGACCTCTACAATCGTCAACGAGGACTGACGACCATATTACCAGGGGGAGTGCAAAAGATGGCCGTCTGGTGTTGTTATCCTGACCGAGACCAGAACGACCAACTGTTCTCGCTGGAGAGTGAGCCTGAAGAAGAAGAGGTTCAGCGAGGGTATAGAGTACTACCCGAAGTGAGGGAATGGACGGCTAAGATCCCTATTCGAACCCACGTGTATGTGCAGAATCTCTCCCCCTTTCCGATGGAGTTTGATGTCGACCAGAAGTTGGGATGCATATATCCGGTCAGCCCAGTGGGAGCCACGCCTCAGGTGAAGGCGGCGGCCGCGCATGAGCGGATAGTCGATCTGGACTTCAATTTCAGCGAGTCGACGCTGTCCACAGAGTGGAAAGAGCGGTTGACCACCCAGTTGCTGCAACGACGACATGTGTTCTCCACGAGCGAGATGGATGTGGGGTGCAGCCGCAGTGCCCAACATACCATTCGGATGAGTGATGCCACTCCGTTCCGGGAACGTTCTCGTCGCCTTGCCCCTCGGGATGTGGACGATGTGAGGAACGCCATACAAGACATGGAGACCGCTGGGATTGTGACGGAATCACGAGGACCTTACGCGTCGCCCATAGTGGTGGTGCGGAAAAAGAACGGGTCCGTACGACTGTGTATCGACTATCGAACACTGAACAATCGCACGATCCCGGATCAATACAACCTTCCGCGCATTGAAGAGATCCTGAATGCGCTGAATGGGAGTCACTGGTTTAGCGTGCTTGACCTCCGATCAGGGTACTATCAGGTGCCCATGACGCAGGAAGACCAGGAGAAAACAGCTTTCGTCTGCCCCCTGGGATTCTATCAATTCACCCGTATGCCCCAAGGTATATGTGGGGCGCCTGCTACGTTCCAAAGGTTGATGGAAAAGACTATCGGAGACATGATTCCCCGGGAGTGTCTGGTGTACCTGGACGATATCATCGTCTTCGGAAGGACTCTGGAAGAGCACGAAGAGCGATTGTTTAAGGTGATCGACCGCCTGGGGAACGAAGGGTTGAAATTATCCCTAGACAAGTGCCGATTTTGCCATACCTCGGTGACCTACGTGGGGCACATCGTGTCCGCCAAAGGGATCGCCACCGACTCTGCCAAGGTAGAGGCCATGGTGAACTGGCCTCGCCCAGAGAACGTCACAGAGCTGCGATCCTTCCTGGGGTTCTGTGTGTATTACCGCCGCTTCGTGGAAGGGTACTCGAGCAAGGCTAAACCCTTGAACAATCTGTTGAAGATATACCCTTCCGAGACCGGGAAGAAGGCTGTATCAGCCCGCCAACCGTTCGGTGACAAATGGACCTCTGAGTGTGAGCAGGCCTTCCTGAAGCTGAAGAAGTGTCTGACCGAAGCGCCTGTACTTGCTTATGCGGATCCCGAACAGCCATACATCCTGCATGTGGATGCCAGTCTAAATGGACTAGGCGCCGTCCTGCACCAGAAGCACCCGGAGGGCCTACGGCCGGTAGCTTACATCAGTCGCAGCTTGACACCCAGTGAGCAGAGATACCCCGTCCACAAGTTGGAGTTTCTGGCTCTCAAGTGGGCGATCACCGAGAAGCTCCACGATTACTTGTACGGTGTCACCTTCGAGGTAAGGACGGATAACAATCCCCTCACGTACATCAATACGTCGGCCAAATTAGATGCAGCCGGCCACAGATGGCAGGCCGCCCTCAGTAACTACCGCTTCTCCTTGAAGTATAAGCCGGGGCCATTGAATATTGGGGCGGACGCCCTCTCCCGAAGGCCAGGACTACTCGCTACCCCCGAGGACGAGGAATGGGAAGAACTTCCCGGCCCCGGAGTGCAGGCTATGTGTAAAACTGCAGCCATAGTTAATGACCAAGTGGCCTTCTCCGAGTTACGAGTGGCCGACTCCTTGGGATGCCAGTCGCAGGCTGTCCCCGCCGCCTACTGCGACCCAAAAGGGATGCACCTCACGCATGACAAGGTGTTCCGGTGGAAAGATCTGGTAGACTACCAAATTCGAGATCCGGTCGCTAGTATCATCCGGCACGCCGTTGAAAAGAGGAACCCAGCCCTTCTGAAACGTGCGCCCAATGACTTGGTGGCCTTACTCATGCGAGAATGGGACAAATTTGAAATAGACAATTGCTTGCTCTATCGGGTGGTGCAATACCACAACCACCCGGATAGGAGACAACTAGTCCTACCTACGAACTTACAATACCTGGTGTTGAAGTCCCTACACGATGAACACGGGCATCTCGGTGTAGAGAAGACTTTTGGGCTAGTCCGAGACCGGTTCTTCTGGCCCAAGATGCGGGAAGCGGTGGAACAACACTGCCGCCGTTGTGCCCGGTGCGTTCAACGCAAGACGTTGCCTACCAGAGCAGCTCCCATGGCCCATCTGAAGAGTTCTGGTCCAATGGACTTGGTGTGTATGGACTTTTTATGTATCGAACCTGATAGCCGAGGTATCGGTAACGTGCTGGTCATCACGGACCATTACACCCGATATGCACAGGCCTTCCCCACAAAAGACCAGAAGGCTATCACGGTGGCGAAAGTTCTATGGGAAAAGTTCTTTGTTCATTATGGTCTTCCAAACCGACTCCACTCCGACCAAGGGCGAGATTTTGAGAGTACACTGATCCGAGAATTACTTAAAATGCTGAACGTCGCCAAATCCCGGACGACTCCGTACCACTCCGAAGGAGATGCTTTGCCTGAACGATTCAACAGGACCCTGTTGGACATGCTTGGAACTCTGAAGGGAACGCAGAAAACAGAATGGAGTCATCACGTTGAAACGTTGGTACACGCGTACAACTGTACTCGCCATGAGTCCACTGGGTTCTCCCCGTACTTCCTCATGTTTGGGCGGGAGGCAAGACTCCCCGTAGATGTGCGTCTTCGAATCTCAACGGATGGGATACACAATGCTACCCATTTCAAGTATGTGCAAAGGCTAAAGGACAGTTTGCAGCAAGCTTACCAACAGGCTGAGAAGTCTACAGCTAAACTGAATGCTGGCAATAAGAGACGATACGACAACAAAGTCAAGTATCGAGAGTTACGTCCTGGGGACGCTGTGTTACTTCGTAATTTGGGAGTCCCCGGAAAACATAAACTGGCAGACCGATGGAGAGATGGCGTATATGAGGTAGAGTCACAGATGCCCGGCCTCCCGGTCTATCGCATCAAAGACACAGACGGCCGGGTAAAGGTTTGGCATCGTAATCACCTTCTCCCTATTCCCCAAGTGGGAGACGAAGAAGAAGAAATACAGGCCACACCGCTCAACGGTGAGTCCGATCTATCAGAGGTGGGTCAAGAGACTGTAAATAACGAGACCCACTCTGAAACTCCTGAAGACCCTATGGAGGGACCCTCTCAAAGGGACTATTCCACAGAAGGGGCATCTCCCGGAAGAGCTACGGGTAAGCGGCCCCGTAGGCCAATGCCTACTAAGGTGGCACCAACAGGCCAGCCTTTGGATCCACAGAGCCCGTGCTTTGTGCCTAACAGAGACTGTTCAGAGACATTTCTCCCCTCAAGGGAAGAGGCTGAGCCTCAGGACTGTACTTATTACTCCCCAGAGGGAGTTGCTGAAGAACAACTCCGTAGGAGCCAAAGGGCCAGGTACCCTCCAACTCGGGTAACCTATTATCAAATGGGGGCACCCCATTATGAGGCTCAGCAGTGTTCTCGGAGTAAGATACAGTCTGTGATTGTGATGCTCACCGAGTTATGCAACCTCGTTTAGAGTTATACCTGTGCTAAGTTATATATTTTATTGCATTTTTATTATATAATTTTTGTACATTGGTGGGAAGTTATGTGGTCCAAGCGAGGACGTTGGAGTTTTCACCAGGGGGAGGATGTAGCCAGGTCCCCCCTCGCGCACTCACCCCCTCCTTCTCCGTTGTAGCGCGCGGTGTGGATGTGCGGCCGGTTGCCATGACGCGGTCGGGCGGTTGCCGGGGACGCGATCGGGCTGGTTGCTGAGGCCGCGATCGCGTTGCTGGGGTCCCCGGCGGCCGGGAAGCAGGGCGCCGCCATGCCTAGTGCTGTTGCGCATGCGCAGATGCAGGAGACAGCGCGGGAGGCCCCAGATAGCTCGCGCATGCGCGAGAATAGACTGCCAGCCCCCAGGGTGCATAGGGGCAGAGACACCTGACGCCAGGGAGCCAATAGGGCTGAGGGATTTGCCCGGGAAAGAAGAGATACTTTTCGCGGGGTTTTGCAGTCACGCAGGCAGTCAGGATCCGGATCAGCTAGGGGTAAGAGGTGGATGCAGGGGTCAGTGACCCTCTGCATTAGGCCAGCAGCCCCAAGGCCCCAGTTAGGTCCTGAGCCACCTAATAGCTTGTGGAGTATAGGGACAGGCCCTAGATAGGGACACTGCCCCATTAATTGGTTGCTTAGTCAGGGACACAGTGCGGAAGCCGTGCGGCCCTGCGAGGTGGGTTCTGGGCTCAGAACACCACTAAAGACCCTGGGACTAAGGTGATATTATCCGCGCTGGAGGTCACCCAACGCGGTGTGGAGGATAACGTCGGATCGGGCGGATCTCCCGTGATATCGCGGTACCCGTGGCTGGAGCCCGGGCAGGTAACCTGCAACTCACGTGCACCAACCAGGCCTATCACCAGACATAGTGGCTGCGCAGTCACACATACACATGCACAGTGGTATTTGACTTTTGGGGTGCGAGACATTTTGGTGGGGGGTTACTGGACACAGGGTGGGGTCACTCTGCGGGAGGTTAGCGTCCGCCGTGACGCCTAGAGGTGGTAGCGTCCGCCGTGATGCCTAGAGGTGGTAGCGTCCGCCGTGATGCCTAGAGTGGTTAGCGTCCGCCATGGCGCATGAAGGTTGTGTTGAGATGTGATGAAGTACGTTGTTGCATGTAGTAAAGTCAATAGTTATATAGAGCTGTCTGTGTGGTCATTGTGTATTGTCCTGCGAGGAACTACTCCCCCTCTGGTGGGAGCCATCGTAGGTGGAGGCGCTGCATCATTATTATTCGTAGTATATTGCCCCAGGTTCCCTATAGCGGAGGCTCAGCCTTCTGTGAGCCAACAGGTATTTCACCACGCACACCTTTGGTAACATTGTATGTTCCCTGCACTCACGCGGTATATACGATTGGGTGGGGTGATATGACCGTTACACTAGGTTACAGCGGTATGATATGCTGATACCCTCCCCCCTCTACCAGATACCCCTGTGGTTCCTCTATTGTGTGTGCCAGGCTCCTCAGCCATTTGCTGCATAACCCCTGCTGAGATCAGCTCCTTAAATTCCTGCTGAAGCCTCTCATCTGTAACCCCATCTGTGCTGGATTCCCTTTATTTTCACATTTCAGTTAGGCGTGGGCCAGTCCTGTGATTGGCTGAAGATGAAAACATCTCTGATTGGTACAAAAATCCCATCATAGGGGATAATGAGCAAGGAAAATCTTTACAAGCAGAAAAAGATCCAATGAATGAGTAAAAAGCAGAGCACAGCATATGCACAAACAGGGGCTAAGCAAACCAAAAGTGGTTAAAAATACAATTTATTATCGGTTTCTGTGTGTTGTAACGAGTGCAGCAGCTCTGATGATGCTTTGTGATGCTGATATAGAAGTACCTATTAAAATAATGTTGTATTGGATAATAGTATTGGAAAATAAACAAATACTGAACCTAATAAATTGTAATCATGTAACTGTTGTGCCATGTCCCTATTCACCCCTCCCACCTACCTACCCACCCCCTCACCTTTTGTGTAACTTGTTACCTGCTGTATATTGTGATATTTTCTCGGACGGTACCCCCTATTGAGTTCAGGCTAGGGCTGTTAATGTATGTGCCTTGTGATTCATTAACGGACTGTGTGCTCTATGAGAGCTCTGGGACTCTCTAGGTAAGTGGAGATCCCTGTGATCCCAAGGGTAAACGAAGTTGAGTTAGGATCATTGTGATCTGTGTACAGGGATTGTGTAACTGTGTTGTGTGATCTGCGAACCCTGGGATCCTCTGTATTCACGGAGGTATCAGAGTAAGGTTGTGCAACTCGGTTCAGTGACCCCAGAATTGTGTGGGCAATATCCCCGGTGTAAGAGCGTGGCTCTTGGGTAGGCTCCCTAGTCATTCTAGGGGGTAACTATCCTCCTAGCAGAGTTAGGCTAGGATTCCCAAGGTGTTTTCTGGGTCAGTGTTCCCAGTATTAGATGGGTCATATCACGGGTATAGAAGCGTGGCTCTAGTGGTTCTGGGGGGGTGATCCTACCATCCTAGCAAAGTAAGGCTAGGGATAGAAGTGGATGTTATTGGGCACTTTTTGGTCCTAGCCTGAGCAGGCATCCCTCAAGGTCAGTAGGACCAAGGCGCTTCCCAGACGGGCAGAGTCTGGATAGACTCGGTATTCCGTGACCCGCTGTTTCAGGTACCAATGGTCTGGCGCTCTAGTTTGACCAGACAGAGGTGACCAGACAGATGGCCTGCCGACACAGGGTCCCTCAATGGTCAGCGCTGTCACCACTCCTGTTCAAAGTGTATGTAAGATGGCGAGGTGATATCATTCGGAAGCATGGTCTGAAGTGTCACCAGTATGCTATGCTCCTTTCCAGGACAGCCCTGGGATGGCTGTTGTTACATTGACAGCTTGTGTAGATTAGGTGGTCGCATGGATGGAGATTAATTGGTTGATTCTCAATCCTGACAAGATGACATTAATGATTATAGATTCGGCAAGACAAATGAGTATGGGACAGGGGGTTTGCGAGCTGCCACTAATCAATGGTATACAGCCACTGCCCATGTCCTAGGTTCAACATGCAAGTGCAAGTGTCCTCAGTTTGTAAGACTGGGCTTTTCTACCTGAGGCTGCTTAAGAGTTTGCGTCCACTCCTGTCGTCTATGAACCTAGAGTCTCTTGTCCATGCCTTTGTGTCGACATGGATGTACTATGGGAATGCCTTATATGCAAGACTGTCGGTGTGCCTGACACAGAGGCTCCTGCTTGTGCTAAAAGCTGCAGCTCGGATGCTGAGATGTGTTTCTCGCTTTGAGCATATTATTCCCATCCTGCGCGATCCGCACTTGCTTTCAGTGAGCTTCTGTGTTCAGTTGAAGTTGGCCATTGTAGCCTTTAAAACCTTGCTAGGACAATGGCCTGCCTATCTGCAGTCTCTTTTGATGCCTCGGAGAGATACTGGCTTTGATCTCAGGTTCTCAGGGGGGTCTGTCTCTCTGTGCCAAGGGTACTGCACCCTATGCTGGGTGGGTGAGCTTTCTCATGTGCAGCTTCGGTGATCTGGAACACACTACCGGCAGAGCTCAGGTGTATATGACTTTACCACTGTCTCGGGCACTGTGTAAAACGTATTTCTTCATTCTGGCTTTTTCTGTCTAACCAAATTAAATGTATATAATTTTAGATTGTTCTTAAACTGACTGTAAAGTATTGTGGCGCCCCCTTAAGTGGGTGGAGTGTTTTTACTTAAAAAAATAAATGATGATGACAAGGCTGAATGCAGCCTTGCTCTCCCACCAAACCCCTGCAACTGCAAACTTTTAAAAGATAAACCTGCTCCATCAAGACCGCAGGGCCGCAGTATAATCTCCTTTTCTGCAGAAATTCTGAGGAAAGTGAGGCTAGATTTGTAGAAGTGGGAAATGCATCAATCACAAAAGTAAAAACCATAACTTCAGGGCGATAATTATATCTACTTAAATATTTCCCAACTATTTTCAGTGATTTTAGTCCCTCTACAAAATGTGCCCACTACTCTCTATAGAAAAGAAACATTAGGAGGAATACATGCAGAGAGGAACTTCCTGTTGGCTCCCAGAGTTAGTCTGACCCGGGTGGACATATTCTATTATTGTGTGAGAGATATATATATATTTTTCCCATACATTAGCTCGTTTGGATTAATTAAGGAATAAAATACATTTTCTTAAAACATGGATTGCTTTTTTTAAACGGATAGGAACCAAATAGTAACATATTTGGTATGCTAATTTGTTTGACATTACCCAGAATGCTTATCTGCAATTCAGCCACTATACAGTATAACATGGACAATGGGGTAAAAAGAAACATGGTGGATTGTTAAAACATTACAATGTGCTCATGACTTCTTTGTTTGTCACAAAGCTATTATAAGTCTACAAAAACGCTTACTTGTAAAGATGAATATTGAAAACATTTTAGAGTTAATTTTATTTTTAATAACTTGTAAATTAAAGGTATTGTATCTGATGGGTTCTTTGAAGCCGCGTGTATTTCATGACATTAATTGACAATGGTCTTAATAAACTGATTTCAATCCATGGAATGTATCTTTTGTTCTTCTCTTCAATGATAGATGAAGGTGAACCACAAACCATTACCCTTTAACCCACAGAGGAATGTGCACATTGAATTGAAGGATTCTTCTTCTTCACCACAGTGACAGTACATGCCTCCTTATCGTAAACAACTTTACACGTCTTCTTGTCGAAATCTCTGGGCGTCCCGTGGCTGTTACAAAAACAAAACATTATACTGTGTGCTAGATAAAATCTATCTTCTTCATTTAAATCCAGCATTCTATTTATTATTCAATAAATATAAGACAAAGACAAATGTATATATAAGACAAAGATAGAGAGCATGATAGACAGATATACGCTAGTTAATTTTATACGGAAAGATATTACATATAAAAGTGTATAACTGTATGTATATCTATCTACTGTATCTATCTATCTATCTATGTATAAAAAAAATTGTTTTTTATTTAAATATATGTGTGTAAACTAAAGGGAAATTAAAAGACCAAGACGACGACCACAATTTACTGGAGCAATGTGGAGTAGGGAGGCTTGCAGCCGCAGTACCTGGAAGATCCTTGGGGTTGATGATATATATATATGATGCTTTGGTGACACCTGAATGACACAGTATCATTCAGGTGTTACCAAAGCATCTAGTCACAGAATCAGCTTTAATTATCATGACGGCATTTGACCCATAGGTTCTGGCACACACTGTCAATGGACAGTGGCCTATCAAGGACTATCTGTTTATTATAAAGGGATGTCAACTGTAACCCTCTTTTATGCCATGGTTTCGACTTCATCTCTCTGCTGCTATACTTGATGTCGGCCAGTGGACAGTGACTTCCTTTAGACTGTCTGTCTTTTACACCAAATTAGTGGTTTCGGCATCTGACATTTTAGTAAACTGTATCTAACTGCTTCTGGCATAATGTTCCCATTTATGGGGCTTGCATGATTCCATATTTGTGTTATGCATTGTATTACACTGTGTATTGAACTGTTGTCATTTTGACCAATTATTATGCTGTGGCACAGTTTTGTGATCGATATTATAACACTCTGTGTTTCCACTCTGGGCTACAGCGCTGCAGCTAATTACTATACTTTGTTGATGTTTTGGGGACTGCATGGCAGGGCTCCATTCTGAACATTCTCCAGCTTGATGGCACCTCTACAGATGCCTCTACTGCACACAACCTTGTGGACTTTGTATTGGCTCTCTCCCCTCGCTCTGTCAGTACTGTCAGCTGATTGACTGCCTAGCACCTTTGATATCAACATGGGGGTGGCGCTTGGGCACCTGTTGTATCTGCCTCATTAATTTATTCACTGCTGTGATGCCACAGTTTTGGGGCTTGGTTATTGTTTTGCTTTTTGTTATTGTACAGTTTGAGAGGAGGAAACTGGGGGAGTTCTGCAAAAAGATGGGACTGTTGGGAAATATGAAAAAGGGAGAGTTTTTCATGGATGGAAGAAAAACAGTCAGCCATGCTAAATATCTACATGCAGAATAGGGTTGTGAAGTTTTGAAATGTCCCTATAAACTTGTGGCCATTACGGTATTAACTCTCATATCTAGTACAGAGCCTATCCTTGATAGAAGCTAGTCAGAGTTGGTGGTATGTCCAAGATGTAGGTTTCCTTGGGCAAAGCCAGGAACAATAAAGGGTAAAACTAGAGCAAAAATGGTCTTTGGTCAGTTCCCGCACATCTTGTAGTCCGGCCCAGGTGACAGCCTTGCCTATTGGGGCGGACATGCTGGGAACTTGAGAAAGGGGATATGCCCCCTGCCTCCCCTTAGCAGTCCAGGGCTTCCCTAGTCCAGCCACTCTAACACCCTTTAAAGACTGTGCTAATGGCTTACCAGACCCAGGACTGTGTATGTCAAATGTTACATTGGACATGTTCAATAAAGCCCTTTTTATATAAATTGGATATTGCATTGGGCATTCCTTCATGGCATTAGAAGGCAGATAGGGTGGAAAGCAGACAAGGGAGAGCTGTCATGAGGACAGACAAATAGAAAATGAGATAAAACAGAGATAGTAGAGAGGTACAGGTAGACTGTCAAGTGACAGAACCACAGTGCTCCTCAGATCTTTGCTGCAATGCCTTGTTGGCCAATGAGGGATTAAGTAGTAGTTTTACTCTGAAGCACAATTGCGTCTGTGATTATTTAGTAGGACAAATAATGATCAAATTACAACTTACGCATTGCAGCACCTCATACTTTCAGATCCGCAGTCACAGTTTAAGCAGTCCTTGGTTCTCCATCTGGTACCAACGTCAGCAAACTCTCCATTGTATTCACAGCCTAAAAGAAAAAACATCCAGGGGTAATTTCTATATACTGTGCAGCAGCCGTATAGACAGGTTTGAAAAGTAGTAGTACTGTGTCAACAAATTAGCTTTTTAACTTTTTAACTGTATTTGACCTGGGGATCTCTCCTCTGAAGCTTTGAGCTTCTAGAACCCCCCTGGCTGGAGAGAGAGAACTTTTCAAACAAAAATACTTATCCAGGCAAACAATATGGCCGCTGTGGTCAACCTCATGGAAATAGGAAGCCGTGATATCAAGATACCGCGGAGCAGACCTCTGGGACTCCTACAACCACTTCTGATCCCGGACTACCCTTGGAACCATCTGTCTATGGATTTCATAGTAGACCTACCCCCTTCCAAGGGGATCAACATGATTCTCGTCATCGTCGATCAATTCTCTAAACAGTCACATGTATTTCTTTGAGAGGACTTCCTAGCTCTCCCAAGCGCGCAGATATCTTTGTCCAGGAAATCTTCCATCTTCATGGAGTCCCTCAGACCATAGTCTCCGACCGGGGGGTCACAATTTATCTCCAGGTTCTGGCGTGTTTTTTCTCAAAGGCTGGACATCTCGTTACACTTCTCTTCAGGATACCATCCACAAACAAACGGTCAGATGGAGAGAACAAATCAAACGCTGGAGCAATATCTACGTTGTTTTATTTTTGACTCACAGGACAACTGAGTGGACCTTCTACCGTGGACTGAATTTGCTCACAGCTCTCTACGGAAGGAGTCCACCCAAGAATCACCGTTCTTTGTTAATTATGGATTCCACCCTTCCTGACTTCCATTGGCCTCTTCTTCCTCAGAGGTACGAGCCGTGGATAATCAAATATGCCTCCTTCACGATTTATGGAAGAGAATCCAGGGGAAGCTGAGAATCACAACCAGTAGGCAAAAGGTCCAAGCAGACCAACTCCGTCAAAAGATGCAAGATTGCAGTCTGGGAGAGGTTGTCTTCAAAAAACATCCACCTCAAGGTGGCTACACCCAAGCTGGCACCCAGGTTCCTCGGCCCGTTTCCCGTGATACAAAGGATCAACCCGGTGGCCTACCGCTTCGGCTTCCACCCTCAATGAAGATTCCCTCGGTCTTTCATGTTTCACTGCTGAAACCAGCTTCCAGATCCCTCGATTCCTGATACCACCTCACCACATCCTTCACTACTCATTGATGGGCAACAGGAGTACGAAGTCCAAACCATTGTTGATTCTAGGATCTCTAGAGGGGTGATGCACTACTTAATCCACTGAAAGGGCTATGGACCCGAGGAACGATCTTGGGTTCACCACCATCAGCTTCACGCCCATAGACTCATTCAGGCTTTTCATCAGAAGCATCCCCACAAGCCGGCTTGGAATCGCCCGGAGGTCACTTCTGAAGAGGGCGGTACTGTAAAGTTCGAGAAGCCACGCCACCCTCTGTGCGCTCCACGCTCACCTACTCCGGCGCTTTGTGCTCTCCCAGGTCCCGCCTGTCCCTCCGGCGGCCATCGCGCCTCTAGCGTGAGCGCCCGCTCCAGCCCCTTAAAGCCGTCCCTTAGCAAGGACGGGGTGCACGCAAATCTCGCACGCATATGGGGGTGGTGTTGGTATGTATTTTGTGTGGGGAATTGTGTGTGTAATGCTTGCGCTGCCCACGAGCAAGAAAGGACCCCGGTACTGAGGTGGGGAAGTATAGAACCACACACCCACAGCAGCGGAAGCGTGTCTGGCAGGCGGATTGTCAATGTAGCCGGGTCTGGGTTGGAGAGAGTGGGTAATGATACTTGCCAAGGTCTTGGGATGGAGAGGTCAGAATAGTCAAAGTCCATTAATCCGTGGTCTGGGATTGGAGAGGTCAGAATCGTAGAAGTCCGTCTAGCCGTGGTCAGGGTCGGAGAGGTACGCAGAGTTGAGGGTAAGCTGAGGTCGATATCCAGAATGGTTCAGAAGTAAAGCCGGGTCGGTACACGTAGAATCAAGCTGCAGAAATAAACACAAGACAAGGGAGCGAGGCACAACAAATGCAGGAGCTCAATGCTACAACCAGTTATGCTCAGCAAAGCAGAAAGGGAAGTGCAGGTTATTTATAGCACACAGGAACCAGTAGCAAGGGAGGCGGAACGGAGGCGCGGCCTCTGCGGAGGCAAAGATTGGCTGCAGGAGACAAGTGGGCTTGATGATAACTTGCCACGCAGCTGGGAAGCGGTGCACGGCATCACCTGTGCGCGCCACGCGCGAAAGAGTCGCGACGCATCCGAGGGGGCAGAGCTAAGTTCCATGCACACTAGAAGAGCTGTGCGCATGCTCTGTAAGCAGAGCAGGGGTGCACGCACACAATGGTGCCAGAGCGGAAGACTGTGCTGTGACAGGTAAGGAGGGAACACGTAGCAAAGGATGTGTTCCCCGATTCCTTACAGTGTGTAAGGGGAGGGAATGAGTGTGAGGAGGGGGGATTGAGTGAGAGTGGGGTCATTTACGGAGGGGGAAGAGTGAGAGGAGAGAGGGGGAGTAAGAGTGAGACGGAGGGGAGAGAAATACATATAAAGCGGGGAAGGGAAGGATTGAGTGAGAGTTGGGTAATTGATGGAGGGTGTGAGTGAGGAAGAGAGGGAGTGAGATTGTATGTCTTCATTTATATAGCGCCATAAATGTACATAGCGCTTCACAGTAGTAATACATGTTGTAATCATATAAATAACAAATAATATATATAACAGGTCATGGGAATAAGTGCTTCAGACATAAAAGTAACATTAAGGAAGAGGAGTCCCTGCTCCGAGGAGCTTACAATCTAATTGGTAGGTAGGGGAACATATAGAGACGGTGGGAGGGAGTTCTGGTAAGTGCGTCGGCAGGGGGCCTAGCTTTATGTATCATGTGTCCAGGATAATCAGTGCTATTCATATGCTTCTTTAAGCAAATGTGTCTTAAGGTGGGTCTTAAAGGTGGATAGAGAGGTGCTAGTCGGGTATTGAGGGGAAGGGCATTCCAGAGGTGCGGGGCAGAAAGTGAGAAAGGTTTAAGGCGGGAGAGGGCTTTAGCTACAAAGGGGGTAGAAATAAGACATCCTTGAGAAGAACGCAAGAGTCGGGATGGTGCACAGCGAGAAATTAGGGATGAGATGTAAGGAGGGGCAGAAGAGTGTAAAGCTTTAAAAGTGAGGAGGAGAATTGAGTGTGAGATACGGGATTTGATCGGAAGCCAGGAGAGGGATTTCATGAGGGGAGATGCTGAGACAGATCTAGGAAAGAGTAGAGTGATTCTGGCAGCAGCGTTTAGGATAGATTGTAGGGGAGACAGGTGAGAGGCAGGAAGGCCGGACAGCAGGAGGTTACAGTAATCGAGACGGGAGAGAATGAGGGCCTGAGTCAGAGTTTTAGCAGTCAAGGAAAGGGCGTATCTTTGGAGAGGAGAGAAATACTTGGGAAGAGGGGGGGGGGGGCATAGAGAGGGCTGGCGAGGTGTGAAATTGGGGGGCTCGCAAGACCGCCACATGGGGGTGAGGGTTGTCCTGGTCATAACTCTAGTCATGAGCCCCGGGAAATCTGTCTGTGGTCCTGGGTATTGGAATCCTGTTGGTTTTTGCACCAGCAAATAGGAACAAGAGAAAACACATAAAGATAGAATAAAAGAAACTGATAATTAACAAGTGCCCTGTAACTTGAATACACAGTACACTAAATCAGGGAGGTAAATTAAGGACATTAAAAGTAAAACAATCAATATCTGAGGTTACCGACCACCTCACCCTGGGAGTGACGTCCTCTGGGAGGAAGGCAAAGTTTAAAACATCCCAGTGAACTCAGCATGGCTGCACTGTTCCTGGATATAGACTGTGCCAGATTACCCATTAGGCATACAAGGCAATAGGCCCAAGGCTGGGGCCCCCCATAGGTGACTTACATATAATCAGTTTTATTAAAGAAAAAAGAATACATACATTTAAAAAAGAAGGATCCCCAAGGTTAGAAGGCACTATAGGTGACTGTTATATACTCAGAATTATTAAAAGCAAAAAGAATAAATGAATAAAATGAATAAATATGTAAAAATAAAGTTTTTTTCTTTTTCTAAGGAATTCAAATACTGTAATTAATAATACATACAAACCCCCCCCAAATAATACAAACCCCAACCCCCCAAATACATACAACCCCCCGCCCTCTCCCCAAATAAATACATCCCCATTACCCTCCAAATACATTTAAAAAAATACATACAAACCACCCCAAATACAGTTAAAAAAAACCATCATGTCCCCCCCACAATATATATAAACTTACAGTACCTACCTTAAGGATGGCCTCAGGCTTTTGCTCGGGCCTGGCTACTGTTCCGTTCGTAGACGCCGGGCCCTGGCTCTCCCCAGCTGCAGGTCTCCCTCACTGACACTAACACTGTGCCACGCTGAGCTTCTGACGCGGGCCAGAAGCTGAGCCCAGCTTGCTTCCGGTGTGAGCCGACATCAGAGAGGCTCGGCGTGACCCGACCTCAGAAGCTCGGTGTGGGGCAGTGTTAGTGTCAGTGAGGTAGGCCCGCAGCTGGGGAGAGCCAGGCAAGAGGATCAGCAGCCGGGCCCAGCCAGAGGTCGTGTCCAACTTACAGCGCCAGCCGAGCCCCCTGCAGCCCCCTGGCCTGGGACACTTGTCCCGGTTCTCCCCCCATAGCCCCTGGTGGTGGAAGTGACAGCTGTATCTATGTCATGACAAATCAGTTAGTCACTCAACTAAGTTCTGGCCGGGGCCAACTTCCGGCGCCGACAGGGTACCCCACAGCCACCGTGCCCGGGACACGTGTCCCAGCTCCCCCCCACTTCCCCCCTGACGACAGCCTGAATGCGGGGCTTGACTGCACCATCAAGCCGGCCCTGGTAACCATGCACTGTCACCAATGTCACTAATTCCAAAGAATATTTATTAGATTATTAAATAATTCTTAAATGTAATAATCTACTGTAACAGACCTATAACTGATTATATTTTCATGAAAATGTAGTGATTTTTCTGTAAGATATGCCAACAAATAAAAGGGGCCCTGTTTTTTCTGAATGCAGTGTAAAAATAAAATGCTACATACAGTACATGTATGACCATGTATTGTTTTGGACACAAACATTTCCATTGATTAAGAATCCCTAAGATGTGGTTTCTTACCTTTTGAAATCAGTTTGCCATTCACTATAGTTTTCTCTATTATCTGATTAAAACATGCTGCGTGGCAAAGAGACACAAAGATGCCACAGGCAATTAAGACGGCCAAGATGCACTTCTGAAATTCAAGTATAATAAAAGAGTTATTAATAATGATTGTGATATGTTTTATTTTTAAAACAGCTTAGTAGATTCAAAGGTAAATAGAAAGGAATGTTTTGTAAGAACAAAAATAGGGTAATAGTGATACATTTAATGGATAACTGATGTTTAAAAAGGGGCATATACAAACACTTGAATACTGACCAGAGGGTCAAAGAGTCCGTAATGAAATGCGCGCAATAGTCAGCAACAAGTGAGGATACAACTAATAGGATGCTAATATCCCCGTAATGGCTGAGTGTATATTACACTTTGTTAATGTATAGAGAGTGATAAATGAGCTAAACAAAAGCACTCCATGTGTCATATAAATAAAAAGAATAAAGTTTTATTAATAAACATGATCACCGAAAACGTGAATAAATATACAGTGCAGGAAAACTAAAATCCCAAAGGAAGAGACGGACCAGCAATGTATCTAGTCGGTATGCCTGAGGGCGACATAGAATATACCTACATAGGAATAATAACTACCAAGTTTGTGTATATGTTCGTTTTCCCTAGTGCACCTAGTCATTTTATTATTGTCTTATGGTGAGCGGTTTGCTACCATGTAATTGTTATATTTAAAAAGGGTGCAAGCTTCCAGATACCTTTATCAGGTATGTTACAGTTACAATAGAAGCTAATTCAGTATGATTTGAGTTTAACCTCCTGGATACATACTGAACCTCTCTCTTTGTCAAAAATAAATAAATAAAAACACACACACACACACACATATATATATATATATATATATATATATATATATATATATATATATATATATATATATTATAACAAGACAAACTGCCTGCAACAGACTAAGCAAATAATGAGTACTTAAATTAGTAATATAATAACCACGCTTTTTTCTTTTCATTGTTATATATATATATATATATATATATATATATATATATATATATATATATATATATATATATATATATATACAAACACACATATACTGTATATAGGGCATTACACATCAATAACCAGAAAGTGCACATGTAAAATAGTGCTATGTAAATTGTTAGTGTCGCACAATAATGCAAAAAGGGAAGCCTGCCTGCTTAAATGGGGAAAAATAATGCATTATGTATGAAATCCGATAGAAACCAATGTCATGTTTTCATTAGGTTTTGGTTCATTTTTGCAGATTTTGATTTAAAAAAAAAGAGGCTGTAATGTTTCCCTTCTATATTCAGCAGAAATACAGGAGATGATACTAAACCAACAAACTGGCAGCATTCTGTATGCAGTATTTGTACTTTTTTGTTAGGAAAAAAAGGATTGTTTTGCTGTTCAGGGACTGGGGGATTCCCAGATGTCAGGGGCCGTGGATGAGCTCTGGGGGACCCCAAACCCCCATTCTGGTAAGCTTCTTTTTTCTTTTAAAAGGTAAATCAATTTGGGGAGAACTGCTGCCTGTAGAAAGCACAAACTACAGCCTGTGCATTTTTTAACTTAATAATATCAGAGCACAATGCACGGTGTAAGAAACATGTTATGTCTGTGATTATGTGAACAGAATGACATGGAACAGAATATTTGCATTAAAGGCAAGGAAGGCAGATTTAAGGGATCAGCAAACGGTGACACTGAGTTTGAAGCAGGAAAACCTGGTTTAAATTCTCTTGTCAATTCCTTGTGACTTTGGGCAAGTCACTTTATCTCCCTGTTCCTCTGGCACCTAAACATAGATTGTAAGCTCCACGGGGCAGGGACTTGTGCCCGCAAACATTCTATGTATACTGAACATATACACTGTCAAGAACAAAACATTATTATTATTAAATGGCAAATGTTTAAAAAAAAGACCACAATCTTACCATGATGAGGCAGCGGTTTCCAATGCTGAATGTTTAGAAAGTGCCAATTGGTTATTTATAGTAGTACCGAATTGCATTGTGCAACATGGTTTCCCAAGGAAAGACAGGGAAGGTAATCATGCCCTCGCCCTTTGACATCACTTGTATTTACCCTTCTTTTCTTATGCCAGGTCGGATATACAGTAGTTAATAATTACCTCTTGGCAAGACTCACTTTCAAACATTAGTAGTAACAAATGTGCAAAGATGGTTCTGAAAATAATGTTTTTAGTACACACGATATATAATGGGATATGGGATATGTGCAAGTGATATCTTCGTTATACAGGCTATTATTATTTTTGTAGGGGAACTTTTGGATAAATAAGAACCTCCATATAGTGATTAATGAACTATTAGGAATGGGGCAAAAATGCTCCCTAGTGCAGTCCCTGTTTTTTTTATTGTATTTGAATCAGAGGGTGCCCCGAGCTGTGCCCTGGTCCCCCGACCTCTGGGGGATACCACAGTACCTGAGATATTTGAGTTATTGTGTCAGTGTGTGACACACAAAAAATGACAAATCTGGACGTAGGGTCACGGATACAAAGCCACACATCATCTCCCAGTGACGTTACAATGTTCTGTAAGCTCCCGGGGAAAGCCGGACTCCTCAGCCGTATTGTATCCACTGGGCAAGTGTTCTTGCCCGATGGACAAAATTAGTTGTATCTCAAGAATTGGGGGTCGATGTAGGCTCTGCAGATCAGCTCAAAAGGACCCCCCCCCCCCCCCAGTAAAGGTCATTAAAATAAAAACTTGAGCAGCGCAGACGACTTCTTTACATTTTCCATAAAAATGTGATTTCTGCCCTCGTTTTTAAAGCTTTGTGTGTTTTAAAGCTAAAGTGTTGTTTACTTCTGATTTCTCTATTATTTGAGTAAAACATGCTGTGTGGCAAACAGACACCGGGATGTCACAGGCAATTACGACTGTAAATCAGAGGTTGCCAACCCACCCAGTCATTCTGACTGAGCCACTGATTGTACAACCTGTGCTGAAGCAGGGATATCCTGAAAATCTGACCTGTTGGTGGCCTTTGAGGACTTGGGTTGGCCTCCCCTGCTGTTAATGATAAACAACTTGTTCTAAGTCCTTGGATCAATGTTCTGCCCATGGTTTTATCACTTTTCCCGCCCATATCCCTCTATACCTTTTTGTTTCTATAGAGATGTCCAATAGTGTTTATAGGACTTTGCTGTGGCTGCCGTCACAGTTTGCAGGGACAGTATGTGACACATGGTCGCTGCCCTTACTGTAAAAACAAACTTTACCTTTTCTGATTAAATCTCTTTCCTCTGATCTTTTATGGTGAAAAGATACCTTTTAAGAAGAGATGGGCGAGTATGCGGGGGGCAATATATGTACTTCTTTCCCCCCCTCCCTTCCTCCCTCCCTTCCTCCCCCCCTCACTCCCTTCCTCCCTTCCTCCCTCCCTTCCTCCCCCCCTCCCCCCCTCCCTTCCTCCCCCCCCTCCCTCCCTTCCTCACTTCCTCTCTTCCAACGGCCAGAGGCAAAATCGGGCAAATAAACATTTCCGCTTCCGGCTTGGAGGATATACAGGGGGGAGGGAAAAGGGGAGGTTGAGCTTAAAGGTTCTTAAAGATATTGTAACTCTTTCTCTGCCAGTGGCCTGTAAGGCATTGTAGAGCAATGAGAAGGTGCGTTGCAGCTTTAAGGCAGTCGGCCTTTGTGACCAGGCTGACCCGGAGACCCCGTTGGGCGAGTGAAGGGTCAAAGAATCCTGCTTACCTGGTGCATGGTGATAAAGGGGTTCTGTCCCTCCCTTCCGCTCTGTTTCCATCACTTATTTTTACATTTGATATTCTTTCATTCATTTTATATAATAATAGTTACATTTATTTAAAACAAAATAGGAATATATATATATTTTTAAGTTTTATACATTTATGTCATATTGTTTTCTGTCATTTATTTGAGCTTGTGAGTAAATTGCTGCCGGGCTGTGCCTGTAACGGTGTTAAAATGTGTTGGTTTGGAAATAAAAATTTGGTGTGAAGACTTCACTAATACTATATTTGTAATTTGCTGAACACTTTAAGAGCTGCGGTCTTACCATAGGCACTAATCATGTTCTGCAGGATCCTCTTATGTGATTGTGTTATAATAAAGCTGTGGCCTTGCTTACACCAAACATTCTCTCATTGTTTATTTCTCTGTGGGGATCTATTCTGAAGCATCACTGACCAAGGGTTAGGTGTCCACAGTGTAGGATATTTGGTTGCGACCATTTTGCCACGACCACGTTGCCGCCGCCCCTCACCTCACTGCAGGGACATCTCACCGACGGCTGTTTCACGGCCAAGATGAGCCCTCAAGCTTACCTTAAAAATCCCTAATCTTAATCCCTAATACTAACGCTAACACCTACCCTAAAAATATTACCCCTTACCCTAATCCCTTATCCTAAACTGCTTACCCTATTTACCTACCTTAAAAACCTAACGCCTTACCCTAAAACCCCTATCTTAACCGCTAAAACCCCTTAAGTTACTCACCTTATTGGTGAAACAGATGGCGGCTGCGTGTCCAGCCCTTTACTTTGTTTCTGGTGAAATCTCCTTTCCTCCAACCTTAAGGGATGGCCCGAGTCCTTTGTACTGCCTGTGGGATGAATAGTTCTTTTGAAAGCTCCTTGTACTGTCCCCGAATATATTTTTATATAGTTATCATATCCCTCTTAGACGCCTCTTTTCTAATGTAAATAAATCTAATTTAGCTAGCCTCTCCTCATAAATTACATTGTCCATCCCCTTTATTAATTTGGTGGCTCTGTGATTGATTTAGAGACAGTCACATGTGGCGACTGTCTGCAAAAAAATCAAATTTCACTGGCTTCCAAATTTTTGGTTGCGATGTCGCTCCATCGCTCCGTTGCCGTCGCGCTTACTATAAGTGTATGCAACGGATTATATGGATTTATTTTGGAGCAACGTTGCGTCGCCGGGCACTATAACCGCAGCCTTAAGGGGCATAATTATGTTTACTTCCCTTCCATCCATTGTCCGTTTAATGCAAGATAAGATCTTGTTTGCCTTTGCAGTTACTGCATGACTTTGGGCACTATTGCTAAACCTGCTGTCTACAATCACTCTGAAATCCTTCTCCATCAAGGATTCCTCCAATTTATCCCCATTTAATTTGTAAGTCGCCTGTTTATTCTTGCTTCCCAAATGCATAACCTTACATTTAGCTGTATTAAAACTCACCTGCCATTTACCTGCCCAAGTTTCCAGTCTCTCGAAGTCCTTCTGGAGAGAAATGACACCCTGATTCTACTACCTTACACAATTTAGTATCATCAGCAAAAATGGAGACTTTGCTCTCGATGCCAAACTTAAGGTCATTAATAAACAAGTTAAAAAGCAGAGGTCCCAGTACCGATCCCTGAGGTACTCCACTCACGACCTTAGCCCAACCTGAAAAAGTTCCATTTATGACAACCCTCTGTTGTCTATCCTTCAACCAGTTTTCAATCCAGGTGCATATATTTTTACGGAGTCCAAGATGGCCACGACCAAATGTTCGATTCCGAGGTTTCCCTGAGGTTGTCATGTTCTAAACCTACAGTACCCATACTTGTCCACCGGGATTGCACCTCTGCACCTGTGCTCTACCTCTCAGCCTGCCTATATAAACTTCCCCTTCCTGTCTGTCAGTGCCTGTTTATACTGGGTCCTCCAGCTTGTGCTACAGTAGGTACCTGTATTTGCTGCTCCTACTGCTATTGCTCTGTTCCTGTTTCCTCGTTGCCGACCTCTGCTTGTGACCCTGACTATGCTATCTACCGCCTGCCTCTGACCGCTACTTGTGACCCCGCTTACACTATCTGCCACCTGCCTCTGATCTCTGCTGGTGACCCCGACTACGCTATCTGCCGCCTGCCTCTGACTTCTGCTTGTGACCCCTACCACGCTCTCTGCTGTTCCTGCAACTAGGATCCACTCCAGCCGAAGATCAACCCTTGACCTAGTTGTGCCTTAAATGTGAGCTATTGAGCACATACCACATGTTTTAAAAACATTCTATGTGACTGCCTTTCAAACCTATATGTAGCCATTGTAACGCGTAGCTCACCACAAACAAAGCGCGACCACGGTGCTGAGGTAGGGAATTGAGTAACGCCAACCCATAGCCACGCGTGCGCGCCTAGAATGTAGATTGGTCGTGCAAGCCAGGTCAGTATAGATATGAGAGTAGAAGAGGGTACTTGCCGGAACAGGATTGGAGAGTAGCGGATCGTTGGGGTACGTAGCCAGGTTCAGGATTGCAGACTAGTGGAAGGTCGAATGCTATCCAGATCAGGAATAGAGAGGTGCCGAGTCCAAGGTACGTAACAGGGTCAGGCAGCTGCATGATCAACATACAAGGCAAGGCAGGAGATACAGGAACTGAATGCAGGAAGGCAAAGCGTCACACAAGACTATGCTCAGCAATGTGTGTCTGGAGCAAGAGGGTATATAAAGGTAGATCCTCCAATGGAGAGCCAGGGCGGAACCAGGAAACTGAATCCTATAGGTTGCTGGTGCACACAGGTGTGCCCTATGATGCAGACGAATCAGGAATGGAGGCGAGACCAAGCAAGCGCAGACGCGCGTGTCACTGAGGTCAGGGGGCGGAGACTGGAGCGCAAGTCCTGTCCATCACCAGGGCGGGGGCGGAGACTGGGGCGTGAGTCAGAGGGGAGGCTGGATGAGCGCACCCTTCGCGACACAAAGCAGGGGGTGGAGTTGGAGCCCGCGGGCGGGCAGACAGGACGCGCAAGATCCACATGCGCGCATGTAATGGGGCCGTGAGACTGCGCCTCCTGGGTGTCCATCACGGCAGGAACCTTCAGGTGAAGAGACGGTCTCAAGCCGCAACATTGGCGAATCCTCACAGCAATGCCATGTCTGGCTACTATTCTGCTGTGTCCTGACATATCAGTCCTGGTAACAGCAGGCAATGTTAGGACCAATAATGGGTTTTCCCCACTCAGGCAGTACCCTTGGGTGGCAGGGGAGGAGGTGGGATCAGGTCTGTGTTCTACCCAATCCTGGGTTCAGACCTGGTACCCTCCCCTACTGTACTCAAGGGGGTTGCATCTCCAAATTGTTAGTTGGTTTCTACTGTGAGAGAAACAAGGTATCACACCGGGATGCTGTGCACTGGCAGGCCCAAGTTCTCTTCCCTACGGGGGAGAGTGAGTGATTATCTGTTCCCCTGGTCCTGTTAGAGGGCTGGGGAAGAGCTAGGACTGCTGTGGAGGCCCTTGACCGTAGTGCAGGTCTAGGGACCATATGAAATTTGAGAGACCAGAGCTGTGACTGCATTGGGCAGAGTTGCCACGAGATTGTGCTGAACAGAAGAAGAATAAAACCGTTCCTGTTATATATACCTCCTGCCTGGTGTGTAATCTTTCCTGGGGGAGAGGACTCTGTTCTACTGTGGGAGATTAACTTCATATATCTGGAGCCTACAGCAGGTGGAGGCGCTGAGTACCATGGAGTAAATGTCGGGTATGTAACCCAGAACTCTTTTCTGCAGTCCCCACAAACATCGGCGGACACCTCAGCCTCTTGTGAGCCAACAGGTAGCATGCACCATACTCCTTGTAACGGGGGAATCTCCCATAGGGTTGGGGAAAGACCATTACATATAGAAGACATTGTCAACAGCTGTCTGATTAATTCATGTCACTGATATTAGTCACATTATTAGGCGCCTGTTCATCATCTTTTCTCTTGCATATATCATTCGACTGACTAGAGTAGTCAGATAATTTGTTGGGCAGCCTTTATTATACACTGTATGTAATTCACGGAATATTGCACATTTATTGCACATGTTATAATTTTATTAATTATCACATAAGTAGCAACACTAATCACACATACCCTTCCCTTTTTAAAAACATGCTATGTGACTACCTTTCAACCCTATAGAAGACAGTGTCAACCGCTGGGCACCTCAGTTAAGAAAGCAACGCATTGCTGCCCCCCCTCACCCCCACCCCACCAAACACACACATGCACACACCTAAACTGAGCGAATATAACTAAGCCAGTGTTATTATTGCATTTGAAAATAAATCACCAATCATTTGAATTCCTGTAAGTTGCTTTATTTGTTTTGGATGCGACAAGTTTTAGCAAAAGCCTACAAACAGATACACATGTTTTGGACAGATTGCATCTATTTATTGATCAGGAAGATTGCAACATGTTTTCTGGCCGCCTGAAGCAGGGGGTTGGCTGAACTACAATTTATGGGGGTTAGCTGCAGACATCCCCTGTTTAAATTCTGTGTAAAAATTAAAAAAAAACGGGATTTACTCCTTTAAATGGGTAATCCAATTTAGCAACATTAGGACACAGGGGGAGATGTATCAAGTTAAAGAAAGTGCAAATAGTTTGTTTAAACACATTGCTCCATTTTCTGTTTGGGTTGCATCAAATGTAAGAAAGTGTCTCTTACATTTGAGGCAAATTGTTTACACCACCTCGGAACTAGTGGATTTTTATGTCCCTTGATGTACAGTACCGACACACTTTATTGCAGTGTGGTCGGTACCGCAAGCCGGGATATTTCCCGGCTTGCTTGTGGCTGCCCCTCGGCATGCCGCGCATCATAGACGCGCGGTCACGCGTCTTCGGGAGCCTGCGCCCCCTGCACGCGCGTCCAGGGCTCCCCGAGGGAGCCCTGGTGTCCCGCGATCTGCGGGACGGCGGCAGGGGGCCTCCGGGGGACCCGGCGGACCCGGTAGCGGTAGGGAGAGCGCCCCGATCGGAGGGCGCTCTTCCGCTGCTTCGGCGCGCGCCCGAGTGTGACTACTGCTGCGGCCAAGAACGGGCAAATGCTCGAATAAACTTGGCCGCAGCAGTACAGAGATAGAGAGTTTGATACCCCTCATTATAATCCATGCATCATCTAACATAGCTTCTATTTTGCTCCAAATTTGCCCTGGTATATCACCCTTATAACTTTTGACATAGGGCTACATTAATACTTATAAAATAAAATAGCACACATTTTATAAATAATCGACTCCATGTTTATTTGTCCTACTAATGATGACATCATCATTACCTTGCAAACAGAACATAAAGAACAAAACCAGAAGAAAAGAAACATAATAAAATATGTAGGCATGTGTAAAATTGGTGTACAGATCTCTCTCATGCTGGCAGTAATCCTGGTAAGAAGGCAGGGTTGCCAGTACCTATCATAGAGGTTTGCCCTTAAACCCTGGTGAAGTGTCATATGTAGCAAAGGAAGTGACAGCATGCTTTGTGTCCACTGTGAGTGACCCAGAGGTGTGGGTCTTTCTGGAGGCTATATATTACAGAGCACTGCCTAAAGTTAGGGGTTCTGTGTGTGATGATTGATCCTGAGTGAAGTGTCTGCAGCAGTTCAAGTCTGTCTGTCAGAGACTCCAGTGCAAGCTGATTACACACTGTGTCCAGGGACCTGGCACAGCTGGTGGATCTCCTTTAGGGGAGAGGTGGAGAGCAACTCAATTACGAGAGGAGGAACCATCTGCATGGAGTACCTCAACTAAATGAGCGGCTAAGTGTCAGCCGCGATGAGGGGCAGTCTGTCAGAGGAGATGACATTAAAGATGCCCTGGTTCAAAAGATCCCTCCTGTGTGAGTGTGGAGTTATTTACCAGGAGGATGCACCAAGAAGGAGTTCCCCGTCAGATACTCTTCCCTGCTGCCGTATGGATCCTGATGGGGTGGAGGCGTTGTACCGAATGTGAGTAGGACTCAGAACACTACCTCAGACGCCTGTCATGGTGATATCCCCACTAACACCCAGCGGAAGACTCAGGAGTCTTGTAAGCCAGCAGGTGCACCACAATACACATACATGTAATCGGGACAGTTTCTCACATATGGGGGTCAGGATAAGTAGGGCCCATACGGCAACACCGTTACAATATATTGATTCCATTTTTGTAACTTTGTGTCCTCCTTTTACCAGTACATCCCAGTGTATTTATGCCCCTTTCACTTTGAGTCCCCCTCTTGGGACCTTCTAGGAAACGAGGAGACCAGCATGGCCCTACAAGCTCAGGGAAACAGATTCCTTAGTCAGTGCTTCTGTGTTATACTGTTGTGATAAAATCCATGCTACCAAAATCTATGGCTAACATTCTGCATGTAAAATCTTCGGGTAGGGGATGCAATGTTCCCAGCATTGTCTTATAAACAAAATGGTTGTGCCCAATTGTGTCAGCATCTATCCTCACCAGTAAAACAATCGATGCTTGCCTTCTGAGCCTCATCTTGGAAATCTAGAAATGTAATATGATTTCACACTTATTAAATCAATGGGGTTTTGTTTGAAACTTTTAACTGGGAATTCCATAAAGTTCCAGCATGTGAAGCTTCCACCTCCCAACTGTATATACTACAGTACAGTAGAACACTATTGTCACGGGAGACCAGCCGATTGACACCTTTTTACCAGGATCATTCATTTAGCAAAACAATGCAATGAAATAAATTGTACCTTATTCGCACAAATTCGATTACAAACAATGGAACACAAAATACAGACAAAAAGACACACTTACTAGGGGTTTGGGGTCGAAAACTAGACTTTTCTAGGTGCAGGGAACACTAAATAAGAGTTTTACCCTGACTGGGACGTAGCCTACAGTAGAATTTCCTGGTTCCCAAATCCTCGTGAAGTTCCACACACCATCCCTCCCTTCTCTTCTGAGAACTTGGACTTTCTTGACCATGATTAACTGTCAATCCTCTGGAACTGAAATTGGCATCAGATCTCAGCCGCCTCCGCTTCGTTCGATTTTGAGAACTTGGACGCAAAAGTAGGCAGGCAGGATTTTCTGGCTTGAAATCGAAACCAGTTGTCCTGCTATTCGCGCAAGATCATCTTTGATAAGCCTGCCTGCGCTCTTACTACTGGCAGACTCAATTCTGATTGTCTCACAGGTTCTTTATAGTATTCTGAGTTATTCACAAAACTCAGCAGCCAATCATCGCGTGGGAAAATTCACACCAACCAATGGTCAGGAAACATGCGCAAGCCTGGCACCTCACTCTCTTGCTATCTCAAGGCCACCCACTGTGGCAGGCTCTTCCAGGTCTGGCAGAGCAAGTGGCATCCTAGATGACTGAACTTGTTCTCCGGACCTGGGTACTCAGTCTTTTCCTGTTAACCAAATGCTTTTTTTCACTTTTGGCCTCCTCTGGTTTCTTTGAACTCCCATGTCCAGCCTTACTGGCGCCTATGGGTTAGCCTTGGCAACCTGTGTCTTCTGTCATCAGACTGCCTAGTAAAGGACTTATAATATCATATAATCATTACAAGCCTCCACTTTGCACCCCAACATAAAATATTTCTACCTGCATGATCTTATTTATATTTCATGTATATGATATAGTGCATGTTCTACCATCTTAAACTGACTTAACCTCAAATAAACATTCTGCTTTAATATTCTGTACGTGAACAAAACTATTCACCTGGTGCTCTATTTGTGTATAAGTGCAAATAAAAAGCAATGATATAAATATATAAAAAGTGTTTCAGTTAAGTGTGAAGCATACCAATGTGACACACCATAGCCCAGTATGCATTATAAACAAAAACTGGAACAAGTAAACAACCCGTTAATGCAGCTCTACCCAAGATGAACCTTCCTCTGGGGTTCTTGTACAGGTGCTTTTGAAGAATTCGGGAGCGCAAGGAACCGGAAAAGATCAAGGAAAAAATATAGTGCACCTCTGTGTATCAAAGTGAAAAAAACAGTCAAATTAAATGGACTGCTTACTCACAAATTGGAGAAAGAAAACCGGCATCAAATCGCAGGTGGACTCTAATAGATGTTCCAAGGTCCCACGCTGTGCTGCTCAGAATTGGAGGTATACGGAGTATTGTGTTGGAATCGCATGTGAAAAAGAAGCCAACAAACTGCGCTGCAGAGACACGGATCCAGATAGAGAGATGAGAACACGGTTGAAGACATCCGCGTAGCTCAACCAAAGGTGAGTATCGGTATTTTCTCCCTGGAAATGCACCCACTGCATTGGGGGCTAGCTGTGAATCACAATACAGAACGCATCACTAATAGCGGGAAAAGGGAGACCAAAAAGCGCACCAGCACAACCGGAGCAGGAAGAAACCAGGACAAAAAAATGATTAAAAGGGCACTTTAATGTGGCAAAAGACCCATCCAATGCATTTCGAACGTCGCAGCGTTCTTTTTCAAGAAAAAGAACGCTGCGACGTTCGAAATGCATTGGATGGGTCTTTTGCCACATTAAAGTGCCCTTTTAATCATTTTTTTGTCCTGGTTTCTTCCTGCTCCGTTTGTGCTGGTGCGCTTTTTGGTCTCCCTTTTCCCTGTATTGCATTGAGTAGCTGCACAGCCTGCCTGCCTGCCCTACCAGGATGTGAGTATTTGCATATTTTTCAGGGGAACCTGCCGATGAGACAGATGTGAGTGGGTTGCACCACACACCACCTGTCTTCAGGAGGATAGTACCCATTATATGACACAATAGGTACTATATCAATTGTTAGTACCCTGGTACAGTGGTCTGGCTTATTATCATTTTGAGATATACCTGCATTTGAGCGCTTCAGCTATTTTCCATATCGCATCACTAATAGCAGCTGCACTGAGCGTTCACGTACCACTAAAATACAGTGATAACACAAATGACAAACCGTTCGATGGGGTCATGCCAAACAGTACACACAAAAACACACAGAATGCCTGCTCAGCCTACCGAAAAGAAAATAGAACTTATACTTCCTAGAGTGGTGCTATCAGGGTGTACACAGATGTAAGGTAACAGAATCTCGCGCCTCCTCCTCACTACAAACTCCAGCACTGCCAAATTGCCAATGACCTCCATTTCACCCTCGAAGGGAAGTGATTGACATGTATCCTTTAAATAGGCTGAGTCACCAACCACATTAGTGTTAACGAGAACACGTGTTGTATAGTATGTAGAAAATGTTTTTGTCAATAATACATGCAGCCATTATATTTATACTGAGATATGTAGTTCAAATTGTCCATAATGATGTAATCATAAAAAAAACATTTCTTATTCAAGAATGAAAGCGATGATGCGAGCCAATATTTAACATTTGTCATACAAACCACATAATCATGACATTTGAATGTTACATGTTCAGTAATGAAGGTGTTACATCACGAGAAGTAATTGTTTGTTTCTCTCGAAGTGGGACAGAAGCCTTGATTCATGTCAGCTTGTTTTGTAATCACCTGAGTATTGCCTTTACAATGAACCCCCTCCTAACGTTAAAGATTGCACATTGAACTTGGGAACATAGATGTCATACAATGATTATTAATTTAGAATCATTTACGTGTTCTCCTTCGATTCAATTCATGCGAATGATCTCCAAATCTCCCGGGTGAAGCTGAAATATTCACGGGAACACACTATGACCTCCAGACACCCGTTGTCACCCCCCGGGGTGCACTGTGGTGCCTGCGAACACCTATACTTACCACAGGTGCCCCCCGTCGACATATACTAAAAATCGTATGTGTACAAAAATAAATATTTGATTTATGTGGGGGCACAGGTGTTGTGTGGCTTGTGTATTGTTAAAACCAAAATAGGAAAGTATTCGTTGTGGTCCAAAGAGGTGGTTAATGGAGTAGGGATCATTAACCCATTAAGTACTATAGCAGTTATTAACCGATAATGTGATTAAGGGTTATGGGATCTTAGAATGTATCTTGTTATTCTTATGTATTGTTTGGAACAACGGAGGACTTGTATGACGATAAGGATGAGGAGGGCCTTCATCGTGGCAACCTAGCAGGGGTGAGTGTAAGATTGCAGAAATAATTTTAAGATGCTTATAGTTGTATGTGCAAATGCTATATTATCTATATGTGTATAATAGTTATTCATACAATTACTGCACTGTATATCTTAGGGGGGAATGGGGATGTATTTATTTAAAACAATTGTTTTTTGGTGGGGGCCACACCATTGTTACAGCAGGGCCGTAGGGACACCCAGAGACCTGCGGGGCACCCCTCGCCCCGGGGGGTCACCCGGCGAACCCAGCGGGGTCAGCCGGAGACACCTGCGGCCCTGTTGTATGGATGTAGTGCCTGCAGAAATGTAAACAAAGAAATACTTTCTAAGTCCAGCTCCTTTTGCGCCTGCCTTCAGCTGGCGCGTTTGTCAGGCGCGTTTTTAAGGCAGATTGTGAAGGGGGGTGGAGGGGAGGTGAAGGGGGGGTGAAGGGGAGGTGGAGGGGGGTGAAGGGGGGGGTGGAGGGGAGGTGAAGGGGAGGTGAAGGGGGGTGGAGGGAGGTGAGGGGAGGTGAGGTGAGGGGAGGTGAGAGGTGGGTGAGGGGAGGGGTGGGTGAGGGGAGGTGAAGGCCGCTCCCTCACCCGTCCGGCCGCTCACTCACCTGTCCGGCCGCTCACTCACCCGTCCGGCAGCTCCCTCAGCCGTCCGGCAGCTCCCACGTGGATCTGAGGCGGGAGGCAGCTTGTTGTGGCCGTTCCCCCGCTGTGTCCCGGGCGCTCGCTCCCCTGCTGACTGTAGTGGCGCCGGGGGGGGGGGAGGTGAATGGAGGTGAAGGGGGGTGAGGTGAGGGGTGGGTGAGGGGGGGTGAAGGGGGGTGAGGGGTGGGTGAAGGGGGGTGAGGGGTGGGTGAAGGGGGTGAGGGGAGGTGAAGGCCGCTCACTCACCCGTCCGGAAGCTCCCACGTGGATCTGAGGCGGGAGGCAGCTTGTTGTGGCCGCTCCCCCGCTGTGTCCCGGGCACTCGCTCCCCCGCTGTGTCCCGGGCACTCACTCCCCTGCTGACTGTAGCCGGGCCGGGGGGGGCTGAAAGCGCGGGAGACACGGGGAGAGGAGGAGGTGTGCGCGGGTGTGGAGGCTGATGTTCGGGGAGGAAGAGGCGGAGGCTCCGGGACCGGCGGGTATGTGAGGCCCACCCCCCGGGTTATACATTTTGCTAATGTACACCCCCCCCCCCAGTGTGTGTGTGTGTGTGTGTGTGTGTGTGTCCCCCTGTGTGTGTGTGTGTGTGTGTCCCTGTGTGTCCTTTGGCCCGTCACTCCGCCTCAGGCCAATGAGAGGTGTGCGGGGGCGGCCCAAGGGACCAATGAGATTTCCCCTAGGGACACCGGACATCCAGCCAGGCAGGCAGGCAGGCAGGCAGGCATGCAGGCATGCAGGCAAGCATACAGTGCTTTCACTAATATAGTATAAGATAAACTTTGTCATTTATACTTTGTTACACCTGTGTGCTCCGCAAGGGATTCTTCCTTCTCTCTCTCTGTCTCTGTCTGTCTCTCTCTGTCTGTCTGTCTCTCTCTCTGTCTCTCTCTCTGTCTCTCTCTCTGTCTCTCTCTCTCTCTCTGTCTCTCCGTCTCTCTCTCTGTCTCTCTCTCTCATTAGTGTGTGTAGATACTATGTGGACCCTATTGGTATATAGGGATAGAATTACATAGTGTATTAGTAGGTGTAAGAGACAGCTGTGTGTGCATTCATATAGAGCAGTATACTGCACCGACACACTTTATTCGAGCAAATACCCGGTATGTACCTGGCAGATACCTGGAATGCGCCGCTCCTCACCTCTGACAAGCCCCGTTGCATTTGCCTTCCCAGCCTGGGTTCATGCCTGGCTGATGGGCGGCTGATCTGTTAAATGATAATGATTAGGATTTAATAGGCTGCAATGCTTCGCGTGTCTACCAGATGGCATAAATTCATGAATTGTAATGCAGTATATATATATATACTGTGCAGTATTGCAGCCAGCGGGAATAAAATGCTTCAATCCCTGCTTGGAAAATAACTCAATGCACTCGGGCAGAAAACAGTCACAAACCTCAATACACCCGGGTATACCCGAATTCGTGGGACTAGCCAAGCTCGAATAAAGTGTGTCGCCAGTGTATAGCCCCTCCTCCCAGGGGTTTAAGCTCAACCCTCCCAACTTTTTAAGGTACGGAAAGTTTTCATTTTGCTGTATGGACAGGATCACTGCGGTCATTCTCCCTCCCACAGAGGTAAAAGAGAAGTTTCACAGTTTAGTGTTAAGACCTGCAAATTTGGTTATGCCCTGATGCGTCTTGCAGGCTTATAATGCTTTGCCAAAGGGTTTAACTAAATAACCCTTACTTATGAGCAGGGCTCGACAAATGCAGTTATACTATTTACTATATATTTTGTCACATTGGATGTAGCATTGGGCTTTTCTGTCTTTTGTTATATGAATTGGAAGAAAGATTTTTGGGGCATAGCTATAGCCCGGGCTATGTCCGGGGGCCTACACTCTTGGGGAGCTCGCTCTCTCCTCCCCACCCTGCCTGTCGGTGACACATTGCTGGGCCTGAGATGCAGGAAGGAAGCCCTGAGGGAAATCCCTTCCTCTGCAGAGCCTCCGTAGGTGGGTAGGGCCTAGGCGAGAGGTTGGGGACTCAAGTTGTGCAGTGTGGGGTATCAGAATAGATCTCCAGATACGAGAATGACAGACCAAGAGAGACCAGTCCCCAAGAACCCCTATAATTCGGCTTCAAATCCCAAAATTGTCCTAAATCGGGAAAGCTCCAGTGTCCAGTGAAGATAGAGGAATATTCTCTGGGCATTCTTTCTATTCCTTCTCCATCTCAACCTTCATGGCTGCTCCTGCTGGTTTCACTCTCCTGGGGATCAGCCTCCATCTTCACTCAGGCATTTGTGTATTCAGGAGCTGCAGGGAATGTCATTGACCACGCATTTACGGAACTCCATTCCCTCTCCATATTAGGGAGATTGCGCTAGCGGTAGTGGCCATTCATGGAAGACCTCTGGTACCTGCGACCATCACCCTCGAGACTAACCCTTTGCTGGTTACAGTTGAGGCACTTCAGAAAGAGACATTGTAATTCTATGTAATTTGCTCTACCTCAACTCCAGTGGTCCTAGAACTTCCTTGGTTGCAGCACCACAACCCTAAGATCGATTTGGGTGACCAATCAAGTGACAGCCAGGGGACAACATTGCCATGGATCCTGTCTTCCTGTGTCTCGCACCATCTCCGAGGTTCGGCTACCTACTGAGACTTCCTCGTCATGCCCTTCAGTTTCTTACCAGGAGTTTGCAGATGTATTCGACAAAAAAAAAGCAGAGGAGTTACCGCCACACTTAACTTATGATTGTACAATTGATCTGCTCCCAGGAGCCATCCCTCCTCGAAGCTACACCTACCCACTTTCGGAACCAGAAACCAAGGCTATGTGGGAATATATTTCGGAGAACCCTTCAGCGTGGGTTTATTCGTAAATCAAGTTCTCCTGCTTGTGCGGGTTTCTTCTTTGTTTAAAAAAAAGATGGTTCTCTCAGGCCATGTATCGACTACAGAGGCCTAAATAAAATCACCGTAAAAAATCTGTATCCTCTACCCCTCATTCCTGAACTGGTCGACCGCGTACGCAAGGCTAGGATCTTCAACAAACTGGATCTTCGAGGAGCTTACAATTTAATTCAGATCAGAGAGGGTGATGGGTGGAAGACCACCTTTAATACCCGCGAAGGCCACTACAAATATCTAGTTATGCCATTTGACTTATGCAACGCACTGGCCATATTTCAAAATGTCCTCAATTAGATTTTACGGGATCTACTTAACCAATTTCTCGTAGTATATCTGGATGATATAATTATTTTTTAGAGTTCTTTGTCTGAACATCAGGCACAGGTTAGACTGCTTCTCCAAAGACTTCGGAACCACTACCTCTTTGCCAAGTTCGAGAAATGCCAGTTCGAACAGAAGATTTCCTTCCTTGGGTAATTCATCTCTTCACTTGGGTTTAAGATGGATTGTGCAAAAGTATCAGCAGTGCTGGATTGGCAGTTACCGACAAGCCTCAAACCAACTCAATGATTTCTTGGGTTTGCCAACTACTACCGACGTTTTATCAGGAACTTCTCCAAAGTGGTTGCACCCATTACGACTCTTACTAAGAAAGGGGTGAGGCCTAAGATATGGTCCTCTGAGGCTCTTCTAGCTTTTGAGAAGCTCCTGTCCACATTTTCGTCCGAGCCTGTGCTGATCCATCCAGATCATACAAAACTCTTCGTGCTTGAAGTGGACACATCTGATCTGGCATCCGGAGCCGTTCTTTCTCAAAGGAAGGAATTTCATGGGAAACTCAACCCCTGTGCCTTCTTTTCTAAAAAAAATTCTATGCCGCAGAAAGAAATTATGATGTTGGAAATCAAGAACTTCTGGCCATGAAAATGGCTCTAGAAGAATGGAGACATTTGCTTGAGGGGGCACCTTCTCCAATCACAATCCTTACAGATAACAAGAACCTCGAATATATTGAAGGAACAAAAATAATTGGTACGCGTCAAGGGAGGTGGGCTCTCTTCTTCACTCAGTTCAACTTTGTGCTCCTATCGTCCAGGATCCAAAAACGTCAAAACAGATGCGCTATACAGGCAATTCTCCCCAGGCGACACCAAGGAGATAGAGAAGGGGCCCATCATTCTATCATCTCAGATCATTTCAGCAGTTTAATCTTCACACCTGCAACAGATTTCACAGGCCCAGGCAGAGGATCCCAGGTCAACGTCCACTCCTTTGTCCAAACTATTTATCCCACCCCAAATATGAGGTATTGCAATGGGTCATAACTCCAAGACGGCTGGTCACCTGGGAGTCAGGAAGACATGATTTTCTTGAACGGATATTTTGGTGGCCAGAGATCCGCAAAAACGTGAAGGCATTTTTGGCAGCCTGTGATGTATGCGCCCAGACTAAAGTGTCATGGACGTTATCCTGTGCATTGCTCCAGCCCTTGCCAGTTCCCTCCTGCCCATAGACCCACCTTTCCATGGATTTTATTGTGGAGCTGCCACCATCCAGGGGCATGACTACCATACAGGTAGTAGTTGAACGATTCACACGACAAGCCCCTTTTGTTCCTCTCAAAAAGCTACCCATGGCCTCTGAACTATCGGAGATCTTTATTAAGGAGATATTCCGCCTCCATTGAGTCCTGATGCATATAGTCTCAGACCACGGATCCCAATTTGTCTCTAGATTTTGGAAAGCTTTCTGCCAAAGAATGGGTATCTCCCTACATTTCTCTTCTTCCTACAGTACCATCCCCAGTCCAATGGTCTCATGGAAAGAGCCAACCAGTTCTTAGAACAATTCCTCCACTCCTTTGTTTCTGAGCTGCAGGACGACAGGGTTGATCTGCTCCCATTGGCCGAGTTTTCCCACAATTCCATGAAGCATGATTCAACACTGGAATCACCATTCTTTTGTGCCTCCAGGTGCCACCCTGGTGCCCTTCCTCCTTCCAGTCCCCTTTCGGGAGTTCCTGCAGTGGATGATAAGATCCAAGAACACCAACTACTCTGAAAGAAAATCCAGGCCAATCTGACCAAAGCATCCCTACAACAAAATAACCCAGGTAGATAAATGTCAACGACCACCTCCACCATGGTGAAGGGGGAGAGAAGAGGGAGGAGGATGTGGGAGATGGGCGGTGAGGAAGAGGGGTAGAGCAGCAGTGAGAAGAGGGGGAGGGGAGGAGGAGGGTGAGGAGGTGTGGAGAGAGGTAGAGGGCAGGGGGTGAGAGGAGGAGGGATATGGTGGAGATAAAGGGGGAGAGGAGGAAGAGGGGGAGAAAAGGGGGAAGGCAGAGAGGGGGAGGAGGGGAGTAGAGAGGGAGAGAGGAGGTAGGGGGAGGGAGGGGTAAAGGAGGAGGAGGGGGAAAGGGGGAAAAGAGGTGGTGGACAAGTGGGAAAAAGGGAGAGGAAGAGGGGATAGAGAAGGCTGGAGGAGTAGGGGGGTAGAGAAGGGGAGAAGAGGAGGAGGGGGAGGGTGCAGAAAGTCAGGCTAGGATTCTCAGTGTCTAGTCTTTGTCAGTGACCCCAGGAGTGGGTGGGCAGTATCCCAGGCATAAGAACGTGGCTCTTGGGTTGGGCCCATTAGTGGTTCTGGGTAGTAACTATTCTCCTAGCAGGGTCAGACTAGGATTCCCTGAGTTAGTGTTCCCACTATTGAGTGGCTTGTATCACGGGTATAGGAGCGTGGCTCTTGTGGTGGGCCCTCTAGTAGTTCTGGGGCAAGATGCTACCATCCTAGCAAAGTAAGGCTAAGGATAATAGTGGATGTTTTTGGGCACCTTTGGTCCTTAGCCCAAGATGGGAACCCTAAAGGTCAGTAGGACCAAGGAGAAGGAGGAGTCTGGGTAGACTCAGTATACAGTACCAGTGACCCGCTGTACAAATGGTCTATCGCTCCGGCGTGACTAGACCTCTCTGTGATGGCCGTCCATCACAGGGTCCCTCAATGGTCAGCGCTGTCACCACTCCTGTTCATCGTGTATGTAAGATGGCTGGGCAATATCATTTAGAAGCATGGTCTGAAGTGCCACCAGTATGGTAATGTAACCCAGATCTATGCTTCTTTCCAAGACAGCCCTGGGATGGCTGTTGTTACATTGACAGCTTGCGTAGATTAGGTGGCCACATGGATGGAGATGAATTGGTTGATTCTCAATCCTGACAAGATAAAATTAATGATTATAGGCTCGGAAAGACACATGAGTATGGGACAGGGGGTTTGCGAGCTGCCCCTAAACAATGGTATATAGCCACTGCCATGTCCCAGGTTCATAACTTTGGCATCCTCTTTGACCAGAGTCTCAACATGCAAGCGCAAGTGCTTCAGTTTTTAAGCTTTTCTACCTGAGGCTGCTTCAGAGTTTGCGACAACTCCTGTCGTCTATGAACCTAGTGTCTCTTGTCCATGCCTTTGTGTTGACATGGTTGGACTATGGGAATGCCTTATATGCAAGACTATCGGTGTGCCTGACGCGGAGGCTCCAGCTTGTGCTAAAAGCTGCAGCTCGGATGCTGAGATGTGTTTCTCGCTTTGAGCATATTATTCCCATCCTGCGCGATCCGCACTTGCTTTCAGTGATCTTCTATGTTCAGTTGAAGTTGGCCATTGTAGCCTTTAAAACCTTGCTAGGACAAGGGCCTGCCTATCTGCAGTCTCTTTTGATGCCTCGGAGGGATACTGGCTATGATCTCAGTTTCTCAGCGGGGTCTGCCTCTCTGTGCCAAGGGTTCTGCACCCTATGTTGGGTGGGTGAGCTTTCTCATGTGCAGCTTCGGTGATCTGGAACTCGCTACCGGCAGAGCTCAGGTGTATATGACTTTACCACTGTCTCGGGCACTGTGTAAAACGTATATCTTCATTCTGGCTTTTTCAGTCTAACCAAATTAAATGTATATAATTTTAGTTTGTTCTTAAACTGACTGTAAAGTATTGTGGCGCCCCCTTAAGTGGGTGGAGTTTTTTTGTTTGTTTCAATTTTTTTATTGACACGTGTGCCGGGCCGCCATCTTGGATCATGCCGGCGCTATCAGGGGGTGTTGTGGCCGGCATAAAATAACTTGGCACGCTCTGTTGTGCGGGACCTTTTGATTTTTGGCTCATAGCCCGCGAGCTCCGCAATGTCCTGCTTGCCTTGGGCGGAATTTTCTGTCCGATCGGTGCTATAATCTTAAATTATACAGCGGAGGGTTCCGGAGCCGTCCCCTCAGGCTGCCATACACGCTGACGTCACCGGAAGTCTCCCCGGGTGGAGTTTTTTTACTTAAAAAAATAAATGATGATGACAAGGCTGAATGCGGCCCTGCTCTCCCACCAAACCCCTGCAACTGCAAACTTATAAAACCTGCTCCATCAAGACCGCAGGGCCGCAGTATAATCTCCTTTTCTGCAGCAATTCTGAGGAAAGTGAGGCTAGATTTGTAGAAGGGGGAATTGCATCAATCACAAAATGGGCCCACTACTCTTTATAGAAAAGAAACATTAGGAGGAATACATGCAGAGAGGAACTTCCTGTTGGCTCCCAGAGTTAGGCTGACCCGGGTGGACATATTCTATTATTGTGTGAGAGATTTATATTTTTTTCCCATACATTAGCTCGTTTGGATTAATTAAGGAATAAAATAAATTTTCTTAAAACATGGATTGCTTTTTTTAAACGGATAGAAACCAAATAGTAACATATTTGGTATGCTAATTTGTTTGACATTACCCAGAATGCTTATCTGCAATTCACCGAACTCTAGGGAAAGGCAGGGGAGAGGGGAAGGGAAGGGAGATACCCTCACAACTGCTAAGAAGTAGAGTCTGTGATGCTACTATCTGGGGTGGGTAATAACTAGTACTGGTGAAGAGAAAGAACCCCAATGGAGAGCACTCAAACAGATGCACAATGTACAGTAGAACGGGGAGGAAGTATGTGCAGTAGTAAGTGGAGTGAATTAATTAGAAACCATTTATTAGAGTCATAACTCAATTAAAATAAATAGGACGCTAAGTACCAAAATAGTTGATACTCAAATGAGCCAAAAAAGCGCAGCGAAAGTAAAATATACCAGATCTCAAGTGTAAAGTGTAGGCTACTACCCTTGATGATATGTGCAGGGTAAAGACAGATGTAATAGACACCCACTGGGGTTTGTGTCTGATAGTAACTAGTCACAGGTACAGCCACCTGTTAACGGTCAAATGTCTTGCTTATAGGTAGTAGTGAGTGGTGTTATATATACCAGTTCATAGGGTATATACAGGTAAGTATATCAAGTAAGTAACCACTGTGGTAGATTTTCACAGGGACAATCATCAATCACCAATAATAAGGTAATCCAGATAAGCAGGTCGCTGCTATGGTCCCTGGATGGTGCTGCTGTATCAAGGCACCATATCAGTGTTGGATCACTCACACACACTCACTAAACTATACCCTACGTGGCTGGACGTGTGCATGGCTGGCTGGACGTGTGCGTGGCTGGCTGGACGTGTGCGTGGCTGGCTGGACGTGTGCGTGGCTGGCTGGACGTGTGTGTGTGGCTGGCTGGGCGTGTGTGTGTGGCTGGCTGGGCGTGTGTGTGTGGCTGGCTGGGCGTGTGCGTGTGTGTGGCTGGCTGGGCATGTGTGGGTGTCTGCGTGCGGGCAGCTGGCAATGGCTGCTTGTATCTTTGTTATGTACCCAGTCACGTCCTGTCTGTGCCCCTGATCATGGATTTAGGAGGGAATGAGATGAGGGGGTGAAATGAGATGATGGGGGTGAGGCTGACCGAGAATATATAAATAACATACCACCCCACCGACTGTGTGTATGTGAGTTTGTCCTCACCAAGAACTACTTCCTTTTTAATAACAAATTGTACCACCAGACCCAGGGCACAGCGATGGGGACTAAATGTGCCCCATCCTATGCCAATCTGTACCTGGGCTGGTGGGAGGCGGAAGTGGTTTTTGGTGAGTCCAATGAGGCTTTCACGGACCATATCGAGATGTGGTACAGATTCATCGATGATGTGTTCTTGATGTGGAGAGGATCTACTGATCTCCTCAAGACCTTCATCGATGGACTGAACCAGAACTCGAATAACCTTAAACTCACATATGAGATTGGTCCAGATAGAATTAATTTTCTCGACCTCACTGTACAAATTGGAGCAACAGGGATAATTAGTAGCACCATTTATCGAAAGAGCACTGCGACAAACAGCATCCTAAGGGCTACTAGTCACCATCCACCGAACCTTATTAAAGGCATCCCTGTAGGACAGTTCTTGCGAATCAAGCGGAACTGCACAGACAATACAGAGTTCGAGAAACAAGCCTCATTGATGAGGGAGAGATTCCTTGAACGTGGGTACTCTAAAAATATGGTCCACAAGGTGTATAAGAGAGCCAAAAACACACCAAGGGTGGACCTATTAAAAGACAAAATGGAGACTACATCTGCAAACACGATCAGGTTCATAGGCACATATAATGAACAATGGACTAAAGCAAGGAGTGCTTTTAACAAACATTGGCACATCCTTAGGGCGGATGAGGACCTCAAAGAAGTGCTCAAACCATACCCTGAAATGACCAGCCGGCGGTCATAGAACTTACTAGACCGGTTGGTTAACAGCCATTTTGAGGCCCCCGTCAATAAAACTTGGCTCCCTATGAGACCATCAGGCAGCTTTAGCTGCAAAAACTGCAAAGCTTGCTCGGTCATAGTAAACGCAAAAACGTTCAACAACTGGGATAACACACGCAAATTTAGTATACGAAAGTTTATTAATTGCAAAACCCCAGGAGTCATCTATATGGCAGAATGCGTTTGCACTATGAAATATATAGGGAAAATTAGGCGCCCGTTCAGGGTCAGGGTCCTTGAACACCTGGGCAACATCAGGAATGGTGTGGACACTCCGGTAGCTAGGCATGTCAACGAGCACCACCGGGGTGACAACACGGTACTCACCTTCAAGGGCATAGACCAACTCTCCATGGGCATTAGGAAGGGGAACTGGGACCAAGAGTTACTAAAAATAGAGTCCCGGTGGATTTATACACTACAAACCCTCAGCCCAAGGGGTCTGAATGAGGGCTTCGTCTATTGTCCATTTATATAGCCTATACATATAGCCTAGGTGGTTACCTGAGTTTTGCACCCAGGGGACCCGACTAGGCCCCTGTGGCTATTCACTATAACTGTCACTAAATACCTCTCTGCTGTAAGTCCCTGACCATCCTTCATTGTGCATTTACTGTTAGTTACATGCTATCCCTATGCGATATCCACGCTGTCCATTGATACTTATGTACTCACTTTTACCCTTTACAGCATTAAAACGGACACTAGGGACTGCAGTCTGCTGATACTTAAGACCATGATCTTATCCCTTATCATACGTACGCTAAGTACTTAACCTGAATATGTGAATAGGGAACCGAGCAACCTATCAGAGCTCACGCTCCTCCATAAAAGGTGGGGGCAGTACACATGCCCCGCCCAGCCTTGAGAAAGCTTTTGCCTAAGCGAAAGGTACGTCGGCAGTGACGTCATTACGTCAAGGGGGCGGGACCAACGCTCGTGATCGGAGCGCGTCCTGACCCGCACTAGCTCCCTTACAGTCAGTTAGAAAGAAGCATTTAGCTTGCTACTAGTTCATTAGGGCATAAACCGTGTTGATATTCGATACACCAAGTATTAGCAGATGCGTGTATAGCTACGTAGCAGTACCACGGTTCCTGTCATTTTTATTCTACCAGCCTCTCATGCTGTTTTTATTGTTTCTAAGTGTAAGTAGACACTACTTGTGTACTACGATTTTTTCTACCTACTGATGTTGCAGCCATCTGTCTGTCTGTTTAGAGTAGATACACCCTAGTGAGTTTAGTTTAGTGAGTGTGTGTGAGTGATCCAACACTGATATGGTGCCTTCATATAGCAGCATCATCCAGGGACCATAGCAGCGACCTGCTTATCTGGATTACCTTATTATTGGTGATTGATGATTGTCCCTGTGAAAATCTACCACAGTGGTTACTTACCTGATATACTTACCTGTATTTACCCTATGAACTGGTATATATAACACCACTCACTACTACCTATAAGCAAGACATTTGACCGTTAACAGTTGGCTGTACCTGTGACTAGTTACTATCAGACACAAACCCCAGTGGGTGTCTATTACATCTGTCTTTACCCTGCACATATCATCAAGGGTAGTAGCCTACACTTCACACTTGAGATCTGGTATATTTTACTTTCGCTGCACTTTTTTGGCTCATTTGAGTCTCAACTATTTTGGTACTTAGCGTCCTATTTATTTTAATTGAGTTATGACTCTAATAAATGGTTTTTAATTAATTCACTCCACTTACTACTGCACATACTTCCTCCCCTGTCTACTGTACATTGTGCATCTGTTTGAGTGCTCTCCATTGGGGTTCTTTCTCTTCACCAGCACTAGTTATCTGCAATTCAGCCACTATTTATTTATTTATTTATAAAATATTTTACCAGGAAGTAATACATTGAGAGTTACCTCTCGTTTTCAAGTATGTCCTGGGCACAGAGTAAAATAAATAATACATGGTTACAAGTACAGTTACATAAATGAACAGGGTATACATTATATACAAGACATTGCGTGCACAGTTAAAGAAAATATATATTATGAGCGTATGAAACAGTTACAGACCAGGTTAAAATGTGAGACAGCCTTAGATTTGAAAGAACTTAAACTGGTGCTGGATGTGAGGGTCTCTGGTAGGTTGTTTCAGTTTTGGGGCGCACGGTAGGAGAAGGAGGAACGTCCGGATACTTTGTTGAGCCTTGGGACCATGAACAGTCTTTTGGAGTCTGATCTCAGGTGATAAGTGCTGCAAGTGGTAGGGGTGAGGAGCTTGTTCAGGTAGCTGGGTAGCTTGCCCATGAAGAATTTAAAGGCAAGACAGGAAAGGTGAACTTTGCGCCTAGGCTCTAGTGTTGACCAATCTAGTTCTTTGAGCATTTCGCAGTGATGTGTGTTGTAGTTGCATTGGAGAACAAAACGACAAATTGAATTGTAGAGGGTGTCAAGTTTGCTAAGGTGGGTTTGAGGTGCCGAGCCATATACTATGTCTCCATAGTCAATAATTGGCATTAGCATCTGCTGTGCGATTCGCTTTCTGACCATGAGACTTAGGGAGGATTTGTTCCTGTAAAGTACCCCTAGTTTGGCATAGGTCTTGGTTGTCAGGGTATCAATGTGCATCCCGAATGTTAAGTGGGAGTCAAACCATAAGCCCAGGTATTTAAAACTAGTGACAGGTGTTAGGGTGGTGTTAGCGTTGGTTCTAATCAGGAGCTCAGTCACTGGAAGCTTTACAAATTTAGTCTTGGTCCCAAATACCATTGTTACAGTCTTGTCAGTGTCTTAAAACAGTTTGTTTTGGGAAATCCAGTTTTCGGGTCTCAAAAAGTCAGACTGAAGTATGTGTTGAAGGTCAGAGAGGCTATGGCTGTGTGCATATAGGATTGTGTCATCTGCATACATGTGTATTGAGGCTTCCTTACAAGCTGTGGGAAGATCATTAATGAACACTGAGAAGAGTAGGGGGCCCAGAACAGAGCCTTGCGGGACACCACAGGTGATATCCAGGGGGTTGGAGTTAGAGCCTGAGATGGACACATGTTGGGATCTTCCTGATAGGTAGGACTGAAACCAGTTTAAAGCATGCTTCCCTATTCCAGAGCTCTGGAGTTTGTTAAGCAGGATAGCATGATCAACTGTGTCAAAAGCCTTTGCAAAATCTAGGAATACTGCACCAGTGAGTTGTCCCCGTTCCATTCCACACTGGATTTCATTGCAAACTTTTAGCAGGGTAGTTACGGTGGAGTGTTTGGGACGAAACCCAGATTGGAATGGGCTAGGGAAATTAGTATACAGTATAACATGGACAATGGGGTGAAATCAAACATAGTGGATTGTTAAAACATTACAATGTGCTCATGACTTCATTGTTTGTTTGTTTGTCTACAATAACGCTTACTTGTAAAGATGAATATTGGAAACATTTTAGAGTTAATTTTATTTTTAATAACTTGTAAATTAAAGGTATTGTATCTGATGTGTTCTTTTAAGCCGCGTGTATTTCATTAAATTAATTGACAATGGGTTTAATAAACTGATTTCAATCCATGGAATGTATTGTTTGTTCTTCTCTTCAATGATAGATGAAGGTGAACCACAAACCATTATCCTTAACCCACAGAGGAATGTGCACATTCAATTGAAGGATTCTTCTTCTTCACCACAGTGACAGTACAGGCCTCCTTATCGTAAACAACTTTACACTCCTTCTTGTTGTAATTAAAGGGCCAACCGTGGCTGTAACAAAATCCAAAAAAAAACATTATATGCTAGATAAAATCTATTTTATTAATTTAAATCCAGCATTCTATTTATTATTCAATATATATAAGACGAAGAGAAATGTATATATAAGACAAAGATAGAGCATGATAGACAGATATACGCTAGTTAATTTTATACGGAAATATATTTTATATAACTGCATAACTGTATATATATATATATATATATATATATGTTTTTATATATGTGTATAAATTAAAGGGAAATTAAAAGACCAAGACGACGACCACAAATTTACTGGAGCAATGTGGAGTAGAGAGGCTTGCAGCCGCAGTACCTGGAAGATCCTTTGGGGATGATGATATATATATACTGCACCGACACACTTTATTCGAGCAAATACCCGGTATGTACCTGGCAGATACCTGGAATGCGCCGCTCCTCACCTCTGACAAGCCCCGTTGCATTTGCCTTCCCAGCCTGGGTTCATGCCTGGCTGATGGGCGGCTGATCTGTTAAATGATAATGATTAGGATTTAATAGGCTGCAATGCTTCGCGTGTCTACCAGATGGCATAAATTCATGAATTGTAATGCAGTATATATATATGTACTGTGCAGTATTGCAGCCAACGGGAATAAAATGCTATAATACCTGCCGGAAAATAACTCAATGTACTCGGGCAGAAAACAGTCACAAACCTCAATACACCCGGGTATACCCGAATTCGTGGGACTAGCCGAGCTCGAATAAAGTGTGTCGCCAGTGTATATGTAGCCCTGGTAAGAAATGGGGCTATATGTCTGCCCTCCTCCTGGTGTAAGCCCTGGTAAGGGCAGCCTGCCAGGAGTTATCATGGGTTTCTCCCACCTCAAGCACTGCCCTGAGTGGTGGAGGTAGGTCACCTGACCCTGTGTGGAAGGCATAGACACGGGGGCGGTACCTGCTGATGTCATGAAGGGCAGGGCACTATCTATTTAGTGTGTCAGTTCCTGTCTAGTAGGGAGACAGTCAGTTAGTAAGAGTCTAGCCTGAGAGTTAGAAGTGCATGGAGTGCACAGTTGGAGAAGGAGATTCTGCGGCCTCTGATTAGAGCTGCTAGAAATGTAGTGGATAGGTGGACCAATTCCTCTCACCCTGTTTAGGGGTGAGGGAAGAGCTAGTCCCACCCTGGATGCCCTTGGCCTGGGGTGGTGGCAGGGAACAAAGAGACCATCTTTCGGGAGAGTAGTTTGGAGGAAAGAGACAATCTGTACCTGACTGTGATCCTGCTGCTATCCCTGCTGCTGTGATAATAAAGAGCTGCTGCTGCTTTTAAAGACTGTGTGAGACTGGAATCTCTCGTCCCTGAGTGGGGGACTCTCTTGAAGGATTCCACCCCGCGTTCCTGGGGCTTACCAGAGATGGAGGCGCTGCACCATTAAATGAGACAGAGGCATTCACCCCAGTAACCTGATCCTGTCATCCCCCATACCATCGCGGGAGACTCAGTTCCTCCTGTTGCCAGCAGGTATGCACCACACATATACATGTAGCCAGACCCTAGTACAGAGGGGGGGGGGGGCAATCTGCAATTGGCCCCGGGAAGAGGGGCTACATTGGAGCCGCTGCTGAGATTAAACAGGACAGGTTTTCAGTGAAGCAGAGCTGGAAGAATTAAGTACACCTTCCAAGCAAGTGCTGAAGAAAGAGGGCATGTATGCATACTAGGGGTAGTCAGGAGAGTATGACCTCTCGCACAGTATGCCCTGGGTGCCCTAAGAGGGTGTTGTAAATGTGGGTAGCCTGGCTATAGCTGTCCTAGTCCCTTGAGGCAGATAGTGTACGGCAACTGGGGGTGGGGGGGTTGTCTGTTAACTTGTCCAGGGACCATGGCCCAGGGTCTGCACTATGAGTGGCCAAAAGTAGGAGACACCAGTACTTAGGGAGATGCCCAGTACACTAGCCTGTACCCAGAGAACACACCACAGAGTGCTTGTGAAGAACCGTTAGCGAGTGCGGTGTACTAAGAAAGAGTTCTGCCTAGCCTGGGGTATGCCATACGTTTTATTCGTGGGTTATAGCACCAGAGAGCATCAGAGAGCATCAGAGAGCATCAGAGAGCATAGTCAGTGTCTAGGAACGTGTTGCACAGTAGATACAGAGTAGCGCTATTGTGGGCTTAGAGGGCCTCATTAAAGATGGCGGCCGGAAATACATGTGCTCTGAGGGGTATGGAGGAGGTTAAAATGGCGACAGCAGCGTCATTCACTGCAACGCGGGTTGCAGCCGATCCAAAATGGTGATTCCCACCGAGTCTGGAGCGCGCACGTGCTGAGTGCAAACAGGCTGTGCAAAATATGTGGTGAGAGATGTGCAGGGGTTTGGCGTCAAACCCAGATCCCCAGCAGAGAGAGCGCAGCGGCGCGAAAGCCGAAAGCACGCCCACCTGTGCAGTGACTGGCCGACAGACAAAGCCACGCCACGCAGAGCGAGAGAGTGCCCCTCCTCTTGTTTCCACCAGAGGGAGGAGGCACACCAAGGTCAATCAGAACTGTCCTCCCCAGCAGAAGGAGGGACAGGAAGTGAGAGCGAGGATATTCATTTCAGCTTGACTATTGAAGGAGAAGGAGCTAAGAGCGAGCTGAACTACTCAACCCCCGCGCAAAAGATGGCTGATCTGAATGTGACCCCTTATCAGTTTCCAGGAGGCTTCCTGGTTGTGGAGGTTGATGGCCGAAAGTATCTCCGGTGCCTCTGCGTACACTGGAATCTCTCGTCCCTGAGTGGGGGACACTCTGGAAGAATTCCACCCCGCGTTCCTGGGGCTTACCAGAGATGGAGGCGCTGCACCATTAAATGAGATGGAGGCATTCACCCCAGTAACCTGATCCTGTCCTCCCCCATACCATCGCGGGAGACTCAGGCCCTCCTGTTGCCAGCAGGTATGCACCACACATATACACGTAGCCAGACCCTGTACAGAGGGGGGGGGGGCCCGATCTGCGATTGGCCCCGGGAAGAGGGGCTACATACATATATATATATATATGATGCTTTGGTGACACCTGAATGACACAGTATCATTCAGGTGTTACCAAAGCATCTGGTCACCCAATCAGCTTTAATTATCGTGATGGCATTTGACCCATAGTTTCTGGCACACACTGTCAATGGACCGTGGCCTATCATGGACTATCTGTTTATTATAAAGTGATGCCAACTGTAACCCTCTTGTATACCCTGGTTTCGACTTCATCTCTTTGTTGCTACAGTTGATGTCGGCCAGTGGACAGTGACTTTCTTTAGACAGTTTGTCTTTCACACCAAATTAGTGGTTTCGGCATCTGATATTTTAGTACACTGTGGACTGCATACTGGCAGTAACTGCTTCTGGCATAATGTTCCCATTTATGGGGCTTACATGATTCCATATTTGTGTTATGCATTTTATTACACGTGTATTGAACTGTTGTCATTTTCAACTATTATTATGCTGTGGCACAGTTTTGTGATTGATATTATAACACGCTGTGTTTCCACTCTGGGCTACAGCGCTGCAGCTAACTACAGGCCTCTACTGCACACAATCTTGTGGACTTTGTATGGGCTCTCTCCCCTCGCTCCGTCTGTACAGTCAGCTGATTGACTGCCTAGCACCTTTGATATCAACATGGAGGTGGTGCTTGGGCCCCTGTTGTATCTAAAAACACAACAGACTGGACGGCGCTCCCTGATGCAGTACTATAGCATCACCTAGTGGTGAATGAATGAATAACACTTTAGAGGTATAAATGAACCTCAATGGTAGCTATAACATAAAAAATGGTGAATAAATGCACAATACTATACACGTAAAATACAAAATAGATCAATATCAAATAGATGTCAGGAGACCACTCAATCTCATACAGGAGAATGGCCAATTTCTTCCAGGGATATGGATGCACGGGGGGTGAGGGAGTGTATCACCGACAGAGGTAATCATACGCAGTAGTATTAACTCTCATATATATTACAGAGCCTATCCTTGATAGAAGCTAGTCAGAGTTGGTGGTATGTCCAAGAGGTAGGTTCCCTTGGGCAAAGCCAGGAACAATAAAGGGTAAAACTAGAGCAGGATGGTCCTTGGTCAGTTCCCGCACATCTTGTAGTCAGGCCCAGGTGACAGCCTTGCCTATTGGGGCGGACATGCTGGGAACTTGAGAAAGGGGATATGCCCCCTGCCTCCCCTTAGCAGGCCAGGGCTTTCCCAGTCCAGCCACTCTAATACCCTTAAGGACTGTGCCAATGGCTTACCAGTCCCAGGACTGTGTATGTCAAATGTTACATTGAACATGTTCAATAAAGCCCTTTTTATATAAATCGGATATTGCATTGGACATTCCTTAATGGCATTGGAAGGCAGATAGGGTGGAAAGCAGACAAGGGAGAGCTGTCAGGAGGGCAGACAAATAGAAAGTGAGATAAAACAGAGAGATAGTAGAGAGATACAGGTAGACTGTCAAGTGACAGAACCACAGTGCCCCTCAGATCTTTTCTGCAATGCCTTGTTGGCCAATGAGGGATTAAGTAGTAGTTTTACTCTGAAGCACAATTGCATCTGTAACTATTTAGTAGGTCAAGTAATTAACAAATTACAACTTACGCATTGCAGCAGCTCATACTTCCAGATCCGCAGTCACAGTCTAAGCAGTTCTTGGTTCTCCATCTGGTACCAACATCAGCAAACTCTCCATTGTATTCACAGCCTAAAAGAAAAACATCCTATGTACATTTTCCTCTAAAAATGGCCTATTCATCCGTATCAGAATATATAGAATTTGTCCCCTAGTAGCACAATTCTGAAAGATGTACAGAGACATGAAAGACAGGTTTGAAAAGTAGTGGTACTGTGTCAACAAATGAGCTTTTTAACTGTGTTTGACCTGGGGGAGAGAACTTTTCAAACTTTCAGACAGAAATACTTATCCAGCAAAACAATATGACTGCTATGGTCAACCTCATGGCAATAGGAAGCTGTGATATCCTCCAGAGATACGGGTAAGACTTTGTATGACTCTGCAGCCATCCTGTATTTTTCAATAATTTACTAGAAAAAAATTGGGCTTACATGCACTAAACTCGATTAAATTAGGTGTAGCCCCTTTTCCCCGTAACTAAAGGAACCACAGTACTGCTGTTACCTGTTTGGCTACCAGAGGCCTGAGCCTCCGCCACTGGGAGCCTAGGCTGTCGCAGATTCGCCTCGGTGCAGCCCCTCCACCTGCGAGGGATCCCAGCGTAGTGGGATGAGCCCCTCACAGGAACCAATACTATAGTAATCACACACACACCAGTATATAATAACAGGTTTTACTGAGCATATAACACAACAGCCTGTACCACACAATATATACCCCACACAATATATACCCCACACAATATATACCCCACACAATATAATACCACTAATCGAGTGTCCCCAAAGAATATTGGGTGCTTGGCACCAATAACCTGATGTCATTTCCCCAATATCAGGGCGCACGCCAAAAGTGTGTATGGTAGCGCTAACCATGAACCGTTGGTGCACTTTGGTGTGGTACCTGCTGGGCACTCCAGTATCCGGTACTGCTGCTGATCCAGAGACATCGTCGTACGCGAAGGCGTCAGCCTCTGAGTGGGGTGAACTCCCGCTGGAGGGTATTACCTTTAAGAGTCTATAGTGGGTGGTCTGTCCCAGACCACAGGCTGCGAGTCACAGCGCAGCGTCCTGTCGCTGATTCCTAACACTACCAAGAATACTGGGGACCTTTCCCTAAAGCAGCCACAAACTGAAAGTGAGAGTGTAACGGATCAGGGGACACGCGCCTCTCAGCGGGTCCCTGTCACCTCAGGCCCTACGGCGGCTCTCTGCCCCGGTTACCCGCTCCCTCGGTCTCTTACCTGTCCCGCTCCCACGCTGAGCCGTTCCTCCGCAGCGCACGCCGCATCCGCACACGATCGGGGCGCGTGCACGGCAGCCTTACAGAGGGCGCGCGCACCCGACCTTCTTACCAGCCCTTCCGCGCTGCTGACACCGCCCCCCATCGGCTGCAGGCGATTACCATGGATCACACCCCTGTCTCCCTCCCTGCTTTCATGGACCTATCTCTGCGATCACCCAGACAGGCCTCCGTTCCACCCCTTGCTACCATTGGCTCTCCTTCCTTTATAAGCCCAGTCTGCCCTCTCCTTCCTCACTCTGCATAGCTTCTCTGTGGCTCCTGTGTGCAATGTCTATGCCTAGCTCTGTTCTCTGTTACAGCTCTTGTTCCTGTCCCTGCCCGTTTGGATACCCTTGGATTGATCTTGGCTCTGTTTGACTACGTGTACCTCGCTACCCCTGGACTCTGCTTTGGACCTCACTATGCTGCTTTCTCCTGCCCCTGACCCACGGCTCTTGGACATTTACCTTCCGACTTCTGGCACCCCGGACTCAGCAAGTATATCGTTAACCCTTTTCTCACCGGGCCCAGCAACGCATCTTACCACACTCCGGGCACGCCCTCACTGCTGTGGGTGCGTGTTATACCCTTACCCACCTCAGTACTGGGGACAGGCCAGGTCTGCGGGCATACAGGAGTTACAGAGAGGATCCTGACTGGGGCATGAGGGGTAAACTAGGCCTAGTCTGGGAGCCACTGACACCCAAACCCTACCTTCCCATTCTGCCTCCTGGATCCAACCACCAGCGTGAGCCTCTTCGTGACAAACTCCACTCTCCCCTCACCGTTAATCCAGCAGACCTATTGGCTGTGCTGTCCGCATGATCGGGCCACCCTAGGGGATCCTGGGAGATGTAGTTCCCCTGCGGACCCTTCCTAGGATGGCCGCTGCTATTCTAGGACTCTGCGCATGCACGACTTGATGGTGCGCATGGGCGGCAATTTGCAAGATGGCGGCGCCCTGTGATAGGTGCCGGGGTGGAGCTCCGGAGACCCACTCGCCACTGCAGAGCTTCCGATACCTCGCAGTAACCTTCCCCGCGCCCACATTGGAGGTAGGTGTGGGCCAGGGGACCCGGCTACCCAGAGAACATTGCTCTTTACCTAAAACAGGAATGGACGTTATGTTCCCTGAGTTAATGCCGTATCCACAAAGCTAATGATATGCAAACACAGCGTTGCTAGGTTTATTGGCGTCAGGTTAGCATCATGTTATTTCAGGATAAAGCCGTGTTATCTTTAAAAAAAACTTGACCCTATTAATGAGAGATACAGACAGAGAGAGATACCTATTTTACAAGAGTCCCAAGTATTGTTCTGGCCCTCTAGCCCCTTGTAACAAAGGTGTAGTGTCAGGCAGGTTAACTCACTCCCTTTAGATGCCCACTTAGTCCTTCTTTCTTTATGTTCTTTTATTGCAAAACATACACTTACAATGTATTTGGGGCTTGGGCGGGGGGTTTATATATGTAATCGGGGCTGCGTGGTGGGGGGTGGGGGTTTATATATGTATTTGGGGCTGGGGGTTCATATATGTATTTGGGGTGGGGGTTCATATATGTATTTGGGGTGGGGGTTTATATATGTATTTGGGGCTAGGTGCGTAGTTTATATTTATTTTGGGCAGGGTGGTCTCTATATGTATTTGGGGCTTGGTGGGGGGGTCTTTATATGTATGCGGGGCTTGCTGTTTTTTTTATACATGTAGAAGGGGTGGATTTATATATGTATTTGTAAGGTTTGGGGAGCCACGCTGCCCTCAGCGCTCTCCCAGGTCCCGCTCCTGCCTCCGCAGGTCAAGCCGGTCCCTTCAGCTGAAAGAAACTATGATGTAGGGCAGTGGTGCGCAAGCTGGGGGGCGTGCCCCCTTGGGGGGCACAAGATTATTTAGGGGGGGCGCGGGCTGTGTGCGGGGAAGCTTGGGGGCGGGCAGAGCTGTGCACGGGTGGCCAGAAGCTCCGTGCTGAGGCTGCTTCTCTGCTCTGTTTTGCAGAGGGGGCGGGGCTTCTCTCTGCACACTGACAAGCCCTCCTTCTCTTCCTGTCTGCTTCCCGCACCAGCTTTCAGCAGTATGGGGATTTGGGGATCGGAGCATGTCGCCCCCCACCCCCAGGTGAAATTGTGTGACTGATTGTGTGTGTGTGGTGATTGAGTGTGTGTGTGTGTGTGTGGTGATTGAGTGTTTGTATGTGGTGATTGGTGATATGTCATTGAGTGTGTGTGTGGTGATTGGGTGATTTTGTGTGTGGCGATTGTGTGTGTGTGTGTGTGTGTGTGTGTGTGTGTGTGTGTGTGTGTGTGTGTGTGTGTGTGTGTGTGTGTGTGTGTGTGTGTGTGTGTGTGTGTGTGTGTGGTGACTGAGTGTGTGTGTGTGTGTGTGTGAGGTGATTGAGTGTGTGTGTGTGGTGATTGAGTGTGTGTGGTGATTGAGAGAGTGTGTGTTGTGATTGAATGCAGTGGTGCGCAAACTGGGGGGGCAAAGAGGCGCAAGATTATTTAGGGGGACGCAGGCGGCGTGCAACAAAAACTGGGTGTGCGGGCCAGCAGGCGCTGTCCGCGGGAGGGCGAAAAAGCTGTGCGCGGGCGGCCAAGAAGATGTGTGCGGGTGGCTGAACAGGATAGTGCAGGTGGCGGCCACGTTATGTTGTGTGAGCGCACGCGTAGGGTCTTCGGAGGTACGGGGAGGAGAACGCCCGAGCACGGTGAAGTCAAATGCCCCTCCTTCCGGTGTCTGCCCTGCAAGAGCGCTGTGTTCCTGCTCTCCTCCGCTGGCAACCTGCTTCGCTGCGATCCTCTGCGAGTGAAAGGGTCGTCTGCCACTATATCAATCATACTATGAATGTACAGAAATAATGTAAAAAATAAGTGAAAACACAACTTTGACAACGGAAAAAATAAATAATACTGTAGGTAGAAGTGTGGATGACAATGGGGATAGCAAGACAAAAAGCGTGGAGGGGAAGGAAGAAAAAAAGGGGGGTGGGGAAGAGGGAAGGGAGATAGCAAAGAGGAGGATGAGTGCCCCCCAAAAGTATTGTCTTTGTGCACTTAAGCTCTCCCAATATTGGCGCTTGGGGAGACAAACAAAATTTACTTTGAAGCGCGCTCAGCAGCAGTCAATACACACACATAGCCACACACAAACACACACAAACACACACAGACACACACACAAACACACACAGCCTATCCACGCTTGCAAAAAATTATGCAGGACTCCCTGTGCTCATGCTTGGTGAGCTGGTGAAGTCAACGCTCTCAGCGGCAGCGCGGACGTAGCCTAATTTTGCAAGCGCGAGCTGTTGAAATATGTAAGTATTTAGATGTACCCCGGTCTTATTTCAGCCCCAGAGACCCCCCTCCCTTTGAGCAGCGTGGTCGCGGGTGCCGCCAGAGCCAGCGACGGACCCGACGGCTGCTTCCAAAGGTGGGGGCCGGAGCAGGGAGTAGCGCGCTATCCGCGCGAGCAGGCCGGTTGCCGGGGACGCGATCGGGCCGTTGTTAAGGCCGCGATCGCGTTGCTGCAGTCCCGGCGGCTCGCAGAGCAGGGCGCCGCCATTGCGAAGTGTGTTGCGCATGCGCAAGGGCTAGGAGCGCCGGGAGGACTCCAGGGAGCTCGCTCATGCGCAGAAGAGAGCCAGAAAAGCCCGCGAAGCCCTAGCCTATTAGGGAAGGCTCTAGGCAGGGACTACAATTCCCAGCAGCCTCTGGGGATTGCCCTTTCACCCACATCACGTGCAGCCAGCCAGCAAATAGGGTTTTGCAGCTTCTCCTGTGGAGGAAGGCTACAATGTTGCGGGGACCACGTTTGTGAGTTGGAGCTGGGAGCAGGAAGGGGAAGGAAGGGTGTAAGGAGCAAGTGGCTCCTGCACCAGGTAAGGTCCCCCAAGTCCCAGATAGGCCCCAAATCCCCACCAGGTTAGTGGGTAATTGATAAGGGACAGCCCAGTTAGGGACTCTGCCCTTAGTGTGTGTGTGTGTGCTGTCTTGTCAGTGTAACGGCTGGTAGTGCTGTGAGCGCTGACAAGTAGGCACAGTGTATGCAGCGTGTGCAGTAGGTTGCTGCAGGTTGACTGTGTGTGTGTAGTGGGTTGCTGCAGGTTGACTGTGTGCAGTGCAGTGGGTTATTGCTGCAGGTTCCGTGTGCAGTGTGTTGTTGCTGCAGGTGCTGTTAGTATTAGCTAGAGTCAGGACTGGGAAGAGTTAGGGGAGCGGAGCAAGCTATTAACCCCTTAGGTCCTAGATAGGTCCTCACTCCCCAGTTTGTGGTGCTACAGGGACAGGCCCTAGGTTAGGGACCGTGTCACGTAGTGCCAGGGATAGATAGGGACACAGCGGACGCTGCGGTTCCTGTGAAGAGGTTCGGGCTCAAGTCGGGGCCCACAGAGACTATATCCAGGGTGAGATCGCCCTTGGCGGTCCTCGTGCAAAGAACCCGTTTGGGATCAGACGGAATCACCGAGCGACGGATCCTTTGTGAAGCAGTTGCTGATCCGAGCACTGGAGTGCTCGGCAGGTACTTTACATACACAAGTGCACCAACGGGCCCTTAGCTTAATAGTGACTGAGCAGTCACCCATATCCTCTCTCTGCAAGAGTGCGGGACATTGGGTGGGGATACTATGGACACTGGGTGGGATCACTCGGTGTTGGGGGAAGCGTTTGGTGAGACGCCTTGGTTATTAGTGTCTCCTCTGTAGAGGGACACTTGTTATTCTATTGTTGATATATGTGTGTATGTTCTTAAGTAAAAGGTATTGGTTATCATAAGGTGTTGTATGTTTCTTGCCCAGGGGAATCTCACATCACGGGGATCCTGGGTAAGTGGAGGCGCTGCGCTAAGGAAATGTGTAAGTGTTACCCCAGGCTCCCAGCTAGCGGAGGCTCAGATCTCCTGGAGCCGCAGGTGTTATACAGTGACCAGTAGTTCCTTTGGGAGGGTTCAGAAAAAGGGCTACATACTGTAGACATATTTGTATTTACATTGTAAACCGTTTAATAAAGGTTTTGTTTTTTTTCATGTGATTTTTATTACATCAGGCAGGGGGGGCCCGAGAAATTTTATGGATGAAAAGGGGGGCTCGGCATAAAAAGTTTGCTCAGCCCTGATGTAGGGAACTGGGAACTACTGGCAATCAAGCTGGCTCTTGAAGAATGGAGACACCTCCTGGAAGGTACGGAAAACCCCATTTCTATTATAACTGACCATAAGAACCTCCTTTATATAGAAGGCGCTCGTCGCCTAGGAGCCCGACAAGCACGCTGGTCGCTCTTCTTCTCCCGTTTTAACTACATCATATCCTTTGTCCCGGGATCCAAGAATCTCAAAGTGGACGCTCTCTCAAGACAATTCCTCGCTGAGGAGAAGTCCGAAGATCTATTGGAGACAGTGCTTCATTCTAAATATATTATCTCTGCTAACTCCTTTGACGTTATGGACAAGATCCGCCGGTACCAATCCCATATCCCTGAAGGTCTCAAAGTTCCGGAGAGTCGTCACTTCACCGCACCTCTATACCAATAAAGGGTCCTGGAGTGGTGTCATTCCACTAAATCATCATTCCACTAAATCACCCAGGCGTTTGTAGGACCATCGACCTCGCACAGCGAACCTTTTGGTGGCCAGGTATGCAGACAGACATCAAGGAGTTCGTTCAAGCATGTGCTATGTGTGCCCACAACAAGATACCGCGGAACAGACCTCTGGGACTCCTACAACCACTTCCGATCTCAGACCACCCTTGGAACATCTGTCTATGGATTTCATAATAGACCTATCTCCTTCCAAGGGGATGAACACGATTCTCGTCATTGTCGATCGATTCTCTAAACAGTCACATTTTATTTCTTTGAAAGGGCTTCCTAGCTCTCCCAAGCTCCCAGATATCTTTATTCAGGAAATCTTCCGTCTTCATGGGGTCCCTCAGACTATAGTCTCCGACCGGGGGTCACAATTTATCTCCAGGTTCTGGCGTGCTTTTTCTCAAAGGCTGGGCATCTCGTTACACTTCTCTTCAGGATACTGTACCATTCACAAACAAAAGGTCAGACGAAGAGAACAAATCAAACGCTGGAGCAATATCTACATTGTTTTATTTCTGATTCAAAGGACAACTGGGCGGACCTTCTACCATGGGGCGAAATTGCTCACAACTCTCTACGCAATGAGTCCACCCAAGAATCACCGTTCTTTGTTAATTATGGATTCCACCCTTCCTGACTTCCATTGGCCTCTTCTTCCTCCGAGATACCAGCCGTGGATAATCGAATACGCCTCCTTCAGGATTTATGGAAGAGAATCCAGGGGAATCTGAGAATTATAACCAGTAGGCAAAACGTACAAGCAGACCGACTCCGTCAAATGATGCAAGAGTTCAGTCCGAGAGACAGGGTATGGTTGTCTTCAAAAAACATCCGCCTCAAGGTGGCTACGCCCAAGCTGGCTCCCAGGTTCCTCGGCCCTTATCCCATGATACAAAGGATCAACCCGATGGCCTACCGGCTTCGGCTTCCACCCTCAATGAAGATTCCCTCAGTCTTTCATGTTTCACTGCTGAAACCAGCCTTCCAGAGCCCTTGATACCCTGATACCACCTCACCACCTGCCCCACCACTCATTGATGGGCAAAAGGAGTATGAGATTCAAACCATTGTTAATTCTAGGATCTCCAGAGGGATGGTACAGTACTTAATCCACTGAAAGGGCTATGGACCCGAGAAACGATCTTGGGTTCACCACCATCAGCTTCACGCCCACAGACTCATTCGGGCTTTTTATCAGAAGCATCCCCGCATGCCGGCTTAGAATCGCCCGGAGGTCGCTTCTGAAGAGGGGGGGTACTGTAAGGTTTGGGGAGCCACGCCGTGGTTCCCAGTTCCCGTCGGTCAGTTCAGCGGCCATCGCGCCTCTGGCACGCACGCACCCGCTCCAGCCCCTTAAAGCCGGCCCTTCACGAGGACGGGGGGCGCACGCAAATCTTGCACGCATATGGGGGTGGGGTTGGTATGTAGTTTGTGTGGGGGATTGTGTGTGTATAACGCTTGCTTCCCATGACCAAGACAGGACCCCAGTACTGAGGTGGAGAAGTATAGAACCACGCACCCACAGCAGCGGAAGCGTGCCTGGCAGCCGGATTGCCAACGTAGCCGGGTCTGGGTTGGAAAGAGTGGGCTAGTCCTGATACTTGCCAAGGTTTTGGGATGGAGAGGTCAGAATAGTCAAAGTCCGTTAATCCGTGGTCTGGGATTGGAAAGGTCAGAATCGTAGAAGTCCGTATAGCCATGGTCTGGGTCGGAGAGGTACACAGAGTCGAGGGTAAGCCGGGGTTGATATCCAGAGGGGTTCAGAAGTAAAGCCGAGTCGGTACACGTAGAATCAAGCTGTAGGAATAAACACAAGACAAGGGAGCGAGGCACAACAAATGCAGGAGCTCAAGGCTACAACCAGTTATGCTCAGCAAAGCAGAAAGGGAAGTGCAGGTTATTTATAGCACACAGGAACCAGTAGCAAGGGAGGCAAAGCAGAGGTGCGGCCTCAGCGGAGGCAAGGATTGGCTGCAGAAGACGTGGGCTTGATGATAACTTGCACACAGCCGGGGAGCGGTGCACGGCGTCACGTGTGTACGCCGCACGTGAGAAAAGCATGCTGCGTCCGAGGGGGCGGAGTTAAGCTCCGTGGCACACTAGAAGAGCTGCGCGTGCGCTCTGTAAGCAGAGCAGGGGTGCGCGCACGCACTGGTGCCAGAGCGGAAGACTGTGCTGTGACAGGTAACGAGGGAACACATCGCAAAGGACGTGTTCCCCGATTCCTTACAGTGTGTAAGGGGAGGGAATGAGTGTGAGGAGGGGGGATTGAGTGAGAGTGGGGTAATTTACGGAGGGGGGGAGAGTGAGAGGAGAGAGGGGGTGAGCAAGAGAGGGAGTAAGAGTGAGACGGAGGGGAGATAAATACATATAAAGCGGGGGAGGGAGGGATTGAGTGAGAGTGGGGTAATTGATGGAGGGGGTGAGTGAGACGGAGAGGAGAGAAATACATGAGAAAAGGGGGGGCATAGAGAGGGCTGGCTAGGTGTGAAATGGGGGGGCTCGCAAGACCGCCGCATGGGGGTGAGGGTTGTCCCGGTCATAACTCTAGTCATGGGCCCCGGGAAATCTGTCTGCGGTCCTGGGTATTGGAATCCTGTTGGTTTTTGCACCAGCAAATAGGAACAAGAGAAAACACATAAAGATAGAATAAAAGAAACTGATAATTAACAGGTGCACTGTAACTTGAATACACAGTACACTAAATCAGGGAGGTAAAGTAAGGACATTAAAAGTAAAACAATCAATATCTGAGGTTACCGACCACCTCACCCTGGGAGTGACGTCCTCTGGGAGGAAGGCAAACTTTAAAACATCCCAGTGAACTCAGCATGGCTGCACTGTTCCTGGATATAGACTGTGCCAGATTACCCATTAGGCATACTAGGCAATAGGCCCAAGGCTGGGGCCCCCCATAGATGACTTACATATAATCAGTTTTATTAAAGAAAAAAGAATACATGTATTTAAAAAAAGAAGGATCCCCCAAGGTTAGAAGGCACTATAGGTGACTGTAATATACAGGCATACCCCGGTTTAAGGAAACTCACTTTAAGTACACTCGCAAGTAAGGACATATCGACCAATAGGCAAACGGCATCTCACGCATGCGCTTATCAGCATGTCCTGAAAAGCAATACCGGCTCCCTACCTGTATCGAAGCTGTGCGCAAGCGGGGAGACTATAGAGCCTGTTACAAATGCGTTATTTACATCAGTTATGCACGTACTGTATATGACGATTGTAGTACATGCATCGATAAGTGGGAAAAAGGTAGTGCTTCACTTTAAGTACATTTTCGCTTTACATGCATGCTCTGGACCCATTGTGTACGTTAATGCGGGGTATGCCTGTACTCAGTATTATTGAATGTAAAAGAATAAATGAACAAATATGTAAAAATAAAGTTTTTTTCTTTTTCTAAGGAATTCAAAAACTGTAATTAATAATACATACAAAAAAATACCCCCCAAATACATACAACCCCCCCCCCCCAAATACATACAACCCCCCACCCACTCCCCAAATAAATACATCCCCATCACCCTCCAAATACATTAAAAAAAATACATACAAGCCACCCCAAATACAGTTAAAAAAAAAACAACATGCCCCCCCCAAAATAAATATAAACTTACCTACCTTCAGGATGGTCTCAGGCTTCTGCTCGGGCCTGGCTACTGTTCCGTTCGTAGACGCCGGGCCCTGGCTCTCCCCAGCTGCAGGTCTCCCTCACTGACACTAACACTGTGCCACGCCGAGCTTCTGACGCAGGCCAGAAGCTGAGCCCAGCTTGCTTCCGGCGTGTGCCGACATCAGAGAGGCTCGGCGTGACCCGCCGTCAGAAGCTCGGTGTGGGGCAGTGTTAGTGTCAGTGAGGTAGGCCCGCAGCTGGGGATAGCCAGGCAAGAGGATCAGCAGCCGGGCCCAGCCAGAGGTCGTGTCCAACTTACAGCGCCAGCCGAGCCCCCTGCAGCCCCCTGGCCTGGGACACTTGTCCCGGTTCTCCCCCCATGTCCCCCTGGTGGTGAAAGTGACAGCTGTATCTATGTCATGACAAGTCAGTTAGTCACTCAACTAAGTTCTGGCCGGGGCCAACTTCTGGCGCCGACAGGGTACCCCACAGCCACCGTGTGTGACGGTAGTGAGGGTTTGGCCCGGGATTAACGGGGTTACCTCCCAAGGGCCCCCCTCTAACCTCGCCAGGGAGACAAGGGGTTAACTGGGCTGAGGCCCAGAACTGTGACTTAACCCTTGTTAAATAACATGAAAATGCTTATTCCCCTGTGTAAATGTATTCTCCCCTGTTCCCCTGTCCCATTGTAATGTCTGGGTTAATCAGTACCTGCATAACACACACTGGGTCATCAGGGGTTAACTGTGTAAGCCCAGTGGGCTAATTAATGCGTTATCTGTGTATTCCCTTTGCCTCATGGGCCTGCAACTGCCTGTGTCAGCGTGTAAGTGGATTGCCTTGTATGGGTGGCCTCTTATGAGAAATAGCTGCAGGGCAGGGATGTCTGGAGCATGAGGGGAAAGGGGGGAATATTTTAACCTGTCTTGCCTGCCAGCAAGGTATTCTTAGCTGGTGTCTTAGAGAAGAGGAGGTTTTAGAACCCCACATGATAGATGCAGATGGGGGAATGCAAGCTTGTGCCTAAATATTGCTTCTCTGTGTTTCAAAACTACATAACCCACACCCTGGATCATAAGGGGTTAATAAGCTACAGTTTAAGGAAATTCCATTGTATTGTGTCTTTTTAGGAAACCTGGACTTCAAAGGGCTTAATTGAAGTGGAAGGTGAAAAGCAGAAGGGTTTTTAAAATGTACAGGCCAAATGCTAATAACCTCAGCCTGCCTTTGTAATGCATGAGGAACCAAATGGTGCCTCATATGAGTCTATTCACGTTTGATATACACTTCCCGTGAGGAAGCTTGCATATCAACAGAGAGATGTGACACCTAGTGATCAACAGGTAATTACCTAATTGTTTATGCGAGGAGCTACCAGCCTACTTCAAAAGGTTTTATTGATGGGGCCAGGGCGGGGCCATCCCAAACAGGATATCTGAATGGGTGACCTTATTAAATATAAGAATATTATGAGATGTCCTTGGCTGAACATGATAAGAATTACATATTTGTTTTCGTGGGATTTAGCATATCTTTGGAAGTCCAAACACTGTATATGTACCTGCTGCTAAATGCCAGATATTAATATCTCTCTCTATTAATTTTCATATTACACTGTAATGTAGGGTCTCTCTGCGAGCGTCAGGTGTCAAGGATTGTATTAATATATCTCACCTGACTGTGTGTATTACGGAACAGAAGTTATGCAATGATTTGCAGTAAATATGAAATTTTGGTTGAGTTCTGAGAAACTGCAGCCCCCCTGCTCTGATAATGAGCAGGAAGGCTAGAATTTACATACCTGGTCATCAAAGGCTAAGTTGCTAATTTATATATAAGCTAATATAATATATAAGTCAGAACCACCTTTTACCCATTGTTGTTCATGTTCTTCATTGTTCTTCATGCAAATGATCTTCATGCATGCATGTGTCCTGCCTGTTTTGCTGTGATGTCAACTGGAATTATGGGAGAAGTGGCCAAATCTGTATCCTGATGGCCTTCTGTCCTAATATTTAAGTAAGTGTCTATATTTTGCTATTATTGTATAATCTGTTGTGTTCACCTTTATCAAGGAATAAATCACTTTATTATATCTTAAGCCTCGTCCCAGTTCAAACCCAGGTATATATATATATTTATATATAGTTTTGGTGTAAATTACAGCCTGTCGCAAGCTACCGTGACACCGTGCCCGGGACACGTGTCCCAGCTCCCCCCCACTTCCCCCCTGACGACAGCCTGAATGCGGGGCTTGACTGCACCATCAAGCCGGCCCTGGTAACTATGCACTGTCACCAATGTCACTAATTCCAAAGAATATTTATTAGATTATTAAATAATTCTTAAATGTAATAATCTGTAACAGACCTATAACTGATTATATTTTCATGAAAATGTAGTGATTTTTCTGTAAGATATGCCAACAAATAAAAGGGGCCCTGTTTTTTCTGAACGCAGTGTAAAAATAAAATGCTACCTACAGTACATGTATGACCATGTATTGTTTTGGACACAAACATTTCCATTGATTAAGAATCCCTAAGATGTGGTTTCTTACCTTTTGAAATCAGTTTGCCATTCACTATAGTTCTCTCTAGTATCTGAGTAAAACATGCTGCGTGGCAAAGAGACACAAAGATGCCACAGGCAATTAAGACGGCCAGGATGCACTTCTGAAATTCAAGTATAATAAAAGAGTTATTAATAATGATTGTGATATGTTTTATTTTTAAAACAGCTTAGTAGATTCAAAGGTAAATAGAAAGGAATGTTTTGTAAGAACAAACCTAGGGTAATAGTGATACATTTAATGGATAACTGATGTTTAAAAAGGGGCATATACAAACACTTGAATACTGACCAGAGGGTCACAGAGTCCGTAATGAAATGCGCGCAATAGTCAGCAACAAGAGAGGATACAACTAATAGGATGCTAATATCCCCGTAATGGCTGAGTGTATATTACGCTCTGTTAATGTATAGAGAGTGATAAATGAGCTGAACAAAAGCACTCCATGTGTCATATAAATAAAAATAATACAAGTTTTATTAATAAAAAACGCCAAAAACGTGAATAAATATACAGTGCAGGAAAACTAAAATCCCCAAGGAAGAGACGGACCAGCAATGTATCTAGTGGGTATGCCTGAGGACGTCATAGAATATACCTACATAGGTATAAAACCTACCAAGTGTGTGTATATGTTCGTTATCCCTAGTGCACCTAGTCATTTTATTATTGTCTTATGGTGAGCGGTTTGCTACCATGTAATTGTTATGTTTAAAAAGGGTGCAAGCTTCCAGATACCTTTTTCAGGTATGTTACAATAGAAGCTGATACAGTATGATTTGAGTTTAACCTCCTGGATACATACTGAACCTCTCTCTGAACCTCTCTCTGACCTACATACAGAGTCTCTGTCAAAAAAATAATAATTATATATATATGTAACGGGTATTTCCCCACCCAATCGCAGATATAGTGTGAGTGCGGAGAACCTACTGTTACCGGGTGTGGTGCTTTACCTGTTAGGCTCACAGGAGGGCTGAGTTTCCGCCACGGGGAACCGGGGGCAAATATATTATGAGTAACCCTGTACTCGGTGCAGCGCCTCCACCTGCGATGGTTCCCAGCAGAGCGGGAATTGTTCCTCGCAGGAAACATACATATACTCAGCACATAGTATGTATAATAACCAATACCTTTACTTGTGAGCATAGGAAACATATAACATCAACAGAACCACAGGTGTCCCTCTCTAGAGGAGACACTGACTACTGCGTCCCGCAGGACGCTCCCACCTACACCGGGTGATCCCACCCCGTGTCCAATAATCCTCCCAAAATGTCCGGCACTCTTACAGAGAGAGGATATGTGTGACTGCACAGTCACTAGTGAAGCTAATAGAATCGTTGGTGCACTTGTTGATAAGGGTTACCTGCCGAGCACTCCAGTGCTCGGGCCTGCAACGGGCTTCACAAAGGATCCGATGACAGAAGAACACCGGAACCACTATCAGGGATGATCCCACGCGGAAAACCTCTGCAGCGGCAGTGGAGGTCTGCGCCCAACCTTCTGAACGGATGCGCAGCATCTGCTGAGTCCCTAACTGACTCTGTGAACTAAGGTGATGCTCGCAGCTACTATAGGCCGTCCCTACAGCACAGCAACCTTAAATGGCTTCAGGGGAAACTCATAGGGGCCTACGGGGTAGCCTGTCTTATGCAGGTGGGTCACTGACCCCCTGCACCCACACTCCCTCTCCCGTACCACCCGGGTCCCCCCTGCTTAACTCCTACCTACTACTCCCAACACCTGCAGCAAAGCACTGCAACCTACTTGGTGCCTGCAGTGAACGTGCTGCACACACACACGATGCCCTCTTGTCAGCACTCACAGCACTGACAGCCGTGACACTGACAAGATGCACACACACACGAACCTAAGGGCAGGTTCCCTAACCTGGGGCCGTCCCTTATTAATTACCCACTACCCTAGTGGGGAGTTGGGGCCTGTCTGGGACCTGGGGAACCTTACCTGGTGCAGGAGCCACTTGCTCCCTACACACTTCCTTCCCCTTCTTGCTCCCAGCTTCAACTGCCGTTCTCAGCGCGCGAAATGTATCTAGTAAGCCTCTATGCAGGGAGATCCTAAGCCCTATTGGCTCCCTGGTGTCACGTGGGGTCCCCTGAGGCTCATGGGACTCGTAGTCCCTGCTTAGAGCCTTCCCTGGTAGGCTAGGGTTTCGCGGGCTCTCCTCGTGCTTTCCTCGCGCATGCGCAACTCGTCCGGCCGCCCGAGCACTCACTGCACATGCGCGAACTCTGGCAAGATGGCGCCACCCTTCATGCTGCTTCGGGAGCGCTGGGAGCCCTTGCAACGCGATCGCGGCCCTGGCAACCGGCCGTGCGCGTCCCCGGCAACCCCCTTGAAGCCAGGTTCTCACCGCTCCCACTCTCGTGATCGGCCGACGGAGCCGCCATTGGGCTCGGCGGCCCCCGCGATCGCGAGCAAGGTGAGGGGGGGCGAGACTTGCAGGGCGGACCTGGCTACATATATATATATATACACATATATACTGTATATAGGGCATTACACATCAATAACCAGAAAGTGTACATGTAAAATAGTGCTATGTAAATGGTTAGCGTCGCACCATTATGCAAAAGGGAAGCCTGCCTGCTCAAATGGGGAAAAATACTGCATTATGTATGAAATCCGATAGAAACCAATGTCATGTTTTCATTAGGTTTTGGTTCATTTTTGCAGATTTCGATTTCAAAAAAGAGGCTGAAATGTTTCCCTTCTATATTCAGCAGAAATACAGGAGATGATACTAAACCAACAAACTGGCAGCATTCTGTATGCAGTATTTGTACTTTTCTGTTAGAAAAAAAAAGGATTGTTTTGCTGTTCAGGGACTGGGGGATTCCCAGATGTCAGGGGTTGTGGATGAGCTCTGGGGACCCCAAACCCCCATTCTAGTAAGCCTCTTTTTTCTTTTAAAAGGTAAATCAATTTTGGGGAGAACTTCTGCCTGTAGAAAGCACACACTACAGCCTGTGCATTTGTTAACTTAATAATATCAGAGCACAATGCACGATGTAAGAAACATGTTATGTCTGTGATTATGTGAACAGAATGACATGGAACAGAATATTTGCATTAAAGGCAATGAAGGCAGATTTAAGGGATCAGCAAACGGTGACACTGAGTTTGAAGCAGGAAAACCTGGTTTAAATTCTCTTTCAATTCTTTGTGACTTTGGGCAAGTCACTTTATCTCCCTGTTCCTCTGGCACCTAAACATAGATTGTAAGCTCCACGGGGCAGGGACTTGTGCCCGCAAACATTCTATGTATACTGAACATATACACTGTCAAGAACAAAACATTATTATTATTAAATGGCAACATGTTTAAAAAAAAGACCACAATCTTACCATGATGAGGCAGCGGTTTCCAATGCTGAATGTTTAGAAAGTGCCAATTGGTTATTTATAGTAGTACCGAATTGCATTGTGCAACATGGTTTCCCAAGGAAAGACAGGGAAGGTAATCATGCCCTCGCCCTTTGACATCACTTGTATTTACCCTTCTTTTCTTATGCCAGGTCAGATATACAGCAGTTAATAATTACCTCTTGGCAAGACTCACTTTCAAACATTAGTAGTAACAAATGTGCAAAGATGGTTCTGAAAATAATGTTTTTAGTACAAAAGATATATAATGGGATATGGGATATGTGCAAGTGATATCTTCGTTATACAGGCTATTATTATTTTTGTAGGGGAACTTTTGGATAAATAAGAACCTCCATATAGTGATTAATGAACTATTAGGAATGGGGCAAAAATGCTCCCTAGTGCAGTCCCTGTTTTCTTATTGTATTTGAATCCAGGGCCGCCAACAGAAATCATGGGGCCAGGGACAAATGAAAGGAGCAGCTCCCCCCCCCCCCCCCGAACCATAGCGCACTACCACGAAAACATATCTTTTAGCGCGCAACTTTTACTTAACTGTTTTCTTATTGTGATACAGAAAAAAACATTACAATTACATTACCCGTTTATTTTTATATTTTCAACAAAAGACATGTGACTGCGTGCCTGATGTGAGTGGGTGGGTGAGTGGGTGGGTGAGTGAGTGAGTGGGTGGGTGACTGGGTGTGTGAATGACAGTGACTGAGTGGGTGAATGACTGTGACTGGGTGGGTGAATGACAGTTGAATGACAGTTGGGTGAATGACAGTGGGTGGGTGAATGACAGTGGGTGGGTGGGTGAATGACAGTGGGTGGGTGGGTGGGTGAATGACAGTGGGTGGGTGGGTGGGTGAATGACAGTGGGTGGGTGAGTGAATGACAGTGGGTGGGTGAATGAATGAATGACAGTGGGTGGGTGGGTGAATGAATGAATGAATGACAGTGGGTGGGTGGGTGAATGAATGACAGTGGTGGGTGGGTGAGTGAGTGGGTGGGTGAGTGGGTGGGTGGGTGAGTGAGTGGGTGGATGACTGGGTGTGTGAATGACAGTGACTGGGTGGGTGAATGACAGTTGAATGACAGTTGGGTGAATGACAGTGGGTGGGTGAATGAATGACAGTGGGTGGGTGAATGAATGACAGTTGGGTGAATGAATGAATGACAGTGGATGGGTGGATGGATGGCTGAATGACAGTGGGTGGGTTGGGTGAATAATGACGGTGGGTGGGTGGGTGAATGACAGTGGGTGGGTAGGTTGAATGATAGTGGGTTGAATGACAGTTGAATGACATTGGGTGGGTGAATGACAGTGGGTTGGGTGAATGACAGTGAATGACGGTGGATGGGTGAATGATTGTTTAATGATGGTGAGTGGATGACAGTGACTGGGAGACAGTGACTGGGTGACAGTGACTGGGTGAATGACAGTGAGTGGGTGGGAGACAGTGACTGGGTGGGAGGGTGACAGTGACTGGGTGGGAGACACTGACTGGGTGGGTGGGAGACAGTGACTGGGAGACAGTGATTGGGAGACAGTGACTGGGAGACAGTGACTGGGTCGGTGAGAGACAGTGACTGGGTGGGTGGGAGACAGTGACTGGGTGGGTGGGAGACAGTGATTGGGTGGGTGACAGTGACTGGGTGGGTGACAGTGACTGAGGGGAAAGACAGTGACTGGGTGGGTCGGAGACAGTGACTGGGTGGGAGACAGTGACTGGGTGACAGTGACTGGGTGACTGTCAGTGACTGGATGGGAGGGAGACAGTGACTGGGTGGAAGGGAGTCAGTGACTGGGTGGGTGGGAGACAGTGACTGGGTGACAGTGACTCGGTGACAGTGACTGGGTGGGTGACTGTCAGTGACTGGGTGGGTGGGAGACAGTGACTGGGTGGGAGGGAGACAGTGACTGGGTGGGTGGGAGACAGTGACTGGGAGGGTGGGAGACAGTGACTGGGTGGGAGACAGTGACTGGGTGACAGTGACTGGGTGGGTGACTGTCAGTAACTGGATGGGTGGGAGACAGTGACTGGCTGGGAGGGAGACAGTGACTGGGTGGGAGACAGTGACTGGGTGGGTGGGAGACAGTGACTGGGTGGGAGACAGTGACTGGGTGACAGTGACTGGGTGGCAGTGACTGGGTGGTGACTGTCAGTGACTGGGTGGGAGACAGTGACTGGGTGGGAGACAGTGACTGATTGGGAGACAGTGACTGATTGGGAGACAGTGACTGGGTGGGAGACAGTGACTGGGTGGGTGGGAGACAGTGACTGATTGGGAGACAGTGACAGGGTGGGAGACTGTGACTGGGTGACAGTGACTGGGGGGGTGACTGTCAGTGACTGGGTGGGTGACAGTCAGTGACTGGGTGGGTGACAGTCAGTGACTGGGTGGGTGACAGTCAGTGACTGGGTGGGTGACAGTCAGTGACTGGGTGGGTGACAGTCAGTGACTGGGTGGGTGACAATCAGTGACTGGGTGGGTGACAGTCAGTGACTGAGTGGGTGACAGTCAGTGACAGTGGATGACAGTCAGTGACAGTGGGTGACAGTGACAGTGGGTGACAGTGGGTGACAGTGACTTACCTTGACTGGGTGGGTGCAGCTTGCCGCCGGACGCTTCCCCCTCCTGCCCCCGATATCCCTGCGGCAGCTGCCCGGGACGGGAAGTGGGCTTGGGGGGGCGGTCACGGGAGGTGTGCTCAGGGGGCGCGCGGGAGGTGGACTCGGGGGGCGCGCTGGAGGTGGACTCAGGGGGCACGAGAAGCTGGCCGTGGGGCGGGGAAGCAGGCCACAGGAGGAGCAGGTACTTCCCCCTCCATCCCACGTTGGGAGCGAAGGGGGAGCAGGCCGCAGGAGGAGCAGGTAGGGAGCAGGCCCACGTTGGGAGCAGGCCCTGCACATGCGCGTTGGGAGCGGGGGGGAGAGGGCCCTGCTTGCCCTGCGCATGCGCGTTGGGAGCGAGGGGGGGTGAGCGGGCCCTGCTTGCCCTGCGCATGCGCACCGGGACCTTGGGGGAATTGTCGCCATTAAAAAAAAATTACTTTTTTTTATTTTTTATTTATTTAAATAACTGGTGCCCGGCCCCCCCGAACCATAGCGCAACTACCACGAAAAAATATCTTTTAGTGCGCAACTTTTACTTAACTGTTTTCTTATTGTGATACAGAAAAAAACATTACAATTACATTACCCGTTTATTTTTATATTTTCAACAAAAGACATGTGACTGCGTGCCTGATGTGAGTGGGTGGGTGAGTGGGTGGGTGAGTGAGTGGGTGAGTGACTGAGTGGGTGAATGACTGTGACTGGGTGGTAGATGACAGTTGAAGGACAGTTGGGTGAATGACAGTGGGTGGATGGGTGAATGACAGTGTGTGGGTGAATGAATGAATGACAGTGGGTGGGTGGGTGGGTGAATGAATGAATGAATGAATGACAGTTGAATGAATGAATGACAGTTGGTGGGTGGGTGAGTGAGTGGGTGGATGACTGGGTGTGTGAATGACAGTCACTGGGTGGGTGAATGACAGCGACTGGGTGGGCGAATGACAGTGACTGGGTGGGTGAATGACAGTTGAATGACAGTTGGGTGTGTGGGTGAATGACAGTGGGTGGGTGAATGAATGAATGACAGTGGGTAGGTGGGTGAATGAATGAATGAATGAATGACAGTTTTGGGTGAATGACAGTGGGTGGGTGAATGACAGTGGGTGGGTGGGTGAATGACAGTTTGGGTGAATGACAGTGGGTGGGTGGGTGAATGACAGTGGGTGTGTGGGTGAATGACAGTGGGTTGAATGACAGTGGGTGGGTGGGTGAATGACAGTGGGTGGGTGGGTGAATGACAGTGGGTGGGTGAATGACGGTGGGTGGGTGAATGACGGTGGGTGGGTGAATGACGGTGGGTGGGTGGGTGAATGACAGTGGGTGGGTGGGTGAATGACGGTGGGTGGATGGGTGAATGACGGTGGGTGGCTGGGTGAATGACAGTTAGACAGTGACTGGTGGGTGGGAGAAAGTGACTGGGAGACAGTGACTGGGTGGGTGGGTGGGAGACAGTGACTGGGTGACAGTGACAGTGGGTGACAGTGACAGTGGGTGACAGTCGGTGACAGTGACTTACCTTGACCGGGTGGGTGCAGCTTGCCACCGGACGCTTCCCCCTCCTGCCCCCGATATCCCTGCGGCAGCTGCCCGGGACGGGAGGTGGGCTTGGGGGGGGGGGGGAGCACGAGAGGTGTGCTCAGGGGGCGCACAGGAGGTGGACTCGGGGGGCGCACGAGAGGTGGACTCGGGGGGCGCGTGGGAAGCTTGTCGCGGGGGGGGAGGGAAGCCGGCCGCAGGAGGAGCAGGTACTTCCCCCTCCGTCCCACGTTGGGAGCAGGCCCTGTGCATGCGCGTTGGGAGCGGGGGGGAGCGGGCCCTGCTTGCCCTGCGCATGCGCGTTGGGAGCGAGGGGAGGGGGGGTGAGCGGGCCCTGCTTGCCCAGCGCATACGCGCCGGGACTGCGGGGGAATCGTCGTCATTTATTTTTTTTATTTTTTTTAATTATTATTATTTATTTAAATGTAGCCGGGTCCCCCTCTGCTCAGCGACCCCCCCCCCCCCCCTCGTTACCTCCGTGCCGGGAACAATGGCGAGTGCTGCCGGCGCCAAGCGGCAGACCCGCCGGAGGTTCTGGAGGGTGGGGGCCTAGCAGGGAGCGCCCCGGTGCGCCGGAGACTCCGCGGCGGCCCGACAAGGCAGGGCACCGCCATATCGATCCTCGCACATGCGCAGTGCGGCAGGTAGCGGCGGCGGCCCCTGGAGTGCTCGCGCATGCCAATCAGCAGAGGGCTCACAGCAGGGACTAAATCTCCCATGAGCCTCAGGAGCGCCCCACGTAACCCCAGGGAGGCAATAGGGCTACAGTATCTCCCGGCAGAGGAGAATAGATACTTTTCGTGGGGTTTGGAGCACGTTAGTCGGCATCAGGAGCAGCTAGGGGAAGGAGGTAGGGTGCAGGAGTCAGTGACTCCCTGCACTAAGCCAGCAGCACCCTAGGCCCCAGATAGCCCTGAGTCACCAGTAGTATTGAGTGTTATAGGGACAGGCCCCAGGTTAGGGACCCTGCCCCTGCACGTCCATCCAGAGGTTTGGGCTCAGACCTCCGCTGCCGCTGCAGCAGCCATCCGGGTGGGATCGCCCCGGATGGTAGTTCCTGTATTCGTCAGCCTTCGGATCCTTTGTGAAGCTCCTTGGCAGGCCCGGGCACTGGAGTGCTCGGCAGGTAACCATCACCAACTGCCCCAACGATCCTACATATATATTATATTCATACGGGACTAGTGGCTGCGCAGTTACACATATCATCTCCCTTTAAGGGTGCGGGACATATTGTGTGGGGTTACTGGACACGGGGTGGGATCACCCGGTGCAGGTGGGAGCGTCCTGCGAGACGCAGTAGTTAGTGTCTCCTCTAGAGAGGGACACCTGTTGATATCTGAATAAGTATTGCTACAGTATAGTCATTGGTTATTTTACATGCGGTGTGTGGAGTGATATATATATATTTTTGTCCTGCGAGGAACCACTCCTTCTCTGGCGGGAGCCATCGCAGGTGGAGGCGTTGCACCACGAGATTGTGTTATACGTATGAACCCCAGGCTCCCCGAGCGGTGGCTTAGGCTTCTGAGAGCCACACAGGTATACACAGCAGGTAGTAGCGTCTGTATTCACAGGGAATACACGTTACATTTGGAGGCACTGCTGAGATTCAGCCTTGGGGTGCCCTACTCAGTAGTTCACGTAGTATCCTATCAGTCAGCATGTCTGCGCTCACGCCCCAACAAGTGGCGGACTGGGTCGAAAAGCTAGGAGAGCTCCTGCGACACGTAGTCGCCATAGACGGGGTACCTGCCGATGTATCCATGTTTACCGTCTGCAGCGCAGTAAGGACATTACCTGGTCTGGCGTGCGCCCACCTCATCAGCAAGCACTACAACATTGACCGGCAAGAGAACACCCTATTGCTGGCCACCGAACAAACTATACCCCCTGATAGAGGCCCAAGAGTAGTGTATCTACCAGAGACTTTACCGCAAGGGTGCCCTCTAATTTACCCTGGAACCGTTTCCAGTCACGTAACTTCTCTTACCAGACATGTGGGTTGGGAAGACAAAGATATGGCCGTCAGTACACCCATCAGATCAGACATATCACTACCCCGAGTGACCTTCTCTTCTGATGCTAGGCAAGGGGCCACCAGCTGGGCCAGTAGCCCGCCAACATCACCGGTCCCTAACCGGTTAGTGAACAGCTTCACCCCAACCTCTAACAGTCAGAGAGCGGGGATCGCAAGTTCCTCAGACAGTGGCGGCTCCATGCTAGGAGTGACGTTCCCGCAGCTTGTGGAAGCGATAACTATGTCCACCCAAGCCCAAAATTACAGGAAGTTGAAGGCGTTTTCAGGAATGGTTCCTGTCCCCGCAGGCGAGGAAAGCATTGAGTCTTGGAAGGAACACACCCTCAAGGTGATCGATGAATGGCCCTGCTCTGAAACGGTCAGACGCCAGAGAATCCTGGAAAGCCTCCGACCACCAGCAGCCACCAAGGTCAGTGCACAACGCGACCAAGACCCTGATCTCTCTGCTCATCAGATGGTAGACTTGTTGGTCCAGATCTATGGCAAAGATGAAGAGGAGAATGAGCTGTGGTTCAAATATTACGGTCTCCGACAGAAGGAGAAGGAAGACCTGTCAGATTTCCTTCAACGAATCCAGCTAGTCCTGTGGAAATTACGAACTTGCGGCCTCATCCTAGCCTCAGAGATGGACGAATACCGGCGCAAGCAGTTCCTCCGAGGGGCCATTCCCATGCATCACATAGTGATCATGATCAGGTGCTCACTAATGGAGGGGCCTCCCCCTACCTTCATGGACATTTTGGGGATCGTCAAAGGGCATGAAGCCTATATCAAGCTGCATACCGGCACCAAGGTCAAAGAGCCCCCTGCGACGTGATATCCTGGGAGCCTCCGCTCACCGGATCAAGAAACCTGTCAAAGAGGAAGAGGAGCCACCCAAGTCGCCCTCGACGAAAGGCCGGACTTCGGGGAGATCCTCCCCCACTTACCCAAGATGACTAGATCCTAAAGATATCGTCTGTTATGGTTGTGGACAGAAAGGCCATTTCTCCAGAGAGTGCCCGGATGGAGGCACCCAAGAAAAGAAAACGCCCAGTAAAGGAAGCTCGGCTAGGTCCATGATCTGTTGGATACAGACCACAGAAGCCAAGAAATCCAAGGACACCCCTGCGCCGACCGGAGCTCCTACTGACCTAAGCCCAGACAATGGAATTCCGGCCGGGGATGGTTACTGTCAGGTAGGCCCCTCTGCCATCGTGCGTGTGGTAGTAGAAGGAGTCTATGCCTCTGCTTTACTGGACACCGGGTCCCAAGTGACCATAATCTACCGACCATTCTACGACCAACACCTTAAGCACTGTCCCCTGCGGTCGGCGGAACATATGAAGGTGAGGGGGTTGAGCAATGAAGATTACCCCATCAATGGGATTGTGAGAATTCAACTGGAGATATTTCAATTGAATACCGGTAAGAAACATCCCATGCATGTGGAGGCAATGGTATGCCCAAAGCCTCAAGGACAGTGTCAGTACCCGGTGATCTTGGGAACAAATACGGATATAGTGCGAGTCGTAATCAGAGCCTACCTGAGAGAGACCAATGAATTGCCAATGGCCGATCCACTCCTTGACCCTGTACTGAGAGAGGAGTGCAACAGAGTATATGCCTTAGAGCGTCACGGGGACCTCTACAATCATCAATGCGGACTGACGACCATTTTACCAGGGGGAGTGCAACGCATGGCCGTCTGGTGCTGTTATTCCGACCGAGATGAGATTGATCATCTGTTCTCTCTGGAGAGTACCCCTGAGGAAGAGACCCAGAGAGGGTATAGGGTAATACCTGAAGTGAGAGAGTGGACGACCAAAATTCCTCTACGAACCTACGTGTATGTTCAAAATATCTCGCCATTCCCGATGGACATTGATGCAGGACAAAGTTTGGGCAGCATATATCCCGTCAGCCCGGTAGAAACATTGCCCCAGGTGAACGCCGCTGCAGTGGGTGAGCAGTTAGTCGATCTGGATTTCAACTTCGGAGACTCGACGCTGCCAACTGAGTGGAAGGATCGACTGACGGCCAAGCTGAACGAAAGAAGGACGGTATTTTCCACAAGCGAGATGGATGTGGGCCGCAGTCGCAGGGCCCAACACACCATTAGGTTGAGTGATGCCACTCCGTTCCGTGAACGCTCTCGTCGCATCGCTCCCAGGGATGTGGACGATGTAAGGAACGTCCTGAAGGAAATGGAGACCCCTGGGATATAGACGGAGTCTCGGAGTCCTTATACCATAGTGGTGGTAAGGAAGAAGAATGGATCTGTAAGATTGTGCGTCAATTATCGAACTCTGAATAATCGTACGGTACCCGATCAATACAACCTTCCTCACATTGACTAAATCCTGAATGCTCTAACCGGGAGCCAATGGTTTAGCGTGCTCGACTTGCGATCTGGGTACTACCAGGTACCTATGAGTGAAGAGGACCAGGAAAAGACAGCCTTCGTCTGCCCCTTGGGCTTCTACCAATTTACGCGTATGCCCCAAGGTATATGTGGAGCTCCTGCTACCTTCCAGCGACTGATGGAGAAAACAATCAGGGACAAGGAGTGTCTTGTCTACCTGGACGACATCATTGTCTTCGGGAAGACCCTGGAAGAGCACGAAAAGGGGCTGCTGAAGGTGATAGACCATCTTGGAAAAGAAGGATTGAAGTTATCCCTCGACAAGTGTCGGTTTTGTCACACCTCGGTGACCTACGTGGGACACATCGTGTCTGCTCAAGGAATTGGTACCGATCCATCCAAAGTAGAAGCGGTAGTGAACTGGCCGCGTCCCGAGAATGTCACGGAACTGCGATCATTCCTGGGTTTCTGTGGGTATTACCGTCGCTTCGTGGAAGGGTACTCTAGTCAAGCTAAACCCCTGAATAATCTGTTGAAGAAATACCCTGAAGATACCGGAAGGAAGGCCACGTCGGCCCGTCAACCGTTTGGTGATAAGTGGACGTCCGAGTGTGAGCGGGCCTTCCTGAACTTGAAGAAAAGCCTGACTGAAGCACCAGTGCTTGCGTATGCCGATCCAGAACAACCATACGTTCTGCATGTGGATGCCAGTCTCAATGGACTGGGCGCTGTCTTACATCAGAAGCACCCAGAGGGTCTTCGGCCTGTAGCCTACATCAGCCGCAGTCTGACACCCAGTGAACAGAAATACCCTGTTCACAAGCTAGAGTTCCTGGCTCTCAAATGGGCGATCACAGAGAAACTTCATGATTACCTCTATGGTGTTACGTGTGAGGTAAGGACGGATAACAATCCCCTCACGTACATCAATACTTCCGCCAAGTTGGATGCAGCAGGGCACCGATGGCTGGCAACCCTATGTACAGTAACTACAGATTCTCCCTGAAGTAGAAGCCGGGGCCTTTGAACATTGGAGCTGACGCTCTACCACGACGACCAGGATTAAGTGCTACCCCCGATGATGATGAATGGGAAGAGATCCCTGGGCCTGGGATGCACGCAATGTGTAGCATAGCGGCCGTCATCAATGATCAGGTGGCCTTCTCCGAACTACGACTTGCAGATTTGTTACGATGCCAGTCGCAGGCTATTCCCGCTGCCTACTGCAATCCCAAAGGAATGAACATAACCCATGACAAAGTCATAAGATGGAAGGATTTAGTGGACTATCAAATAAGAGATCCAGTAATCAGCATCATTCGGCAAGCTGTTCAGAGAAAGAATCCCGCTCTACTAAAAAGTGCTCCCCGAGACCTGATCGCGTTGCTAATGTGTGAGGTGGACAAGTTCGAGATAGACAATTGCTTGCTCTATAGGGTAGTCCAATATCACAACCACCCTGATAGGCGACAACTGGTTCTACCCCAAAACTTGAGATATATGGTGTTGAAGTCTCTACATGATGAGCATGGGCACCTCGGGGTAGAGAAGACTTTTGGGTTAGTCTGAGACCGTTTCTTCTGGCCTAAGATGCGGGAAGCGGTAGAACAACACTGCTGCCGTTTTTCCCGGTGCGTTCAACGCAAGACGTTGCCTACCAGAGCAGCACCCATGGCCCATCTCAAGAGTTCTGGTCCAATGGACCTGGTGTGTATGGATTTTTTGTGTATTGAACCTGATAACCGAAGAATCTTTAACGTGTTGGTCATCACGGACCATTACACCCGGTATGCGCAGGCCTTCCCCACAAAAGACCAGAAGGCCATCACAGTCGCAAAAATAATATGGGAGAAGTTCTTCGTGCACTACGGTCTTCCAAACCGACTTCACTCCGACCAAGGGCGGGATTTTGAGAGCACTCTGATCCGAGAATTACTCAAAATACTGAACATCGCCAAATCCCGGATGACTCCGTACCACCCCGAAGGAGATGCTTTGCCTGAACGGTTCAACAGGACCTTGTTGGACATGCTCGGAACGCTGAAGGGTGTGCAGAAAACGGAATGGAGTCGTCACGTAGAAGCTTTGGTACACGCGTACAACTGTACTCGCCATGAGTCCACTGGATTTCCCCCATACTTCCTCATGTTTGGGCGGGAGGCAAGACTCCCAGTAGATGTGCGTCTTCGAGTATCAACAGATGGGATACACAATGCTACCCATTTCAAGTATGTGCAAAGGCTAAAGGACAGTTTGCAGCAAGCTTACCAACAGGCTGAGAAGTCTACAGCTAAACTGAATGCTGGCAATAAGAGACGATATGACAATAAAGTCAAGTATCGGGAGCTACGTCCTGGGGACGCTGTGTTGCTTCGTAATCTTGGAGTCCCCGGAAAACATAAACTGGCGGACCGGTGGAGAGACGGTGTATATGAAGTAGAGTCTCAGATGCCCGGCCTCACGGTCTATCGCATCAAAAACACTGACGGCCGGGAAAAGGTTTGGCATCGTAATCACCTTCTCCCCATCCCCCAAGTGGGAGACGAAGAAGCAGAAATACTGGCCACACCGCTCAACGGTGAGTCTGACTTATCAGAGATGGGTCAAGAGACAGTAAATAACGAAACCCACTCTGAAACTCCTGAAGACCCTATGGAAGGACCCTCTCAAAGGGACTATTCTACAGAAGGGGCATCTCCCGGAGGAGCTACGGGTAAAGGGCCCCGTAGGCCAACGACTACTAAGGTGGCACCAACAGGCCAGCCTTTGGATCAACAGAGCCCGAGCTTTGTACCCAACAGAGAGTGTTCAGAGACATTTCTCCCCTCAAGGGAAGAGGCTGAGCCTCAGGACTGTACATATTACTCCCCAGAGGGAGTTGCTGAAGAACAGCTCCGAAGGAGCCAAAGAGTCAGGTACCCTCCAAATCAGGTAACCTATGATCAAATTGGGGCACCCCATTATGAGGCTCAGCTGTGGTCTCGGAGCAAAATCCAATCTGTGATTGTGATGCTCACCGAATTGTGCAACATCGTATAAAGTAAATGCGTATGTGTGTTACATAATTGAACTGCATTTTTATTATATAACTGATGTATATGCGTTGGGGTTTTTACCAGGGGGAGGATGTAGCGGATCTCCCGCTGCTCGGTGACCCCCCCACTTATCCTCTGTGCCGGGAGCAATGGCTAGTGCTGCCGGCGCCAAGCGGCAGACCCGCCAGAGGTTCTGAAGGGTGGGGGCCTAGCAGGGAGTGCTCCGGTGCGCCGGAGACTCCGCGGCGGCCCGACAAGGCAGGGCGTCGCCATATCGATCCTTGCGCATGCGCAGTGCGGCAGGTAGCGGCGGCCCTTGGAGTGTTCGCGCATGCGCAGTGATCGCGCGAACGGCACAACCAATCAGCAGAGGTCTCACAGCAGGGACTACATCTCCCATGAGCCTCAGGAGCACCCCACGTGACCCCATAGAGCCAATAGGGCTACAGCATCTCCCTGCAGAGGAGAATAGATACTTTTCGCGGGGTTTGGAGCACCTTAGGTCGGCATCAGGAGCAGCTAGGGGAAGGAGGTAGGGTGCAGGAGTCAGTGACTCACTGCACTAGGCCAGCAGCCCCCTAGGCCCCAGATAGCCCTGAGTCACCAGTAGTATTGAGTGTTGTAGGGACAGGCCCCAGGTTAGGGATCCTGCGCCTTACTACCCAGAGTCAGTTAGGGACACATCGGACGCTGCGCGTCCATCCAGAGGTTTGGGCTCAGACCTCCGCTGCCGCTGCAGCAGCCATCCGGGTGGGATCGCCCCGGACGGTAGTTCCTGTATTCGTCAGCCTTCGGATCCTTTGTGAAGCTCCTTGGCAGGCCCGGGCACTGGAGTGCTTGGCAGGAAACCATCACCAAGTGCAAAAATGATCCTACATATATATTATATTCATACGGGACTAGTGGCTGCGCAGTCATAAATATCATCTCCCTTTAAGGGTGCGGGACATATTGTGTGGGGTTACTGGACACGGGGTGGGATCACCCGGTGCAGGTGGGAGCGTCCTGCGAGACGCAGTAGTTAGTGTCTCCTCTAGAGAGGGACACCTGTTGATATCTGAATAAGTATTGCTACAGTATAGTCATTGGTTATTTTACATGCGGTGTGTGGAGTGATATATATATATATATATTTGTCCTGCGAGGAACCACTCCTCCTCTGTCGGGATCCATCGCAGGTGGAGGCGTTGCACCACGAGATTGTGTTATATGTATGTACCCCAGGCTCCCTGAGCGGAGGCTTAGGCTCCTGAGAGCTACACAGGTATACACAGCAGGTAGTAGCGTCTGTATTCACAGGGAATACCCGTTACATAAATAACTGGTGCCCGGCCGCACACACGGGGCACGGGACGACGGTGGTGTGTGTGCGTGTGTGGCAGTTGGGTGAGGCGGCAGTTGGGTGATGTCAGAGCCACCAATCTGATTGGCCAGAGGCTGAGGACCAATCAGATTTACCGCAGCTAGTACCAAACTTTCGATTTTATATATTAAGATAGATGCTGGATTTATTTTAACATGCAATGTGGTGATTTTAAGATTAAAAATTCATGTTTTGATTTATGCATGTTTTATGTGTTTCATAATGGGCAAATAATATATTATCCATATCTGGATAATAGTTATTTTGCACATTATTGTACTGTATGTGTTGGGGGGAGGGGGTGTATTGGCCCCAAGGGTATATGGGTAGGCCTCCCTTGTGGGTAGTGGGTGAGGGTGGTTAGGCCTCACGTGGTGGGCGGTTAGTGTGGGAGGGTATGTAGGCCTCCCGAGTGGTGGTGAGAGTGGGTTAACCCCTGTAGCGGTAGACTGTAGCGGTTACTAACCGCTATGGTGATTAAGGGGTTAGGGGACATTACATTGGCTATTGTGATTGTTGTGCATGTTTTGCAGCACCGGAGAGGCATGGCCAGAATGAAGATGAGGATGAAGACGGCCTTCATCGTGGGTGCCTGTAAAACGTAATTGTAAAATGTTTTTATTGTATTTATTGTCATTTATATGTATTTAAAATGGGCAAATGCATTAGTATCCATATGTGGATAATAGTAATTTTCCCCATTACAGTACTGTATGTGTTAGGGAGAGGTGCACAGCTGAAGAGAAGGGGCCAGCAGCCAAAATGCAGAGGTTAAAAAACATTTATTAAAGCAACACAGTAACGGGGAAACTCACTCTTACGCGTTTCAGGCAAACGCCCTTTCTCAAAGAGTACATCCGCATCTAACTTCGCTCCCCGTCATATAGAGAATTCCCCGCCCCAAACACTGACGTCATAGATACAAATTTGGCGCGAATATCATATGGAGTAGTCCCATAGGTGGATCTCTCCTCCAATCGGCTGCCCCTAACTGGAACTGCGTCTAGTGTGAACGGGGGAGAAATCTCACAATGCAGGGGAAACGAATACAAATTAATAGAAGGAAAAATCAATACATAAAGACTCACACATAACTATAGTAACATAAATAACAAACAACCTAATTAAAACTGGCGAATATAGTTTCATATGGAAGAGGTACATTGATATGAAAAAAAAATATATATATGGCTGTACTAGATATTGAAATAGCCGCATGTGAATTCTCAATATTATGCATAAAAGAAATTCATATAAATAAAGAGTTATATCGAAAAAAATCAATTCTGCACATATGAGATATACACTCCTATAGAATCTTAACACAAATCGGTTCAGTCATGCAAAATAACATAATCAAGATTGGAGGATATCTGAAAGCAAAAGAACAGCAAATAATGAAGCAATTATACAAAAGCAGCAATAATGAATATCCGGATAAAAATTCACAATACTGAAAAAGATATCAATATAAATATAATAATCTTGATTTAAATCTAATGGTTATGAAAAGTCTGGATAGATATTGCAACATATAATAAAGTTTACTTCAGAAAGTGCTTTAGCTCCCAATCTTGATTCATGCCCCTTGGGAGTAAGTGTCCCAAGGGCATACATCCAATCATCTCCCTACAATTTAGGATAGCTTCTCTATCTCCCCCCCTGATGTTTATCTGTATGTATTCAAGAGCACTATACGTAAATGAGCCTGAGGGGCAGTTGGTAAAGTGGCGAGCCACAGGGAATCTAACATCCTGGTTCTTAATACTTCTGATGTGTTCACCTATTCTAGTTTTTAATGTCCGAATGGTTCGACCTACGTAGCCACTCCCAACAAGCACATCTGAGCAGATAAACAACGTAATTGGTATTACACATTATGAATGATTCTATATACTGTAGTACTTCCTATTTGTGTATACATTCTTAACAAATTTAATGGGTAACGCATATCGGCAGAGATTACAGTTCCCACATTTAAAGAAACCCTTAGGTCAAGTAGATGAGGTGGCTTTGGAAGAACAGTACAGACTGGGTGATACAATATTACCAATAGTTTTTGCTTTTTTAAAAACCATACTAGGATTACTGTTTGTAAAACAGTCTAAATCCTTATCTAATTTTAAAACAGACCAATGTCTGTTTATAATCAGTCTGATCTGTTCAGCTTGTTTGGAGAAAGTGGTCACAAATAATGGCATCTGGTTAGTTGCATCATTTTTAGGACATAATTTACCTTTTTTGTTATTGAACCTCTTGTTGGTGTTAGAAAGAAGTATATTTCTATCAATGTTTGAAGCATGTTCAAAGGCCAGATCCAAATCCTTCTCCCTTTAGCCACGTTCTCTAAATCTCTTTTTTAACTCCTCTGCTTGTATAAGAAAGGATTCCCTTGTAGAGCAGATCCTTTTGAGCCTTAGGAACTGCCCTTTGGGGATACCCTTTATTAAAGATCTCGGAATTCCGAGAGTTCTCCTTCCTATATACATTCGTTTGTATTTTTAAATCCATGTCTATATACAAATGTATATCAAGGTAATCAATCTTTGTTGGATGAACATTATGAGTAAATTTTAAATTAAAAGTATTAGCTTCAAGATACTCAAAAAATAGGTGATGTGTGTCAAGATCCCCATTCCAAATGAACAATAAATCGTCGATATAGCGACGGTAAAACATAATGTGTTCTCTAAATGGATTGGTGTCCCCGAAAATGTGAGTAGTTTACCAAAATCCCATAAAGAGGTTAGCATATGAAGGTGCAAATGACGTGCCCATAGCTGTCCCTTGTGTTTGCAAATAATATTTATTATCAAACATAAAGTAATTGTGCTGTAACAAAAACATGACTGAATCTAGTAAAAAAGTGCTCTGTGCCAAGTGAATGTTGGAATTATTCAAAAAGTGACTAATAGCCCAAGTGCCTAAGGTGTGATCTATGATAGTATATAAGGAGGTCACATCAAGTGTGACCCACATAAGCGTGTTAGACCAAGTGATGTTTTGAATATCTTGAAGCAAATCTAACGAATCCCTTAGGTAGGAGGGAAGCGTTTTAACTAATGTCTGTAAAAAATAATCCACTAATAAACTAAGTACTGGAGCCATATAAGAGCAACAATAGCCTTTATCAAATTGCAAGGAGGCTCAAAGTGTCCATCGGGGCACTCTGAGAGCCTGTATATATCGTGCAGGCAGGGAACCGCTTCAACTCGCGGTTAGAGACTGTGAATGCGGACGGCTCTGTCTTCACACGTGCACGCGCAGGGGTCTGATTTCCTCCGCATTCACAGTCTCTAACCGCGAGTTGAAGCGGTTCCCTGCCTGCGCGATATATACAGGCTCTCAGAGTGCCCCGATGGACATTTTGAGCCTCGTTGCAATTTGATAAAGGCTATTGTTGCTCTTATATGGCTCCAGTACTTAGTTTAGTTCCCCTCTTACTGCTGCTATCCAGGGATCTCCTGACAGCAGCTATAAGGAGACACTTTACATCAACACACAGTCTATTGCACTCAGCCCACTTACATGTGAATATATGTGTGTCACGATTCCCCTGAGCAGAACTATCACAAAGGTGTGTTAGTCCATGACCCAGTATATACTGACCTCTACATCTGGGCATTTGTCAGCGTTAACCACCAGGTCTATAGAGGCCAAATGACACAGTGTATTACACACAATATACTATAATAATCACAGTAAGACTGAGCTGAGAGCACAATTTATGCAGTTACCACTATTGGGTGTTTTTATACTGTATGAACCAGTACTACTATTCTCATATATGTGTACATTATCACGTGGTTTAGACAGTCTCAGATATATGTGAGATTGAGTTTATTCTGTGTCGGTTTGCTTACTGTGCAAATAGCCTTTCATTAGCGCTACTAAGGTTATTAGAGGTTACACCCTCCCCACCACTGCACACAGAAGTAGGTTACCTTAGGTCAACCTGACTCAATATCCTACCTATCATAGAAGTATCTCAACGAGACCAACTGCACACTGGGACTGTCCAGACCTCATGTAACCACAGTTTACTAGTTACTATATAGACCCAATACCAGTACATATATTATTACCATTCGGTTCAATTTACTTTGCCATCAGTGATCTGCACCCTAGTACTTACCCAAGAGCTACCCTGTAAGAATTGCTTTCTACTTCAGATCCCTATGAGGACTGTTGTTTTAGTGTGTAATCTGAATTTTACAGAACACACTGATATCCTAGACCCTGAACCTATACGGTTCAAGCATTGAAGGTCTGAATACCTTCAGGTCGTCTGTTTTTAACACCCATTATTTTATATTTGGTATAGTTAATAAAGTTATGTTTTAAATCATTCATTCATCACACAGTGTGAACCTGAGTGCTGTATTTGGGTTATATCTCTACCCTACTCTCCTCCAAGTATGCAGGGTTGCCAGCAACAACCATGCAGGTTTGCCCTCACACCCTGGTGAGGTGTCATATGTAACAAGGGAAGTGACAACATGCTCTGTGTCCACTGTTAGTGACACAAGAGGTGTGTCTGTTTCTGAGTCTATATAAGACACTGAACTGCCAAAAGTTAGTGTTGATCAAGGGTTCAAGTTCAAGGAGTGTCTGCAGCAGTTCAAGGCTGTCAGATTCAAGTGCTAGCTGACTACACACTGTGTTCAGGGACCTGACACAGATGGTGATCTCCCTTAGGGGAGAGGTGAGCCAACTCTATTAAGAGAGGAGGAACCTTCTGAGAGGAGTACTCCAAATAAATGAGCGGCTAAGCACGACCGCTATGAGGGGCAGTCTGTCAATGGAAATGACAATAAAGATGCCCTTGTTCACAACATCCCTTCTGTGTGAGTGTGGAGTCATTCAGCAGAAGGAGGTACCACAGAGGAGTTCCCCGTCAGATACATCCCCCTGCGGCTGCAGAGATCCTGATGGAGTGGAGGCGCTGCATCGTATATGAGTAGGACTCAGAGACACTACCTCAGACGCCTGTCATGCTGATATTCCCCATACCAACCAAGTGGGAGATTCAGGAGTCCTGTAAGCCAGCAGGTGCACCACACATGTAATTGGGGGCTTTCCTTACATATGGGTCAGGATAGGCAGGGCCCAGGGAAAACACAGTTACATATATATATTTTAAGTTTTATACATTTACTAGCTGATATACCCGGCGTTGCCCGGATGTAATTTTGGGGGGGCGGGCGACAGGGTTGGGCTTCCCCCGTTGGGCTTCCCCCCCTTGACAGCTAGGTGGGTGACTCAGTTGACTGAGTGTGTGGGTGACTGTGTGGGTGGGTGGGTGACTGAGTGGGTGGGTGGGTGGGTCTGTGACTGAGTGGGTGGGTGGGTCGGTGGGTGGGTCGGTAAGTGGGTGGGTGACTTTGGGTCGGTTTGACTTTGGGTCGCTGGGTGGGTGACTTTGGGTCGCTGGGTGGGTGACTTTGGGTCGCTGGGTGGGTGACTTTGGGTCGCTGGGTGGGTGGGTGACTTTGGGTCGGTGGGTGACTTTGGGTGGGTGGGTGGGTGACTTTGGGTCGCTGGGTTGGTGGGTGACTTTGTTTCGCCTTTGACTTTGGGTTGCTTGACTTTGGGTTGCTGGGTTGACTTTGGGTCACTTTACTTGGGTGGGTGACTTTGGGTCGTTTGACTTTGGGTCGCTTTGACTTTGGGTCGCTGGGTGGGTGGGTGACTTTGGGTCGCTGGGTGGGTGGATGACTTTGGGTCGCTGGGTTGCTGGGTGGGTGGGTTACTTTATGTCGCTGGGTGGGTGACTTTGGATTGCTGGGTGGGTGGGTTACTTTGGGTCGCTGGGTGGGTGGGTGACTTTGGGTCGCTGGGTGGGTGGGTGACTTTGGGTCACTGGGTGGGTGACTTTGGGTCGCTGGGTGACTTTGGGTCGCTGGGTGGGTGACTTTGGGTCGCTGGGTGATTTTGGGTCGCTGGGTGGGTGGGTGACTTTGGGTCGCTGGGTGGGTGACTTTGTGTCGGTGGGTGGGTGGGTGACTTTGGGTTGCTGGGTGGGTGGGTGACTTTGGGTCGCTGGGTGGGTCGGTGACTGGGTGACTTTGGGTCAGTGGGTCGGTGATTGGGGGACTTTTTCTGGGTCGGTGACTGGGTGGGTCAGTGACTGGGTTGGGTGGTCACTTGACTTTGGATCGCTGGGTGGGTGAGTTTGGGTTGGTGGGTGGGTCGGTGGGTGGGTGAGTTTGGGTCGGTGGGTCGGTGGGTGGGTCGGTGGGTGACTTTGGGTCGGTGGGTGGGTCAGTGGGTGGGTGACTTCGGGTAGGTGACTATGGTCGGTGGGTGGGTGACTTTGGGTCGGTGGGTGGGTCAGTCGGTGGGTGGGTCAGTCAGTGGGTGGGTCAGTGGGTGGGTGACCTTGGGTCGGTGGGTGGGTCGGTGGGTGGGTCGGTGAGTGGGTGAGTTTGGGTCGGTGGGTCGGTGGGTGGGTGACTTTGGGTCGGTGACTTTGGGTTGGTGGGTGGGTCGGTGACTGGGTGACTTTTTTTGGGTCGGTGACTGGGTGACTTTTTCTGGGTCGGTGAGTGGGTGGGTTAGTGGCTGGGTTGGGTGGGTGAGTGGGTGGGGTCGGTGAGTGGGTGTGGGTGGGGTCGGTGGGTGGGTGTGGTCGGTGAGTGGGTGGGTGGGGTCGGTGAGTGGGTGGGTGGGGTCGGTGAGTGGGTGAGTGGATGAGTGGGTGGGGTGGGTGAGTGGGTGGGGTGGGTGAGTGGGTGGGGTCGGTGAGTGGGTGGGTGGGTTCGGTGAGTGGGTGGTTTTGGGTGAGACTGAGTGAGTGGGTGACTGGGTGAGTGTGACTGACTGGGTGAGTGGGTGACTGACTGGGTGAGTGGGTGACTGACTGGGTGAGTGGGTGACTGACTGAGTGGGTCAGTGGGTGACTGACTGACTGGGTGGGTGACTGACTGACTGGGTGGGTGACTGACTGGGTGGGTGACTGAGTGAGTGGGTGAGTGAGTGGGTGGGTGACTGAGTGGGTGACTGGGTGAAAGTGGGCGACTGGGTGAAAGTGGGCTACTGGGGCAAAGTGGGTGACTGGGGCAAAGTGGGTGACTGGCGGAAAGTGGGTGACTGGCGGAAAGTGGGTGACTGGTGGAAAGTGGGTGACTGCGGAAAGTGGGTGACTGGGGGAAAGTGGGTGACTGGGGGAAAGTGGGTGACTGGGGGAAAGTGGGTGGGTGGGTGAGTGAGTGAAAGTGGGTGAGTGAGTGACTGGGTGGATGTGTGGGTGACTTTGACTGGGTGACAGTGCGTGGGTGGGAGACGGTGGGTGACTTACCTTGACCGGGTGGTGTTTCCTGGCGGCAGACGGTTCCCCTCCTGGCACGGATATCCCCGTGGCAATCAGGCTGGGGTAGGAGGTGGGTTCGGAAGCTGGTGGGGGGGCAAGAGTGGCAGGCTGGGGCAGGATACCCGCGCCACGTGAGGGTGAGTGCAGGAGGCCCAGCCCGCGCTTCCCCTCCATCCGGGAGCCGGGGCACGTGATGGTGAGTGCAGGAGGCCAGGGTAGTGCAGGAGGCCGGGGGAGTGCAGGAGGCCAGGGGAGTGCAGGAGGCCGGGGGAGTGCAGGAGGCCGGGGGAGTGCAGGAGGCCCGGGCCGCGCTTCCCCTCCGTCCGGGAGCGCACGTGATAGTGCGGCTGGGGATGTTGCGGAGCGTGCGGGTTTGGGGGAGGTGGGGGAGAGAGTGAGGGGCACCGGGAGAGGGGAGGGTAGGAGGGTGTGGAAGGTGAGCTGCGGTCCAACTGACGGGGGAGAGTGAGGCCAAGCAACAGAGAGTGTGTGTGTGTGTGTGTGTGTGTGTGTGTGTGTGTGTGTGTGTGTGTGTGTGTGTGTGTGTGTGTGTGTGTGTGTGTGTGTGTGTGTGTGTGTGTGTGTGTGTGTGTGTGTGTGACCTTTGGCCCGTCACTCCGCCTCAGGCCAATGAGAGGTGTGCGGGGGCGGGCGGGCCAAGGGAGCAATCTCATTGGCCTGACGGGCCAAAGATCCAATGTGATTGCCCCTAGACACAGAACAACCAGACACGCATAGAAAACTTTCAGAAATATATACATACTGTAGATGTCATATTGTTTTCTGTCATTTATCTCAGCTTGTGAGTAAATTGCTGCCGGGCTGTGCCTGTAACAGTGTTAAAATGTGCTGGCTTGGAAGTAAAAATTTGGCGTGAAGATTTCACTAATATTATATTTGTAATTTGCTGAATACTTTACGAGCTGCGGTCTTACCATGGGCACTAGTCATGTTCTGCATGATTCTCTTTTGTGATTGTGTTATAATAAAGCTGTGGCCTTGCTTACACCAAACATTCTCTCATTGTTTATTTGTCTGTGGGGATCTATTCTGGGGCATCACTGATCAAGGGTTAGGTGTCCACAGTGTAGGATATTTGGTTGCGACCATTTTGCTATGACCAAGTTGCCGCCTCAACTCACCGCAGGGACATCTCACTGACGGCTGTTTCACGGCCAAGATGAGCCCTCAAGCTAACCTTAAAAATCCCTAATCTTAACCCCTAATACTAACACTAACAGGTAAAAAAGGATCTACAGCGCTCCCCTATCACACTTGGAATCACACTGATGTAAATTAAACAGACATATGTGAGAACCTAAAAACAAACAAAATTGTATACTGGCCCTTTCGAACTGCGGCTCAACCCTTAAGAGATCCTTCCTTGATCCCCACATATACAGATTTCTTGACGAGATGGTGAGTGCATAGAAAAGAAGAAAATATATAATAAATACTTTGTATTGACACTTCACTGAGTGGAACAAGTAGGGAAAGGGATAATTGGATCAAAAAAGTGGCTAGGCCAAATTCTTACTCACACGGACATGTGTGAGTCAATCCTGTCAGGGTATCTTTTATGGGGTTTCACTTCAGGGGATACTGCCCCAGACTGATTTGTGGATTCTTGATAAAGCAGTTCCCTCCCTCTGGTACCTCCAAACAGGGGCGAAAGTGCTCAGTGGATAAAAGATAATTTATTATAACAAAAGGTAAGTTTGCAAAACTTACATATACAATACAGTACTTCCGGCATCCGTCTCCGTTGTATCAGCTCATGCGGGGACTCCCTTGCTGCCGCGTCCGGTCGCAGGGGCTGCAAATCAGTTCTTCCTCTGGAGATACGGTGGCCTTCAGTGGTCACGAACAAATCACAATGCCGACACAGGACTACGCGTTTCGCGAATAAGTCTCACTTCGTCAGGTCCTGTGGGCAGTGTGAAAATGAGCTAGCTAAATACCTGGTGATCAGGTGTTCCAGATTGCAATTAGTCCTACCCTAAAAATATTACCCCCTTACCCTAATCCCTTATCCTAAACTGCTTACCCTATTTACCTACCTTATAAACCTAACCCCTTACCCTAAAACCCCTATCTTAACCGCTAAAACCCCTTAAGTTACTCACCTTATTGGCGAAACAGATGGCGGCTGTGTGTCCAGCCCTTTACTTTATTTCTGGTGAAATCTCCTTTCCTCCAACCTTAAGGGATGGCCCGAGTCCATTGTACTGCCCGTGGTATGAATAGTTCTTTTAAAAGCTCCTTGTACTGCCCCCAATATATTTGTATATAGTTATCATATCCCTTCTTAGATGCCTCTTTTCTAATGTAAATAAATCTAATTTAGCTAGCCTCTCCTCATAAGTTACATTGTCCATCCCCTGTATTGATTTGGTGGCTCTTCTCTGCACTCTCTCTAGTTCCATACTGTCACACCTGTATGCCCGCAGACCAAGCTAGACCCCAGTACTGAGGTGGGAACGGTATGATACCACACACCCACAGCAGTGGGAGCAAGCCCGGAGTGTGGTATAGCGTTGCTGGGCCTGTTGGAAGAGTTGTTAGAGTATACTTGCAACGCTTGGGGAATGTCCGTGAGAACAGTCGTGTCCGTTTGCCAATGTTCAGGGATCCAGAGGGTAGAGTCGTCAGAGGGCAAGCCAGGTCCTAGGAAGCCAGAGGTCAGCGGAGTCGTATGTGTAGCAGGGTTCAAAGGGATACCAGAGAGCAGAGTAGTCCAGGGTAAGCAGGGGTCAAAGCCAGGGAAATCCAAAGTAACACAGGAGCAGGTAATCACAGGAGCACAGAGGGAGCATAGCATAGGTCAGGTACACACAGGGAAACAGGAACTATGCAGAGCGAGGAAGAGGTGGACAGACAGGGATTATAAAGGAAGGTGCACCAATAACAGAGAGAGAGAAGTGGGAGAAGCTGGAGATAGGTCAGGAGAAGAGGAGGAGGAGACAGAAGGGGCAGTCAGGGGAATGGCCTGTACAGCTTGGAAGGTGGAGACAGGGGGAACCTGATAAGAAGCGTCTGTGCGCGCACCCCCTGTAAGCTGGGGATGCGCTCGCACAGGTTGCAACACAGGCGCGGCCAGCACGGAGCAAGGGAAGACCGCAGGAGGGGGACGAAGCCAAGAGGAGGGGAACACACGCGAGGCCTGTGCCGCATGATGGCCAGCAAAGGCACGGAGTAGCATGCACGCGCGTCCTCCGTGGGCTGAGGGAGAGCACGCACCGGACACGTCACCAGGCGCGCGGAACGCCGCGCGAGGAGGAGGCAACGGAGGAACCACGCGAGGAGGAGGCAACGGGATGGATGGCACCACAGGGAAGGTAAAGGAGCAACCGCGGGGGAGAGGGAGCGGGGAGGATCAAGGCAAGGGATAAGGGAACGCGTGGGTATGCGGGACCTGCGGGGAACGCGCTGCGGCAAGGGGAGAGAGGTAGAAGGTGAAGGAGAGGAGTGGGAAGGAGTAGAAAGGGTGACAGGAGATGGGAGAGAGGGACAAGGAGAGGAAGGAATCTCTTGAGTCGTCACACATACTGTCTTTTGTAAAGAGTATGGGCCAAAATTGTACTCCATATTCAAGGTGTGGTCTTAATAATGCTTTATAAGGCTGTGCTTATAGTGCTAGCGATGCTGTCGCCACTGGCGAAAGTTGCACTTTAGTTTTGAGCGATATGGCTGGCGACAGGGCCAGTGACATCAATAAGGAGGAGGGCAGCACCCCGTGATTGGTTTAGAGACAGTCACATGTGGCGACTGTCTGCAAAAAATCAAATTTCACTGGCTTCCAAATTTTTGGTTGCGATGTCGCTCCATCGCTCCGTTGCCGTCGCGCTTACTATAAGTGTATGCAACAGATTATATGGATTTGTTTTGGAGCAACGTTGCGTCGCCGGGCACTATAACCGCAGCCTTAAGGGGCATAATTATGTTTACTTCCCTTCCATCCATTGTCCGTTTAATGCAAGATAAGATCTTGTTTGCCTTTGCAGCTACTGCATGACTTTGGGCACTATTGCTAAACCTGCTTTCTACAATCACTCTGAAATCCTTCTCCATCAAGGATTCCTCCAATTTATCCCCATTTAATTTGTAAGTCGCCTGTTTATTCTTGCTTCCCAAATGCATAACCTTACATTTAGCTGTATTAAAACTCATCTGCCATTTACCTGCCCACGTTTCCAGTCTCTCCAAGTCCTTCTGGAGAGAAATGACACCCTGATTCTACTACCTTACACAATTTAGTATCATCAGCAAAAATGGAGACTTTGCTCTCGATGCCAACCTCAAGGTCATTAATAAACAAGTTAAAAAGCAGAGGTCCCAGTACCAATCCCTGAGGTACTCCACTCACGACCTTAGCCCAACCTGAAAAAGTTCCATTTATGACAACCCTCTGTTGTCTATCCTTCAACCAGTTTTCAATCCAGGTGCATATATTTTTACGGAGTCCAAGATGGCCACGACCAAATGTTCAATTCCGAGGTTTCCCTGAGGTTGTCATGTTCTAAGCCTACAGTACCCATACATGTCCACCAGGATTGCTGCTGCTCTGCTAGCTCTCTCAAGAAAAATTCCAGACCCTGAAACCTGACACCTCTGCACCTGTGCTCTACCTCTCAGCCTGCCTATATAAACTTCCCTTCCTGCCTGTCAGTGCCTGTTTATACTGGGTCCTCCAGCTTGTGCTACAGTAGGTACCTATATTTGCTGCTCCTACTGCTATTGATCTGTTTCTGTTTCCTCGTTGCTGACCTCTGCTTGTGACCCCGACTACGCTATCTGACGCCTGCATCTGACCGCTACTTGAGACCCCGCCTACGCTATTTGCCACCTGCATCTGATCTCTGCTTGTGACCCCGACTACGCTATCTGCCGTCTGCCTCTGACTTCTGCTTGTGACCCCTACCACGCTCTCTGCTGTTCCTGCCACTAGAATCCACTCCAGTCGAAGATCAACCCTTGACCTAGTTGTGCCTTAAATGTGAGCTATTGAGCACATACCACATGTTTTAAAAACATTCTATGTGACTGCCTTTCAAACCTATATGTAGCCATTGTAACGCGTAGCTCACCACAAACAAAGCGCAACCGCGGTGCTGAGGTAGGGAATTGAGTAACGCCAACCCACAGCCACGAGGGCGCGCCTAGAATGTAGATTGGTCGTGCAAGCCAGGTCAGGAGTATAGATATGAGAGTAGAAGAGGGTACTTGCCGGATCAGGATTGGAGAGTAGCGGATCGTCGGTGTACGTAGCCAGGTTCAGGATTGGAGAGTAGCGGATCGTTAGGGTACGTAGCCAGGTTCAGGATTGGAGAGTAGCGGATCGTTAGGGTACGTAGCCAGGTACAGGATTGGAGACTGGTGGAAGGTCGAATGCTATCCAGATCAGTAATAGAGAGGTGCCGAGTCCAAGGTACGTAACAGGGTCAGGCAGGTGCAGGATCAACAGACAAGGCAAGGCAGGAGATACAGGAACTGAATGCAGGAAGGCAAAGCGTCACACAAGACTATGCTCAGCAATGTGTGTCTGGATCAAGAGGGTATATAAAGGGAGATCCTCAATGGAGAGCCAGGGCGGAACCAGGAAACTGAATCCTATAGGTTGCTGGTGCACACAGGTGTGCCCTATCATGCAGCCAAATCAGGAACGGAGGCGGGACCAAGCGCGCGCCGATGCGCATGTCACTGAGGTCAGGGGGCAGAGACTGGAGCGCAAGTCACTCCCACGCCGGTCCTGTCCGTCACCGGGGCGGGCCGGAGACTGGGGCGTGAGTCAGAGGGGAGGCTGGATGAGCGCACCCGTCACGCGCCAGAGCAGGGGTGGAGCTGGAGCCCCACGGGCGGGCAGACAGGCCACGCAAGATCCACGTGCGCTCACATAATGGGGCCATGAGACTGCGCCTCCTAGGTGTCCATCACGGCAGGAACATTCAGGTGAAGAGACGGTCTCGAGCCGCAACAATGGCAAATCCTCACAGCCATGCCATGTCTGGCTACTATTCTGCCCTGTCCTGACATATCGGTCCTGGTAACAGCAGGCAATGTTAAGACAATGGGTTTTCCCCACTCAGGCAGTACCCTTGAGTGACAGGGGAGGAGGTGGGATCAGCTCTGTATTCCTGGGTTCAGACCTGGTACCCTCCCCCTACTGTACTCAAGGGGGTTGCATCTCCAAATTGTTAGTTGGTTTCTACTGTGAGAGAAACAAGGTATCACACCGGGCTGCTGTGCCCTGGCAGGCCCAAGTTCTCTTCCCTACGGGGGAGAGTGAGTGATTACCTATTCACCTGGTCCTGTTAGAGGTTCAGGGAAGAGCAAGGACTGCTGCGGAGGCCCTTGACCTGTAGTGCAGGTCCAGGGACCATCTGACGTTTGAGAAACCAGAGCTGTGACTGCATTGGGCAGAGTTGCCACAAGACTGTGCTGAGCAGAAGAAGAATAAAACCGTTCCTGTTATATATACCTCCTGCCTGGTGTGTAATCTTTCCGGGGGGAGAGGAGTCTGTTCTACTGTGGGAGATTACCTTCATATGTCTGGAGCCTACAGCAGATGGAGGCGCTGAGTACCATGGAGTAAATGTCGGGTATGTAACCCAGAACTCTGTTCTGCAGTCCCCACAAACATCGGCGAACACCTCAGGCTCTTGTGAGCCAACAGATAGCATGCACCATACTCCTGGTAACTGGGGAATCTCCCATAGGGTTGAGGTAAGACCGTTACATATAGAAGACATTGTCAACAGCTGTCTGATTATTTCATGTCACCGATATTAGTCACATTATTAGGCGCCTTTTCATCTTTTCTCTTGCATATATCCTTCGACTGACTAGGGTAGTCAGATCATTTGTTGGGCAGCCTTTATTATACACTGTATGTAATTCACTGAATAGTGCACATTTATTGCACATATTAGACTTTTATTAATTAACCAATTATGCTATGTTTTGACTTATGTATTATATGTTGTGTACAAGCTACTGAGCTTAGTTACTTTTTATTATATATCTACTGTTTTATCTATGCTTGTTTGTAATCAGTGCGCCGTTTATTTGACCACAGTGTTATGTACCTCTAATAAGGAGAACCTGTGTGAAAATTGGCTATTTAGTTGATTAATTAAACTAATTATACACACTATTTGTGTTGTGTACCCACTAGGGGTACCATCCGCTCCTGAGGAAGCGTTCTTGAGCACAGCGAAACGCGTAGAGCCTTCCATAGCCTGTACAGCTGTTCCAGAACTGAAGGCGCCGAGTCTGCCGTGCTGTCTTGCCGCCCGCTTCCTTGTTTGCCTTACCGGAAGCCGTCAGTCCCACACTGGACGTGACGTCAGACGCCATCCATCGCGATCCGACGGGAGTCACTTGGAAGTGAAGTCGCAAGCATACCATCTGTTCCGGAACTCTACTGCCTCAAGTAAACCCTTATGTGTACATGACCTATGTACTTATTGTAAGTACATTTCTTAAATGCTTTTAATTTATAAATTTGATACTTTCGATTTACACTATGGTCTCTCCTTGTCTTCCATGAACAACAACTCGAGTGGGAGCTCTCCTGTATCATCATCTATCCTGGTCCTTGTTACTGCTGGTTTAACATGTACCCGCTGTAAGTAGGCAATCAAATAGAGCCAAGAGTCATATGCACCAACATTGTGTTAACTTGCTGCACCATAATTTTTTTGTCTTTTCTTTTGGGGTGTTCCTGAAACCATCACTCCCTTCCTATCCTGGATACAACAGACTTTTATTAATTATCATATAAGTAGCAACACTAATCACACATCTCCTTCCCTTTTTAAAAACATGCTCTGTGACTGCCTTTCAAACCTATAGAAGACAGTGTCAACCGCTGTGCACCTCAGTTAAGAAAGCAACGCATTGCTGTCCCCTCCCAACCCCCTCCCCCCACCCCCACCCCCACCCCACACACACACACCACCAAACACACACACAGTGTCATTTTGCCTTTGAAAATAAATCACCAATCATTTGAGTTCCTGTAAGTTGCTTTATTTGTTTTGGATGCGACACGTTTTAGCACAAGCCTACAAACAGATACACATGTTTTGGACAGATTGCATCTATTTATTGATCAGGAAGATTGCAACATGTTTTCTGGCCGCCTGAGCTGTAGATGCAAGTCAGATTTTACTTTTAAAGCCGTTTCTCATATAGGATTGAAGCAGAGGGTCTCCGGAGCTGAACCCCATTAATTTCAGCTCTGGGAACCCCCTGCTTCTGGAGAAACTTACCTCTGTAGTGGGTGCTGGTAGGCACTCCGGCTCGCATCCAGGGTTAATGTAATGGCCACTTTTCAAAACTCCAGCGACCTGCGGGCCAATAGGAAGCATTCGTCGCCCGGTGCAGCCTCCTATTGGCCCACATGACACGGGATCTTACAACTGCTGAGAGATACCGACACCCCCTTCGGAGATAAGTATCCCTGGAAGCAGGGGGGAGCAGGGGGTTTCCTCAACTAAAATGTATGGGGGATAGCTGCAGACACCCCCTGCTTAAATTCTGTGTAAAAATAAAAAAAATGGGATTTGCTCCTTTAAAGCTGCAGTTCAGTCTTTTTTTTTTTTTTTAATTAATTTTTTTACTTCAATAGTTTCATGTGGGCAATCTCTAATTACCTAAAGAACTGTATAGCTGAAAGTCAATTCATTCTCCATGTATTGATCGGCAAAATTTGGTGACATCATTAGAGAAGGGATCTGTTTTTCATCTGCTTCTGTCAGTCAGTGGAAGCTCATGGATATTTATGAGCATTCCTGCACTAACATATGATAGAGGGGTGACAAAGGGGTGTGCCAGAGCTTGTGACAGGACATGAAGGGGCTGTGCCTTAGTAAATGCTTTTTAAAATAGAATACAAGGAAATTGGTCTTTCAAAGTTGTTTTTTTTAAAACAGAAAATGCTAAAAGTATTTTTTCTTACTAAAGAACTGATTTATTAAAAAAAACACACATGCAGGATATTGACTGAACTGCAGCATTAAACAGGTAATCCAACCTAGAAACATTAGAACACAGGGGGAGAAGTATCAAGTTAAAGAAAGCATAAATAGTTTGTTTAAACGCATTGCTCCATTTTCTGTTTGGGTTGCATCAAATGTAAGAAAGTGTCTCTTACATTTGAGGCAAATTGTTTACCCCACCTCAGAACTCGTGGATTTTTATGTCCCTTGATGTACAGAGATAGAGAGTTTGATACCCCTCATTATAATCCATGCATCATCTAACATAGCTTCTATTTTGCTCCAAATTTGCCCTGGTATATCACCCTCTTAACATTTGACATAGGGCTACATTAATACTTATAAAATAAAATAGCACACATTTTATAAATAATCTACTCCATGTTTATTTGTCCTACTAATGATGACCTCATCATTACCTTGCAAACAGAACATAAAGAACAAAAATAGAAGAAAAAAAACATTAAAATATATTGATGACATTTTTGTAACTTTGTGTCCTCCTTTTACATCCCAGTGTATTTATGCCCCTTTCACTTTGAGTCCCCCTCTTCTAGGAAATGGGGAGACCAGCACGGCCCTACAAGCTCAGGGAAACAGATTCCTTAGTCAGTGCTTCTGTGTTATTCTGTTGTGATAAAATCCATGCTACCAACATCTATGGCTAACATTCTGCATGTAAGAGCTTCGGGTAGTGGATGCAATGTTCCCAGCATTGTCTTATGAACAAAATGGTTGTACCCAATTGTGTCAGCCTCTATACTCACCAGTAAAACAATCAATGCTTGCCTTCTGAGCCTCATCTTGGAAATCTAAAAATGTACTATGATTTCACACTTATTGAATTGATTGGGTTTTGTTTGAAACTTTTAATTGGGAATTCCATAAAGTTCCAGCATGTGAAGTTTCTACCTCCTAACTGTATATACTACAGTACAATAGAACACTATTGTCACGGGAGACCAGGCAATTTACACCTTTTTACCAGGATCATTCATTTAGCAAAACAATGTAATGAAATAAATTGTAGCTTATTCGCACAAATTCGATTACACACAGTGGAACACAAAATACAGACAAAAAGACACACTTACTGGAGGTTTGGAGTCGAAAACTAGACTTTTCTAGGTGCAGGGAACACTAAATAAGAGTTTTACCCTGACCGGGACTTAGCCCAGAATCTCCTGGTTCCCAAATCGTCGTGAAGTTCCACACACCATCGCTCCCTTCTCTTCTGAGAACTTGGACTTTCTTGAGCACGAGTTACTGCCAATCCTCTGGTACTGAAATCGGCATCAGATCCCAGCCGTGTCTGCTACGTTCGATTTTGAGGACTTGGACACAAAAGTCGGGACTTAGTATCTGGCAGGCAGGCTTTTCTGTCTTGAAATCGAAGCCAGTTGTCCTGCTATTCTCAAAACACAAGAGGGGTGCCCCCGCAACAGCGATAGATGATAATTGTTATGTCGGTGCTCCGTAGGTAAATCACTGATATGTGCACACAGAGAAAAGGTGACCCAGTTAGGGCACTCTGTCATAAACCTGGATGTATTATGGTATTATTAAAAACATATAACTTTATTGATATTCTTTAACACACTCAACCCCACACACACAAACACACACACACACCTGGTGGGTGGGGGGAGGGAGTAACAAAGCCTGCTCAGGTCCCCCCAAGTGCTGCTGAAAACGGGCGGGTAACAGACAGGAGGAGGAGGGCTTGTCTGTGTGCAGGGAAGGCCCCGCAGCAAGGCCCCGCCCCCTCTGCAAGACACAGAGCAGAGAACAAGCAGTGTCAGCACCGAGCTTCTGGTCGCCCGTGCACAGCTCTGCCCATCCCCAGTCGCACGCCCCTAGTGACGAAACACGTAGGGTGGGCTGCGCTATAGGACTGTTCTTTATTCTGGAGCCGAACTCTATACAGTGTGATCATTGATGTAACACTTGGACGCCGACCAGTGTCTTTATTCACGTTTTATCTCAGTTTTATCTCAGTTTGAATTAAGGTCGACATTTAAATAGAAGAAGAATATGTGTTTTAGGACTATGGATAGGGAAGTATGTTTTTAGCTACTGATACCTACCAGTTGGGTGTGTGTAATAAAGTCTATCTGGTGCACTAGTGGTACAAAATCAGTGCAAAAAACAGCACAAGATGTATCAAATGAACAAAATCTAATTGAAAGCAATTAGATCTTTCCTTTGTTAAATCTGGTACAATACTTTTGCATTGTGTTTGCCCCAGTTTTGCAGTTTAGTAAACCTTATTTTAAGTGCAGTTTACTTTAGTAAATAACCACCTTGGGTGTTGTTATTAAAGATCCCTGGGAAGTTTGTACCTATACTCTTCCTATTTGAATCATTACTCTATGCATCAGCCCCAACAACACTTTTTTTCTACTCTTGATATAATCTTGCCATTGTCCCTCACAGGATAACGTCACACACACCAGGATCAGCATACTGTCGCGGCCGAGTTTATTTAAACATTTACCCGGTCTCGGCCGCGACAGTAACCGGGCGCGCGCCGGGGTGTCCCGTGCGCGCGCCGAAGCCTCGGAGGAGCGGTCCTCCGATCGGGGCTTCCCCTTACCCTCTCCGGGTCCGTCGGGTCCCCCGGAACCCCCCACCGCCGTCCTCTACATCGCGGCACACCAGGGCTCCCTCGGGGAGCCCTGGGCATGCGCGCAGAGGGCGCAGGCACCCGATGAAGCGTGACCGCGCATCGGTGACGCGCGGCACGCCGAGGGGATTTGGCTAGCAAGCCGGGAAATCTCCCGGCTTGCGGAACTAGCCGTGTTAAAATAAAGTGTGCCGCCTCTGTAGGCACAGGAGGTCAACAAGAATTATACAAAAAGATGAGCCAGAAACCCCGAAAACAGGTTAAATCATGATTTACATAGTTACATACAGCTAAACCCCGTTATAACGCGCCTCGCTATACCGCGATTCGGTTATAACGCGGTTTTCCCATGGCTCCCGTTTTAAAAAAAAACTGCACACTGCACACACTGCACACACTGCACACACTCACTGCACACACACTGCTCACACTGCACACTGCACACTGCACACACACTGCACACTGCTCACACTGACACACTACACACACACTGCACACTGCACACACACTGCTCATTGCACACACTGACACACTGCACACACACTGCACACACACTGCACACTACACACACACTGCTCATTGCTCACACTGCACACACTGCTCACACTAACACACACTGCACACTGCACACACACTGCTCATTGCTCACACTGCACACACCTCACACTGCACACACACTGACACACTGCTCATTGCTCACACTGCACACACACTGCTCACACTGCACACACACTGCTCACACTGACACACACTGCTCATTGCTCACACTGCACACACTGACACACTGCACACACACTGCTCACACTGACACACACTGCACACTGCACACTGCACACACACTGCTCATTGCTCACACTGCACACACTGACACACTGCTCATTGCTCACACTGCACACACACTGCTCACACTGACACACACTGCTCATTGCTCACACTGACACACTGCTCACACTGCACACACACTGACACACACTGCACACTGCACACACACTGCTCATTGCTCACACTGCACACACTGACACACTGCTCATTGCTCACACTGCACACACACTGCTCACACTGACACACACTGCTCATTGCTCACACTGCACACACTGCTCACACTGCACACACACTGACACACACTGACACACTGCTCACACTGCACACACACTGACACACACTGCACACTGCACACACACTGCTCATTGCTCACACTGCACACACTGACACTGCTCATTGCTCACACTGCACACACTGACACACTGCTCATTGCACACTGCACACACACTGCTCACACTGACACACACACACACACACACACACACACACACACACACACACACACACACACACACACACACACACACTACACTTATACATAAATCAGCCTTACCTTACCTTGGGGATGATTTTTGAGGCATGTGGCTGCAGGGTGGGGGTGGTGCTGCGGTGGAGGGGGATGATGGCTGCTGCGGGGGCCCCCGATGCTGCGGGGGCTGGTGGGATGGCCCGGTGCAGCGCGGGGGGGGCATGGGGGGGGGAGGGCAGGATGACCCTGCGCTACGGCAGGGCCAGGGGGCCCTGTATTGCGGCGCGAGGGCCCTGTGCTGCGGCGGGGGGAGCCGGACCGGAGGGGAATCCCCCCTCCCATCTCCTGTCACGCGGTGGCAGGGGGAGCCGGACCGGAGGGGAATCCCCCCTCCCATCTCCTGTCACGCGGTGGCAGGGGAAGCCGGACCGGAGGGGAATCCCCCCTCCCATCTCCTGTCACGCGGTGGCAGGGGGAGCCGGACCGGAGGGGAATCCCCCCTCCCATCTCCTGTCACGCGGTGGCAGGGGGAGCCGGACCGGAGGGGAATCCCCCCTCCCATCTCCTGTCACACGGTGGCAGGGGGAGCCGGAACCGGAGGGGAATCCCCCCTCCCATCTCCTGTCACGCGGTGGCAGGGGGAGCCGGAACCGGAGGGGAATCCCCCCTCCCATCTCCTGTCACGCGGTGGCAGGGGGAGCCGGAACCGGAGGGGAATCCCCCCTCCCATCTCCTGTCACGCGGTGGCAGGGGGAGCCGGACCGGAGGGGAATCCCCCCTCCCATCTCCTGTCACGCGGTGGCAGGGGGAGCCGGAACCGGAGGGGAATCCCCCCTCCCATCTCCTGTCACGCGGTGGCAGGGGGAGCCGGACCGGAGGGGAATCCCCCCTCCCATCTCCTGTCACGCGGTGGCAGGGGGAGCCGGAACCGGAGGGGAATCCCCCCTCCCATCTCCTGTCACGCGGTGGCAGGGGGAGCCGGACCGGAGGGGAATCCCCCCTCCCATCTCCTGTCACGCGGTGGCAGGGGGAGCCGGAACCGGAGGGGAATCCCCCCTCCCATCTCCTGTCACGCGGTGGCAGGGGGAAGCCGGGACCGCGGGTAAAAACACTGATGCGGCGGCCATTTTTTTTTTTTTTTAAATTAGCGCGACCCCGTTAGTAACGCGGTGGTCTCGGGGTGGACCCCGAGGACCGCGTTATAACGGGGTTTAGCTGTAGTTACATAGCAGATGAGGTTGAAAAAAGACGTACGTCCATCAAGTTCAACCTATGCTAAATTTAGATTTGGTACAAGTCAGCGTGAAAAGAAAACTTTATCTACAGTAGGTAGAAAACTCAATATTTATTTCCAATATTTGTCACATAACATTGTTGCTTTGAGAAACACTTTCCACTAAATAAACAAGGGGAAATAAGTAAATTTACAGTATCAAGATGACATTTCAAATGTGAAAAATAAATATTTGTAGTTGTAATTAAAAAAAATGTTAGACTTCCTGGAGGTATTAATATGACTGCTGAACGAGGAGCTCCGTCAAGGCCCAATTATTTTCCTCTACCATTTGTGCTTTATGTAACCCCTCTATGAACATAGGACGATTGCAATCCTAAATAATAATGATGTCATATTGTCTATATACATATATATTCAGCATGTAACTACTTAAAATAAATAATTTAGTATTAATTGATATTGGAAAATTTTTAGCTGCCTCTGCAAAGATAAGAAGATAAATTAGTCTGCAGACAGGCAGGTGTAGATATGTTATGTGACTTAAGAATCTATCTTGTTTTATTCATTTCCATTTTGTATGAAACTTGGTATGTTTAATGTCTGCTGAGCTGAATAGTATAGGGAAATAAGAAACAAAAGACAGTGCAGATTTAAGTGCAGACGTTGAGACTAAAATCCAATATGATGTCAGTATCTTGGCTCTACCAGTCTATCTACTCACAAGATGTTAGTGGTATAAATGCAATTGGCAGATAGGGCCGCAGAGACCACTCAGAGGCCCGTGGGGACTCCCGGACACCCGCAGGGTCCACCCAGAGACCCACGGACACCCGCGGAGACCATCCGGAAGCCCGTGGGGACCCCCGGCACCCACAGGGTCCACCCGGAGACCCTCAGACACTCATGACTACCAGCAGGAGACCTGCAGGGACACCGGGACACCAGTGGGGACCACCCAGAGGCCCTCACCGGCCTCTGGTATCAATCCTGTGCCGAAAAAAAATGTTTTCTGCATCTTGCAATATTTTTAGCACCAACCTTTATCTGGTGCCAAAATATTGCAATATTTTAACATTCGATAAGCTTATCACTGTTTAGTGAATAGCTATTACTGGCAAAAAAAAAAGTAATTTTGCCACTTTTTGGCATGTCAGACGATTTTTGGCTCTGGCTGTTAATGGTCGTTAAAAAGCCATTATAATGTGATTCTGCATTGTTATCACTGTTTAGTGAATAGCAAAGCAGGAAGTATCACGCAATAAGGTCATTTATCGATCATTAAACCACTTATCACGGCTTTGTGACTAGGCCCTATAGTGTGATATTGTATGAACAACTGGTAAAAGCAAAGATGGGTAGTAGGTATCTCACTCACATGTTACGTGAGGGAATCAGGCAGTGTGGTTATCAGGACTGACCAACTCATATTTCATTCTTGGCACCCTCGTCAGTCATCCAACTGAGTATGAAGATGGAGAGGGGGGGGGGCATTCCCACATAAAACATGAAAGGCAAAGATAGTGCCGATTGCTTTATAATAATAACATTTAAAAAGGTAACATACTCACAAGCATGAGCTAAAGCAGGCGTGAGACCACCCAGGGTCAGATGCAGTAGGACAGACAGCACTCCCTCTCCCACCAATGCTCCAGCCGTCGCACCGCTTCCACAAATGACGTCGCCGATCGGGGATGCAGGATAGGTATATCAGCTGATAAGCTTCTCCAAAGTTGTGCTGATGCACCTGAGAGATACTCCAACGCCAGGCACGCCCTACGCATTTCGCTCAGTGAGCTTCCTGAGGGGATAACAGGTCTTTTAAGACTGTGATTGCTATGTTAAGACTGGTTAAGGTTAAATTTATAAAGATTGCATTTGGATTTGTAGAATTCAGAATCATTTAACATCAACCAAGCTAAGAACAACTAAGCGAAGGATTCTCCACTCTATAACTAGATTTTATATGCCTGATGTAACTGACTGAAATGACGCTGTAGAAGACGTTTTCTATTGTCTCTGAATAAATTCAGAGAAGAACCAGACTGAGGAATATTAGATATATATTGAAAGGTGGGACATTTATTTGCACCCATTTAATGAGCTAAATGTTCACTCTACTTCCACTGTCTATGGGGCCTATTCTAGTACCTTGCTTTGCTATTCTGTAAGCTCTTCTCACATGTCCAATCCGTGTCTAAAAGACCATTTTCAGTCTGCCAATCCGACTTGTTTGTCAAAAAAAGTCTCCAACTCAAATTTTTTTTTTTAACTAAAACTGCTATTCTAGTAGCTCGAAGCAGAGAGAAGAATAAATTGCGGTGCACCACACACGAGATCGACACAGTGCTGGACACAGATCCGTTCAATACAATTTTTAGCCACGCCATTTCTTCTTCTCTCTGCTTCTTTCTACTATGCTGCAGGAGCACGCCATCAGAACGTCTCAGGACAGTGGTCGCGTGAGTATTCACACATATACCAACATTCATGGGTAATACGCACTTATCATTTGGATAGAAGCAACAGCTTTGTGTGGTTACACTCTAGGGTTTACCTGGGGACCAGTGGGGACATATCACATCTGAGACAATTTCGGTGAGTCACTCACAGTCTTGAGTCTCCACCGTCCTAGCTCATACCCCCTATCTGAGTGATTCCACACCTCTGTGAGACCGATCTTCAGATATTATACGGCTTGAAATATGCGATTGTCCCATGATCCTTTCATATGACTTTTCCATTTAATATATATACTTCTTCAATGAACAGTCAACATCTATATAGTTCTCACTGCCACTATAGAAGTTTTGGAAGCACTGATTTGGGGATGTATTGCCTTTAAAAAAAATCTTTTTTTTCTAGTAGCTCCCTTATGCAAACCACTTTTAGAAACTCGCATTTTTGTCACCACTCCTGAAGGGGGTTGAGATTGGTATTGCAAGTCCCATCCAGAACCTGACATATGGTTTTGGCTGAGAGAGCAAAACCTATGTCAGACTGGGATGCAGTCAGCTCAGGCCATTCTACTTCTAAAGTAAGTACAATCCGGGCGTTTGGGCTGGTAAACCGTGAGGTTTGTCACTTTAAAAAAAAAGTCGTTTAGAAGAAGCAATTTGCAATAGAGAAGAGCGAGAGGGAGTGGCTCATTGAGTAAAGACACTGACTAGCACTGAGTTTAAAGCGGGGAGCCTGGTTCAATTCCCGGTGTCGGCTCCTTGTGACCTTGGGCAAGTCACTTTATCTCCCTGTGCCTCAGGCACCAAAAACATAGATTGTAAGCTCCACGGGGCAGGGACCTGTGCCTGCAAAAATGTCTCTGTAAAGCGCTACTTATAACTAGCAGCGCTATACAAGAACACGCTATTACTAATAGAGAATAGGGTTTTTTCTCACATTACATTCTGCTACTTTTGTACATGCCAAACTGTGAAGGTTTGACAATGACAACTTCAGAGCTACTAGAATCAGCCCATATATGTGCTATGGCAGGCGTGAATCTGTCCTTCCTTAGTACACTATAATTGGACTCATTCATTAAAACTAGATGATGTGTGTATATATTAACCGTACACACGAGGGCCAGCATAGGCACAGGACGTCAACAAGAATTATACAAACAGATGAGCCAGAACCCATGAAACAGGAACCCATGAAACATTTAACATGATGTTAACTTGTAGGTTAATTATTGATTTAGAGGGCATATATTTTGACGTGGGTGCAACAGGTTCAATGCCACTGCTGAAATCAATAAAACAAATTGTGCTAAAGCTTTGCTGAGTCTTTGCCTTTGCTTGGGTCTTTTGGGATCTTGTATACAATCTTCTAGTGCAACAGACGCAGACAATAGATGCTTTAGAGCAATAGGCTGATGCCTATTTATTCCATAACACACCTAAAATAGGCTGACAATGGCTATTGGCTTAGACTGGCTTAAACCTTTATTATTCATGCTGAAGCTAGCCTAGGGCTCAATGCTTATACCAGGCTAGTTCATTGTAGCTGTGTTCCCTCTAAATACTCAACCATGTTGTAGCATGATCTGCTTTTGAAGTGGGATAGAATCCCAATGTCAGCTCTACCTGACATGTCCTTTTGGCCCATATTTACTAAGCTGTGCTATCCTGTCTCTTGTGTTGCTAAACTCTTTGGATTGTATGTAACTATTACTTTGACTGTGCATCATAATTCTCCTAAGGTCTAGTTTGCTGTTTGTTCTGTGCCATTCCTCATGTTCCTTTCTTCTTCTACTCTATCATGACCTTGTAATCTTTAGGTGACCGCAACCCCCTTCCTTAATTGTTTTGCCCTTAACAGATAGCAGAAGACACAGAGCTGGCTACAGCTTTTCTTCAAACCTTAATAAGATTAATGTAGCAATCTTAAGAAACTTGGGCACCACATGTCAGAGTGCCACAACTGGGGCCTGTACTCTTGCCAGGAAAAACCCAGAACACTGGCCCTTCCTGTATAATTGTACAAGACACAGGGCCATATTTACTAAATGGCATCAAATTCTAGCCTCTCTTAAATGCTTAAAACTTGATCTCCCAATAGGTGAACGCCTAGTGCCCCACATCTTAAGAAACCTCATGTAGCTGTCTATGGCTATAGATTGCAGTCAGCCTTTTGCTGGGTCTCTGCTGAATCCAATGCTTATCTAGACCAGGGAAAGTGTCACCTCCTCATCTAAGGTTAGGTCCCCAGTGGCCATGGCAGCACCCACGATGGTGTGCGCACCGCTCACAAGGCACAGCCCTCTATGGGGAAGGCCCTAGTTGGTGTGTGTGAGCGCACAAGCCACGATGCGTGACCGCCTTGGCCAAAAGACAAGATTTTGGTCTTTTGGCATGGCGGCTGAGCATTGGCCATGTCACAGCGGCGTTTCAGCCAATGAGGGCAAACCAGCAGCGTGATGCCAAGGCAGGCCTCCGCCCTGCCCGTCGGATCTCCTGCTCAGGAGCATGTGCTGCCAGACACTCTGGTGCACGTGCAGCCGTGAGCACTGGGGCCATAGCCTAAAACTGCTCCTCCTTCCTCCTCTTTCAACTTCTGAGATTAATAGAAGGGCGGGGCATATCAGAGAGGGAATGGAAAGCTGCTGGGAGTGAAGCTTGTTCAGCACTGTGACAGGGTGAATAAAAGCCACCAGCTATATGCCTGGCAGACATATGTTTAGTCTGCAGTGCAGCAGTGATGAGGTTAACTTCAGCTGGGAAGCTCATGGCAATTAGTTGAATCCCAGCTGCCTAATCAAGGTGTGTTAAAAACTCCAGGATGTGCACACACGCAGCTAGCTGGTCAGGAGACAGGATTGAGTTACTGAAGAGATTACTGATACAAGGTCTGTTTGCAAAGTACATGGTTTATGAACTGTCTGGCTGCTGCATGCAAAAGAGTAGCTGCCTTATTTTTGCTCTGTCTGCTAAAGAGAACCTTATTTTTGCTCTGTCTGCTAAAGAGAAACTATTTTGCTCTACCTGCTAAAAAAAAGCTATTTTTCTTTTGTTTGCTGATGAGAAGTTATTTGTTTTTGGTGTGCTGTATGTTTTAAGGCTAAAATAAATAACCCTTATTCAAATGTAGCCCTTTTTCTGAACACCTTCCTAAGGGACTACAGGTGACTGTCTAACACCTGTGGCTCAGGAGAAATCCATCCTTAAGGGGAACAAAGTCAGTGAATCAACCTCACATGCTGTATCCTTTTCGTTCTCTGAGAGTGACTTCAACCCTTCATCAGGCGATGAGATGGCGGGATCCAGAGAGATGACCCATTCGACCAGACCAGCCACGCAAAAGTCCTCAAAAAACGGGGAAGGACGAGAAGAGGCAGGAGAAAGAACGTGTATTGGGATGGCGTCCAAAAGATTAAAGATTTAAATGTGGAGACCAGTAATGTGATTAACATCTCGAAACATGAACTGACACAATCAGAACTGTCCATTTTGCACCTTGGACTATCCTTTGCACCCATCACTCAATTTAATTTGTTCTCAACTATGGTGGACGTGTTTAAATTCACACGTAAATTAACCTTGAAAGATTTTTCTCCTCTAGGAACAACAATCCCAATACAATGTTACCCATATTTGATACTAACCCTGCTGTCTCTATTCCCCTAGGTTTTGAAGACCAGTACAGAGAGCAGGATCTCATAGACCTCTTCAATGAAAATAATAATATTGATGACCCGATAGATTTTCTGGGTAGTACCAATTCTGGGTTCAAAAAGAAATCCGTGTTCTACCCCTCATTTATGAGGGGGCAGTACATTGATATCTTCCAGAAAGGCATTGAAAGAGATCTGTCGCTCCTGGCCAAAGGCATAGGAACCAGGGGATTTCAGCGGGATAATTTAACTGTGGAACAAAGGGCAGCTTTAAAATCACTAATGGACAATGATTCTATTCTTGTTAGAAAGGCGGACAAAGGTGGCGCTACTGTGGTGCTCGACAGAGAATATTATGTAGCAGAGGCGCAGCGTCAGCTGGATGACCCGGAAGCCTATCGTACCCTTGACGGGGATCCCACCCCCTTATTCAGCACAGAGTTTTTGGATCTCTTGGATGAAGGTGAGATGCTACATGAGATGCCTCTGCTGTGTGTATTATATAGTATATGCAAGTGATCCAATGCTAGGTAAAAACCATATTTGAATGCTATTTTCTGTCTACCCCTAATCAAATTAAGTGTTGCCACCTAGGCAGGGAACAACCTGTGTAGAAAACCATTTGTTTGAATGTGCCTCAGATGTGCTAATTAAGCAGACAGAACAACACTGTCAGGTGACTTTTAGGCCTATATAAACCCAGTCAGAACAGCTAGTCTGCTTGCAGCCCATATCCAAGTGGCCCATTATAAGTGGCATGTCTACTGAACAACTGAAGTTTAAAAGGAAGTGGCCCATTATAAGTGGCATGTCTACTGAACAACTGAAGTTTAAAAGGAAGTGGCCCATTATAAGTGGCATGTCTACTGAACAACTGAAGTTTAAAAGGAAGTTCAAAAGAAGTGAGGAAGAAGTGGACACCCCATCTGGCCCTGATTCCTGCATTTGAACTACGCTGGAAAGGAGGATATCATCAATACCAGACTGCATCATTACTGCTGTGATGCTGCCTTTACCATTTATTTTTGCTGTGACTTCACTTCTTCTCAAATTATGCACTTCTTTCTACCAGCCTCAGTATGTCTCAAACTCTATTCATATATCTCCATCTCTCCTTCCTTCCCCACTTCTCAGTTCACATGAACTCCTTTCTTACCTGCGTCCTCTGACACCACACAGCTATATCCCCTGCACTAAAAAACACCCCTACAAATTATCCTCACACATCCTCTTTCTATCTATGCTTCTCCTCCTTGCTTCTGGGGATATCTCTCCCAATCCTGGTCCCTGTCTTATTTCTACTTGCTCTCGTCCTCGCCTCCCACATGCAACTTCTACTCCTTCTGGTGTCAACCCCTCCAACCTCATACCCATCCCCTGCCACCCTCCCTCCTCTCTCCCTTTCTCCTGTGCCCTTTGGAATGCTCGCTCCCTCTCTAACAAGTTCCTCTCTGTGCATGACTTCTTTCTCTCTCACTCCCTGCTTCTCTTTGCTATAACTGAGACCTGGCTCACTCAATCTGACTCTGCTCTGGAAGCTGCCCTCTCCTATGGCGGCCTTTCCTTCTCCCACACTCCACGCACTGATGGCAGGGGTGGAGGCATGGGGCTCCTGCTCTCCTCTCTCTGCCATTACCGAACCCTTTCTATTCCCCCCTCTCTTGCTTTTCCCTCCTTTGAGGCTCACACTGTCCAGATCTTCTCTCCTCTCCCTGTTCATGTGGCGGTCATCTATCGCCCACCTACCTCTACTCATCCCCCTTCTGCCTTTCTCTCTCACTTTGAATCCTGGCTCTCTTTCTTTCTCTCCTCAGACTCCCCTGTTCTTCTCCTTGGGGACTTCAATTGCCACATTGATGACCCCTCTCTCTCTTGGGCTTCCCGCTTTCTTTCTCTTACCTCTTCTTTTGGCCTTCAACAGTGGACTGCAGCCAGCACCGACAAGGATGGCCACTACTTAGACCTGGTTTTCACTAAAAACTTCTTTCTCTCTGATTTCTCCATTTCCCCTTTTCCTCTCTCTGACCATCATCTCATCTCATTCTCTTTATCTCGCTTCTCCCCTTCTCCACCTCCATCTACCCCCCGGTTCTGCAGAAACCTGTGCTCTATTCACTTACCTGACTTTGAGTCCACTTTACGCTGCTCCCTCTCCTCTCTCAGCTCTGCTACAGACCCTGACAACCTGGTCAGAAAGTACAACTCTGTCTTGTCCTCGTCTCTTGATCTACATGCCCCGCTTTCTCTCTGCCGCCCTCGCCCTTCTAACCCTAGACCCTGGCTAAATTCCCACACGCGCATGCTGCGTTCCTCCACTCGTTCCTCTGAACGCCTCTGGAGGAAGTCTCACACTCTCGCAGACTTCCTTCACTACAAATTTATGCTATCCTGTTTCAACTCTGCCCTCTCGCAAGCTAAACAAGCCTACTTTTCTGCACTAATCAACATGCACAAGTCTAACCCACGCCGACTGTTCTCTGTCTTTGATACTCTACTCAAACCACCCTCAGCTGCCTCTCCTTCCTCCATCTCCGCTCAGGACTTTGCTGACTATTTTAAGGAAAAGGTGGAATCCATACGGCAGTACATCCCCTCTGTTTCTTCCCCCCATCCTACACCTCTTCCTAACTCTCCTCCTGCCTTCCTTGACTCTTTTTCCACTGTCTCAGAGGAGGATGTGTCGCTGTTGATCGCCTCTTCTCCCTCTACCACTTGCCCTCTTGACCCCATTCCCTCCCATCTCCTAAAACCTCTAGCTCCTACTATAATCCCTACGCTTACACACATTTTTAACTCCTCCCTCTGCTCTGGAACCTTTCCATCCTCCTTCAAACATGCAACAGTCATACCATTACTCAAAAACAGCAAGCTTGACCCTACCTGTCTTTCTAACTATCGACCTGTCTCCCTCCTGCCTTTTGCCTCTAAACTCCTTGAACGTCTTGTATTCTCTCGCTTGCTCCATTTTCTCAACACCTATTCTCTCCTAGACCCTCTACAATCTGGCTTCCGCACTGCTCACTCCACCGAAACAGCCCTCACTAAAATAACTGACGACCTCCATGCTGCCAAAGACAGAGGTCATTACACTCTGCTCATATTACTCGACCTCTCTGCAGCATTTGACACAGTGGACCACCCTCTTCTCCTCCACATTCTCCATACTCTAGGTATTCGGAACAAAGCTCTATCCTGGATCTCATCCTACCTCTCCCATCGTACTTTTAGTGTCTCTTCTGCTAACACCTCCTCCTCCTCTATTGATCTCTCTGTGGGGGTACCCCAGGGCTCTGTCCTGGGACCTCTTCTCTTTTCTCTGTACACACTCTCTCTAGGTGACCTAATAACATCTTTTGGGTTTAATTATCACCTCTATGCCGATGACACACAAATATACTTTTCAACACCTGACCTTACACCTGCTGTACAAACCAAAGTTTCTGAATGTCTCTCTGCTATATCATCCTGGATGGCCCTCCGACGCCTTAAACTCAACATGGCTAAAACAGAGCTCCTCATACTTCCTCCCAAACCTGGCCCTACTACCTCCTTCCACATTACTGTTGGAACTACAATCATTCACCCAGTAGCCCAAGCACGCTGCCTAGGGGTCACACTCGACTCCTCTCTCACATTCGCCCCTCACATTCAAAACATTTCTAAAACTTGTCGCTTTTTCCTCCGCAATATAACTAAGATACGCCCTTTCCTCTGTTGTTCGACTGCTAAAACTCTGACTCAGGCCCTCATTCTCTCCCGTCTTGATTACTGTAACCTCCTGCTATCTGGCCTTCCTGCCTCTCACCTGTCTCCCCTACAATCTATCCTAAATGCTGCTGCCAGAATCACGCTACTCTTTCCTAGATCTGTCTCAGCATCTCCCCTCCTGAAATCCCTCTCCTGGCTTCCGATCAAATCCCGCATCTCACACTCCATTCTTCTCCTCACTTTTAAAGCTTTACATTCTTCTGCCCCTCCTTACACCTCATCCCTAATTTCTCGCTATGCACCATCCAGACTCTTGCGTTCTTCTCAAGGATGTCTTCTTTCTACCCCCTTTGTATCTAAAGCCCTCTCCCGCCTTAAACTTTTTTCACTGACTGCCCCACACCTCTGGAATGCCCTTCCCCTCAGTACCCGACTAGCACCCTCTCTATCCACCTTTAAGACCCACCTTAAGACACACTTGCTTAAAGAAGCATATGAATAGCACTGTGGATATTCTGAACACAGGATACATAAAGATTGGCCCCCTGCAGACGCACTTACCAGAAATCCCTCCTACTGTCTCTGTACGTTCTACCTACCTACCAATTAGACTGTAAGCTCCTCGGGGCAGGGACTCCTCTTCCGAAATGTTACTTTTATGTCTAAAGCACTTATTCCCATGATCTGTTATTTATATTATCTGTTATTTATTTGATTACCACATGTATTACTACTGTGAAGCACTATGTACACTAATGGCGCTATAATAATAAAGACATACAATACAATACATGTTCTCTCACCCAATGAGCGAGACTTCCTCACCACTCCAGATCCCATCATACCCATCTTCCACCACTTACCCAAAATCCACAAGACACTGGTTGCACCCCCGGGTAGACCCATTATCTCTAGTATAGGCTCACTTGGTGAACACCTTTCACAATATATAGATCATTATTTACAACCACTTGTTCACTCATTACCTTCACACATCATAGACACTAAACACATATTATCACTTCTAACACCTATCACCTGGCACTCACACTACATCTGGGTTACCCTAGATGCAGCTTCTTTATACAACATCATTAAGCACGAACATGGCCTTACTGCCACTGAATTCTTTCTGCACTATCACTCCACCCTTTCCCCAGCACATGTAGCTTTTCTTTTAGACAGCATCAAGTTTTCACTCACGCACAATTATTTTCTGTTTGATCACCAGTTTTATCTCCAAACACGTGGGACAGCCATGGGGATGTCATTTGCCCCCTCCTACGCCAACCTATTTATGGGTTGGTGGGAGATGTCCCACGTGTTTGGAGATTCTAACCCTTTCAGACATCATGTGGCATTTTACAAGCACTACATTGATGATCTGATCTTGATCTGGAGCGGTGGGGAGGCAGAACTTTTGAAGTTTTTTGAATACCTGGCTAACAATACACTAATCTGAGATTTACTCACACATATGACAAACACCAAATACAATTTTTGGATTTGAATTTGTATGTTGATTTAGAGAACAAAATCCAATCAGATATTTTCAGGAAAGAAAATGCCAGGAATTCATTGCTTCACGCAAACAGCTGTCACGCTCGCCCTCTGGTCAGGGGTATTCCGAAGGGGCAGTTCCTGCGGTTACGCAGGAACTGCTCCACTTTGGAGTCCTTTGTCCACAGGGCGAACGAGATGAGGGAGAGATTCCTGTCAAGGGGATATGACATCAAAGATTTAGATCTGGCATATCAGAATGCGTTAGATACAGACAGGGCATCGGCTCATAAATATGAATGTTAGCCGGAAAAAACAGGGCACTCTAGTCGAGGACACTGAAACCCCCTTTTTTGTCACGAACTTTAGTGAGCAAGCCAATTGCATTAAAGCAATAATACACAAACACTGGGCCACACTATCTTTGGACCCCTTGCTGCGCAAGATGGTCTGTGTAGGCCCCAAAGTAGTGTTTCGTAAGGCAGCTACACTTGGTAACTTTTTGGCACCCAGTATGCTAAAACCATCTAACCGCAACAGAACAAAACTGTCCCTATTTCCAAAATTAATCCGTTCATTCAAATGTGGACATTGTAAAATCTGTACGAATATGCTTAAGACAAAACACTTTTCAAATCATGATGAAACACGTAGATTCCCTATTAGAACCTTTATATCATGTCAGACTAATTTTGTGATTTATTTACTAAAATGCGGATGTAATAAACAATATGTAGGGCTAACAAGTAGAGCTCTTAAAATCCGCATCATGGAACACTTTAGATTAATTAAGAATCACAACATGACACATCCGGTTCCTATACATTTCAATGTATGTCCGTTGGGTTCTGTGGAGAATTTTCAATGTTGTGCCATTGAACATATTGCGTTACCCCCCGGGGAGGTGATAGAATTAAGATCTTGCATCAGAGAGAGGCCCATTGGATTTATACACTAAACTCTCTACAGCCCAACGGACTTAATACTGACTGGGATCTACGTTGTTTTCTTTAAGATTATCAGGAGCATATGTTTCGAGGGTGTATGCATTCAGTATATCCTATGATAGGATTGTTTTTAAGTTATGCTATAATTTGATTTATTATGTTTAGAGCCTCTGTGGATGTTTCTGAACTTGCCCCACGCGGGGAATACTCCTATGGACCTGGGGGTAGTATCTGGCCTAGGCAGGCGGGTCACGGACCCCCGGCACTCGCACTACCTCTCTCAGCACTGTCCCACTCGCTTCTGCTAGCGTGGCCTCTCCCCCACGCTTCCTGTTCTCCTCCCCTCCAAACCCAGCCTGTCCATTGGCTCCTAGCGTCAGCTAACTCCTCCGGGGTTCGCGGGGGTTATAGTTCATTACAGAGCCCTTTCTCATTGGCTCGTTGTTCGCGCGCTTCCAGAGCGCATGCGCAACCTCTTCTCTGGACCAGTGACCTCGGCAACATTGCGCAACAACATGGCGGCGCCCTGTACCAACTTGCCGTCGCGGAACCCGCCGTACAAATGCACACATATACACTGGCGACACACTTTATTCGAGCTCGGCTAGTCCCACGAATTCGGGTATACCCGGGTGTATTGAGGTTTGTGACTGTTTTCTGCCCGAGTGCATTGAGGTATTTTCCAAGCAGGGATTGAAGCATTTTATTCCCGCTGGCTGCAATACTGCACAGTATATATATATATACTGCATTACAATTCATGAATTTATGCCATCTGGTAGACACGCGAAGCATTGCAGCCTATTAAATCCTAATCATTATCATTTAACAGATCAGCCGCCCGTCAGCCAGGCATGAACCCAGGCTGGGAAGGCAAACACAACGGGGCTTGTCAGAGGTGAGGAGCGGCGCATTCCAGGTATCTGCCAGGTACATACTGGGTATTTGCTCGAATAAAGTGTGTCGGTGCAGTACGGTGTATTAACACATCCTTACATTCTCTCCAGAATCCAACGTCCCCGCTTGGCTATACTACATAACATACTGTATATACAAATAACGTATCACAGTACATCCCCTCGGTCCTATATTAAATTGCACATTTCATTGAACTTTACCACTACTGAATGCATTCTATGCCGAGCCCACTGCTGAGCCTCATAATGGGGTGCCCCGAATTGATCGTAAGCCATTCTCATTGGAGGATGACTAGTTCTTTGGCTTCGCCGAGGTTGTTCTTCATCTGCTTCCTCTGAGGAGTATCCAGTCTCAACTGGCCTTTCCATTTCTGCCCTTGAGGGGTTCCTTGGATCTACAAAGTCTCTCTATGGTACAAAGCACGGGCTCTGCGGGTCTAATGGCTGGCTCATTGGAGTCAGTGTATCTGTCGTTGGACCAAGCGGCCGGAAGGCCCCTTTGAGAGGTTCCCTCCATAGGATTCTCAGAGGTGGCATTTATTACAGTCTCTAGGCCATCCTCTGTGTTTTCAGTTTCTCCATCCATTGATACAGTGGGTACCTCCAATTCGTGGTCCCCTACTTGAGGTATGGGGAGTAGATGATTCCTATGCCACACCTTCACCCGGCCTTCGGAGTCCTTGATACGGTATACCGGGAGGCCAGGCATCTGTGACTCTACCTCATAGACCCCTTCTCTCCATCGATCAGCCAGTTTATGCTTTCCGGGGATGCCTAGATTACAAAGGAGAACAGCATCCCCCGGGCGGATTTCCTTATGTCGCACTTTGTGGTCATAGCGTCTCTTGTTACCCGCATTTAGTTGTGCCGCCGCCCTTTCAGCCAATTTATAGGCCTGCTGTAGGCTGTCCCGCAACCTCTGTACATAACGAAAGTGCGTTCTGTTGGATACCCCATCGGTAGATATCCGCAGTCGCACATCCACAGGTAATCGGGCTTATCTCCCGAACATTAGGAAGTACGGCGTATACCCGGTAGACTCATGTCGGGTACAGTTATAAGCATGTACCAACGTCTCTACATTCTTGCTCCATTATGTTTTCTGGGAGCCTTTTAAGGTCCCCAACTTGTCCAGCAGTGTGCGGTTGAACCGTTCGGGCATAGCATTCCCCTCTGGGTGGTACGGGGTGGTCCGTGACTTAGCTATGTTTAGCAACTTTAGCAGTTCCTTAATGAGAGTACTCTCGAAATCTCTGCCTTGATCAGAGTGGAGTCGTTTCGGTAATCCATAATGAATGAAGTATTTTTCCCATAAGACTCTGGCCACGGTCACCGCCCGTTGATCTTTGGTAGGGTACGCTTGTGCGTACCTTGTATAGTGGACTGTAATCACTAGCACGTTACCGATGCCTCTGGTATCGGGCTCAATACACAAAAAATCCATGCACACCAAATCCATTGGACCGGAACTTTTCAGATGGGCCATGGGAACCGCTCTTGTGGGGAGTGTTTTCCTCTGTAGGCAGCGGGTACACCTCCGGCAGTGCCTTTCCACTGACTCTCTCATTCTTGGCCAATAGAACCGGTCCCAAAGTAGCCCGAATGTCTTGTCAACGCCCAGATGGCCATGATCATCGTGAAGGGCCCGGAGAACCATATTTCTCAGACGTTCAGGCAAGAATAGTTGTCGCCGGTCGGGATGATTGTGGTATGGAACTACCCGGTACAATAGGCAATTGTCCAGTTCGAACTTCCCGAACTCGTTCAACAATAGCTTCACCAGTTCTCTGGGGGCTTGCTTAAGGATAGAGGGGTTCTCTTGCTGCACAGCTTGACGAGCTAGTTCCACTACTGGGTCTTGGATCTGGTGTTGCACCAATTCTCTCCAGGAAATGATTTTATCTTCGGTAATGTTCATTCCTTCTCGACCTTGGTAGGCCCGGGGAATGGCTCGGGATTGGCACCCTAATGAATCAGCGACTCTTAGCTCTGAGAACGCCACCTGATCGTTAACTACGGCTGCTACTGAGCATAGGGCACGTATTCCAGGCCCCGCAATTTCCTCCCATACTTCCTCATCCGTGGTGGATTGAAGCCCCGGCCTCCGTGACAGAGCATCGGCCCCCACGTTGGTGGGCCCGGGTTTATACTTGAGGTTGAAACTATAGTTGGCCAGGGCCGCCAGCTACCGGTGTCCGGTTGCGTCTAATTTGGCGGACGTGTTAATGTAGGTCATTGGGTTATTGTCAGTCCACATCTCAAACTTTACTCCATGCAAGTAGTCGTGTAATTTGTCCACCACCACCCATTTGAGTGCCAAAAACTCCAGCTTGTGGATAGGATAGTTCTGTTCACTGGGGGTCAAGCTTCGGCTCGCGTACGCCACGGGGCGGAGCCCGGTGTCGTATTTCTGGTGCAGCACTGCTCCTAGTCCGCTAAGACTGGCATCCACGTGTAGCACGTATTCACGATCAGGATCAGCATAGGCCAGTACTGGGGCCTGGGTGAGACTGGCTTTCAACTTCAGGAACGCTTGTTCACAAGCAGGGGTCCACTTTTCTCCAAGAGGCATTTGTGCCTTGACCCTTTTCCGGTCCGTATCCTCAGGATAAACTTTTAAAAGGTTATTCAGGAGTTTGGCTTTACTTGAGTAGCCCTCCACGAAGCGCCGGTAATAGCCACAAAATCCCAAAAAGGATCGCAGTTCTTGGACGTTGCGGGGCCTGGGCCAATTCACTACAGGCTCTATCTTCCCTGGATCGGTGGACACCCCTTCAGCGGACACAATGTGGCCCACGTAGGTCACGGACGGGCGACAAAACTTGCATTTGTCCAAGGACAGATTGAGGCCCTCCTTCTGAAGTCGATCCAACACCTTCATCAATCGTTCCTCGTGCTCCTCCAAGGTCTTCCCGAACACTATAATGTCATCCAAGTACACTAGGCATTCTTGCGGGTTCATGTCTCCCAGGGTCCGTTCCATCAGCCTCTGGAAGGTGGCGGGGGCTCCGCAGATCCCTTGTGGCATGCGGGTAAACTGGTAGAACCCTAATGGACAGATGAAGGCCGTCTTCTCCTGGTCTTCCAGATCCATTGGCACTTGGTAGTACCCTGACCTCAAATCGAGCACACTGAACCATTTACTTCCCGTCAAGGCGTTCAGAAGGTCCTCAATGCGTGGCAGCGTATACTGATCGGGGACCGTGCGGTTGTTCAGTGTTCTGTAATCCACACACAGACGGACCGTCCCATTCTTCTTACGGACTACCACGATGGGCGAGGCGTAAGGGCTATGGGATCCTTGTACGATACCAGCTCCCTCCATTTCGGCTAGTAACCTTCTCACCTCTTCCACGTCTCGGGGGGCTAGGCGGCGGGAGCGTTCCCGGAATGGGGTAGCGTCACTCATTCGAATGGTATGACGGGCACTGCGACTGCACCCCACATCCATATCACTTGTGGAGAATACTCTTCGTCGTTCTTGTAGCTGGGCCTGCAGTCTATCTCTCCATTCTTCCGTGAGCGGGGAATCTCCAAAGTCAAAATCCAATGGGGAGTCGGTAGCAGGGGTAGTGTCCGCTGGCCGTCCCTTCGGGGCCTTCTCCTCGGGTATTACGGGGTATATTCTACCCAGTGGCTGTCGGCGATCAATGCTCATGGAATACGGGTAGATATTCTGCACATACACCCAGGTTCTGTTCGGAATTTTCTCCGGCCATTTCTTTACAGAGGCTAACACCTCGTAGCCCAGCCGCTGTTCATCTTGGGTCACACTTTCCAAAGAGAAAAACTGATCCTCCGGGCATCGATCCGGGTAATGGCAGGCCGCGATCATCATCCTTCCTTCTCCGGGGGGAATTTGAGTCAGTCCCCACTCTTGACTATATAGCATCCCATGCTCCTCTTCAGTCGCGATTTTACCGCAAGCCTCTTGTAGTACTGGACACGTAGCGAGGGTGTAGCAGCGCTTCTTGCAAGTACATGCGGATCACCGCGCGCACAATATCGGTGTTGGTCCCCAGGATTATCGGAGCGCTGGGGTGATCTTGAGGTTCGGGACACACTAGGGCTTCCACTTCCATGGGGTGATGTTTACCAGTGTTCAGCTGTGGGATGTCCAAATGTACCTTCACTACTCCATCGATGGGATAATCTTCGTGACTCAACCCCCTTAAACGTAAGACATCAGCGGATAACAACGGCAACCGGTGTAAGTGTTGATCATAGAAGGGCCGATACACTATGGTCACCTGGGACCCCGTGTCCATCAATGCCGAGGCGTAGATACCTTCAATGACTACACGAACGATGGCGGCGGGTCCAATTCGATTGTTCGTGGAAGGCTGGGCTCCGGCGCCGCCGTCCTGGGGGGTGCACGGCATCGATTGAGCTGGCCGAGACGTCGTTTTCCGTAGGGAGGGACAGCGGGCCCGAAGGTGTCCCATCTTCCCGCAAGCATAGCACTGGAGTTGGCTGAGGTAGGTATCATTTCGCCTGGGCGGTGAGCTTCGCCCCGGCATAGGGCGAGGCCGGGCCGCTTACGGCGCCCCTGAGTCATCGGTGTCAGGATCCCCATTCTCGGACACTTCGGTTTTCGGTTCCGACTTTTTGACATCCTTGCTTCCCTGCGAGGCCTTTTTCCCTGGAGTTAGGTCACGCCCCAACAGCACTGTCTCGTGCGCTTGGACACGGTCCATTAGATCATGGAACGTCAAGGCTTGTCCGGGCGTTAGGCAGCCACCGACACGTACGGACACTGGATGCAGGGGCAGGAGCCCCCTTAACAGCTGGGTAGTAAAGCAGTCCATCGGCATCCACCTTCGGTACCACGCCCTTTCTCACCATAGCCCACAGGTCCAGATGCAGACGTCTGAGGAAGTTGGACACCATCTCTCCCTCTTTCTGAGCCAGAGCATGAAATGTTGCCATCAGCGCATAGGTATCCACAGGGGCCCCATAGGCCTTGGTCAGGCAGTAAACGAGGTCCGCCGCATCAGCATCCGGGTGGTCGTCCCGGTAGTAGTGTACCATGTGGGACGCTGGGGGTCGCAGACACTCAACGATACGCTGCCTCCGGACCGCGTCCGTGCAGGTCCACTCAGGCAGTACCTGTTCCGTGTGATCCAGCCATTCTTCTATCCCAACTTCTCCTTGAGGCGTGGGTTTATCACCTGAGAACGCCTTTAACTTCCGGTACTGGGTGGAGTGGTGAATGGCTGTGGCAACCGCTGGAATAGAGGCATCGTCCTGTAGACTACCTCCAACTGAGGGGTAGGCGTCTAATCTTGACATACTGAGTCTATTCAGCGCGGGCCTCAGGGCGGAGGGGGTGAATGAAGGGCCCAGGCTCAGGGCAGCAGGCCATCGAGGGTTCAGACTACTGTCAGGGGTGAGGTCGGGGCCACTGGCAACGGCACTTAACGCGGGCAGGTACTCCCTCTGTGGGGTGGAAGCGGCCAGCGGTTCAGTGGGGTCCACTTGCACTATGGGACAGTGTACGCCAGGAGCCTCAGGCAGCAATAGTATCCGGGGCAGTGCTTCGGGACATATATCCCGTTCAGTGACGTATAAGATCCTGCGCCACATCTGGTCCTGGTCGTAAAAATGATCTTGTACTCGGGCAGTGTCCATGAGTGGGAGTTTCCTGACATGGTCAGTCACAGTGCCTAGGGAGATAGCGGCGGGGACATGCCCCAGGCCGAAAACACGGTTCAGGGGAACCTCATGCCGCTGGGCCCACTTGCGCACCTCGAGCGGTGAGGGCACAGACATGATGTGTAAAGCTCGTGCACAATTGAGAAAAAAAATAATTGGGGCACCCCAGGTCTAAGTTCTCAGCAGCGCCTCCAAATGTAGCCCTTTTTCTGAACACCTTCCTAAGGGACTACGGGTGACTGTCTAACACCTGTGGCTCAGGAGAGCTGAGCCTCCGCTAGCTGGGAGCCTGGGGTAATACACACACATTTACATAGCGCAGCGCCTCCACTTACCCAGGATCCCCATTATGAAAGATTTACCCTGGGCAAGAAACATACCATACATTGCGAGAGATACCAATCTTTACTGTGTTTATAAGTGGTGCCCCACTGTTCGCATAACATGCATATATATATATATGTATATCATAACATTGACATCACTCATAACACATAACACCTCATAATAACTGGCTCTTATACTAGAGTGGCTCGGCCACACCCCGAGGGGAATATCGTCCTGTACAGCCGTGGCTCCGCCACGCTCTCATAGAGTATGTCCTTGTGAAACTTATGTAAGATATGTTCTATCCGCTAGCCACTTGCTAGTGTCTGTCACAGTTAATCCTAAGGCGGGATCAGCGCCTGATGACCGGTGTCGGTGCACTTGCTGTTTACAAAGTACCTCCCGGTCACGGCAGTGACCGCACCTCTTCTCAAAGGGTCCGTCGCATCCGGCCCTGACCTTCCAATGTCGCGCGGCTCCACCGTCTGAGCCCAGACAGCAGTATCCGTCCACAACTCCGTGCGCTTGATGCCTACCTAAGGTGACAATGTCTGTCCACTACGGGCGTCCCTACAGTACCGCAACCTATGGTGACGCGGGGAATACTCCTATGGACCTGGGGGTAGTATCTGGCCTAGGCAGGCGGGTCACGGACCCCCGGCACTCGCACTACCTCTCTCAGCACTGTCCCACTCGCTTCTGCTAGCGTGGCCTCTCCCCCACGCTTCCTGTTCTCCTCCCCTCCAAACCCAGCCTGTCCATTGGCTCCTAGCGTCAGCTAACTCCTCTGGGGTTCGCGGGGGTTATAGTTCATTACAGAGCCCTTTCTCATTGGCTCGTTGTTCGCTCGCTTCCAGAGCGCATGCGCAACCTCTTCTCTGGACCAGTGACCTCGGCAACATTGCGCAACAACATGGCGGCGCCCTGTTCCAACTTGCCGTCGCGGAACCCGCCGTACAAATGCACACATATACGGTGTATTAACACATCCTTACACAAAGAACCCGCGTGATTAGTTGAATGTACTCTGCAACAAGCACCTACTGCCGACTCTCTGCACGGAGTGCAAAGAGAGGGGAGGAGAGAGTGCAAAGATTCGGGCATGATGGGGAAGAGAGTAAGGTGGGGAAGAGGGGATAAGAGACAGCAAGGCCTTACAGGGAGGGATGTAAACAAAGAGTAATGTTTAATAACCTTTCAGATCTCCTAGATGAGTGTATGTTAAACTGGGTACAGCTAATTGTATTATAATTGATGACAGCCATATAAATAAACAATATATGAACAGACTGTAAAACAAGGGGCAGAAAGAAGTGGACACGAGAGAAGACCAAAGGTCATGCGAGAAATAGAGAAGGGGACAAGGGAGATAGAGAAGAGTTAAAAACTAATAAAGGATGAAGAGAAACCTAAAAACAGGTATGCTATAAGGTGGACACATGAAAGCGAAAAGGCACATGAAATAGTCCAGGAAGTAGAGGGGGAAAACAAAAGTTGGTCTTGTCTCCCAACTAGTGCCGAAGAAATGACAGATGTGAGCAGTTTGGAGTTTCGTTGTAGAACAGCACCAGGAGGTGGTAAAAAAAAAAAAGTATGTTCTATCTATATACTGTAATAAAGTTGAAATGAATAATGTGCAATATACAAGAAAAAATACTGTTCTATAATAGGAACATAAAAAATGGGGATAGCACCTTTAACATTTTTGCCTAGAGCCCACAAAGCCATCATTGCCCGTGAATGTGACTTAAAGTGCACTAAGGTATAGCACTGTTTAGTCAAATATATCTGTAAATTGGAGTCGCTACACTTGACCATTCCTCCATTCTGACGTACACAGTCTTAGCAATCTCAAAACTTACCTTTTGTTGCATTCACCCATTGGTCCTAAATGATTAATGATTAATCATGTTGTTTACGTCCCTCACCCCTTTGGAGTGTCAACCCTATTACAGATCTTTGTAATCTGAAAAAATACATACTTTCCCTTTCAGACTATCTGTAATGTCTAAGTCAGGGGTCTCCACCCGGTAGCTCGTCAGCTGCCAGTAAGTAGCAGCGGAGGGGGCCCGGCCAGCCGGTGCTGGAAGTTGGACCCCTTGCCAGAGGTGAGATCCAACTTCTGCATCAGGCTGCCGGGTGGGACTCTCTCTCCTGCCTCTCCCCTGTTGCGCCTCTCTGCCCTGCCGGTCCATGCCGGAAGTTGGGCCTGCGGGATTGGCGCTGCACCGAATGCATCCCCCCAAAGTAACTGTATGTATTGTTGGGATATTGAAGGGTGGTTTGTGAAGGTATTGTGTGGGTGGGTATTGTTTTAGTCGCTCTGAATCATTTTCATTGATCAGAAGTAGCTCTCGTTACAGAAAAGGTTGCAGACCCCGGTCTAAGTAATCTACATCTGCTGATCCACCCTTTCCTAATCACATAAGATTTGTTTGGCATTATCTCTCCATATTAAATCTCTGCTGCTGGGGTTTTAGGTATTCAACATTGCTTTCATTTATAAACCTAGGGTAATAAAAACATAATAATTTTAAAAGCTCCCTTCCTGTTTTCCAACATACTGTACATATTACATAAACCCACTAAAATTAGGTCCACAGAGCTACAGCCCAGTGTATAACAGGTCTGACATTTCTTAAAACCATGCACAACAGCAGATATGTGCAACATTTCTTGCTCAAATTTGCTTTTTTCCCACAAGGTTCGCAAAAAAAAGGTAAGCTGTAAATGTCAGTGTGCAAGGTCACATGGCCCTTTAGACCTTGCCATTTTTGCTTTCTGGCAAAAAGTGTGAATTTTAAGCAAAATTGACCAAATGAAACATTTTTGGAAAATGTAAGGACAAGTGAAAATGTTCACAAAGCAAGTTTCAGGACATTTGCACAACAATGAATCCTTTGTAAGTCCCAATGAAAGAGACAAGAATAGAGTGACATTCAGATTACTTTATTAATTCAATCAGAAGACACATGATTTATTAATCATGGAGACATAACTTTTTTTCTGCTGTTAAATAATGTAGATTTGTTGAAAAACAAACGTGTATTTGTATATGTTAAATAGCAGTTACTATAGTGTAATGTCACCTTCCTGCAGTATCTCTGGAACTATTATAAATTTACATTAAGGGACTAGAAAACTGTAACCAGAGAATGCTTCAAGTCTTGTTTAGCCGATATATTCTGAAACCTCGCAGATTTCTAATGGATTGTCCTTTTTGACAACGCTGAAGCTGCAGGATTTCTCATCAAACTCTTTTTTGCATGACTCTTCATCATAGCCAACTGGTGTTGCCACGCTGAAAAGGGGTACAATGCACAATATAAATATCATTGCTATAAAGGCAAGCACATTCCACAGCAGATTACATAGAGTAATAGTTTCTTGGCCTATCCTTAAAGCTGCCCAACCACCTCAGGGTTTAGTAACGCACACACCTAGTAAAGTGGCACCAACTTTCCAAAGTTCAAATAAGTGAGATTTTGGGGTGAAAGGCAAACATTTTTTTTAATATAGAAAAGCACTGAAGTCAATAATTCAGACTCTATTGAAGCATGTGACCCATATTCAAAATGTAGGGTAACACGCAGTTAACAATTAATTAACCTCTATTCAAAGAATGGATGTGACAGCATCTTTTTGTACCCCACGTCTTCTAGTCATACTGAATATAAGCGGGGTAGCATACTAATAAGACTATGATAGCGCCAATGCCAATAATAGGTGTAATCAACTCCCAATAAGCAAGACTCACTGAAAATGCGTGAATCTTGAATCTGGATGGGATATATTGGTTATTCCAAAACTATGGTGTGGCCAGTGACCCCCAAGGATATGTTTGGGGAACCCCGGCATAGATATAGTGGTGACTGCTGCCATCCCTATTTATTTTGTATTTTACTGGGTGGTGCACTGTACAGTCCTGGTGTGGATAATGTTAAAATATGATTCAGCAGGATTCCTGCTTTGAATACAATAGAGCACTGATTCTCACACTATGGTCCCAGAACCACCAGTTATCTCCTGACCTCTGTGGTTGCCCTCAACACCCCTGACATTCATGTGTAACCCCCTTTCCCCTCTGCCTAAGGGAAACCGTGGACGATTATGCCTGCTGCTGTTACCTGTACGCTCACAGGAGACCTAAGCCTCCGCTTCTGGGAGCCTGGTGTGAGCGCTCTCTCTTTTAGTGCAGCGCCTCCACCTATGAGAGATCCCAGCGTTGGCGGGATGACTCCTCATAGGAACCAATACAATCAGTAATAACAATATCACACCAGATATATATACATATATATGTAACGCGTCATTACTGTACACAATATAACCATAAATCACACACAGTATAATACACCAATACAATAATATAACATCCTGAGTGGTTCCCCCAAAGTACTAAGGGTGCCTGAGGCACCTATAACCCCAGTGTCCGCACAAGCAATCCCACCTGTGTGAGGTAGCGCTACCCCCCTGTGATGTATAGGTGCACGTTGGTACCTTCCTGGTCACAAGCCAGACCACGGAATAAGGAGAGGAGGACGCTGGATCAGCTCCCACGCAGCGGTGTCTCCAACACAACTCCCCTCACACCTTATCCAGGATGCGGTTCGCGGTGCAAATCTCCAGCCGGAGCATTCCACCTCTGCTGCCACTACACAGCTCTATCCAGACTGCAAGTCTGACATCCGCCGGCGTGGTAGTGCGGGTTGCAACTCTATGAGGGAGGGTCCCTATCTAGTGCCTTCTCTGCAATACTATGCTCAAACAGGGATCGAGACATAACTGGGGCCTTAGGGCAAAGTTCTGGCCTAGTCCAGGGGCTTACTTGCTCCCTGGACATGTTTGTCCTCTTCGCTGGCTCCCTCAGGACTAACTGCGTGCTTCCTGCGCCGCGGAGGATATCCAGAGTCTCTAAAATGGCCGCTCGCAAATCATTGGCTGGGATGACCCATGTGACCTGTCCCCAACCCGAGGCTTCTTGGAGTTGTATTTCCTGCTTGTTGTATGCAGAGCCAATCCAAGATGACCACCGCAACTTTCATTCAGGCTGCCGGAGGAGCGGAGGTAAGGAAGGGGGACCTGGCTACACATGTTTCATAAGCCTATAATATATATTTTCTTTAACTGTGCATGCAATGTCTTGTATATAATGTATGCCCTGTTTATGTAAGTGTATTTGTAACCATGTATTATTTGTCTTAACTATGCCCAGGACATACTTGAAAACGAGAGGTAACTCTCAATGTATTACTTCCTGGTAAAACATTTTATAAATAAATAAAATGTAATGCACCTCTCTCCTGCAACCTATGGCATTTACCTTCACTATTAGCAGATTGGTGCTGAAGGTTGATTTGAGACTTCCTGCTTTTCAGACACTGGCCCATTCATTTAGATAAACATATCAGATGTATTTATTAAAAGGCGTAGCATAGTAGTTCCAATCCCAGTGTCTCTCTCCTTGTGACCTTGGGCAACTTCATCTCCTTGAGCCTCCGATACCAAAATCAGGTGCCTACTGTACACTGGGTACATTGTCTGCCATATCCCCAAGGGGGGGGGGGGAGTGACTTGGCCAATGTCACAAATAGAGATCACTGAGATTTAATTCTGCCACCCACTTCAAAGGCAGTGACATTACCACTGAGATACACTATCATTATTAATACAAATAGGAGCTAAGCAAGTCTAATGATCCTCTGCACAATTAACACTAAAGTGGCCCACACGTAGGAAAAGTTTGAAACCCCCTGCCATAGAGTGTTATATTTTAATTTTCACGCCTATAACATTAATTTTTTGTTTATAAACTGACAGTTCCACTTTGTTTTTAAAATAAACAGGGTTTTATTTATTTTTTAAATCTCTCCCTATTCCTATTTGCAAAGCCTAAATATTACTTAAAACTTTTAGCAATGGTGAATAAATAAAGATATTTTTTTTAAACCAGGTACCGTGCCATTACTTTTATATGCCACGTAGTGGAATAAACCAAAATAAAAAAGGTGCCTCTGTCAGTGGATCTATCAACCTTTTATTCTCTGGCTGCACCCCTATTCATAACGATCAGTTGCTGATGCATCCGCAAAATAATACAAATGACACACACACACACGCATGCACACACACATGCACACACACACACATAACAGAACAGATACACACTGGACAGATAGCACTTCTCGCCCTTTCTCTGCACATACCCCTCTTCTGTCCATGCTGTTTCCTCCTCGTGTGCTTGATCCCCGCCCCCCAGACACATACTGCTGATATCTCCTCCTGGGTAGTGCAGCCAATCAGGATGGAGGACACTGCCCAGCCCCGAGCAGCCCTTCTGCAGTATCCTGCCCTGCCAGATCAGGGATATCCTCGCACCCTTCTGATACTCTCAGGGTTCCCAAGGGTACCGTGGTTGCTTCCACCATCATTGTAAATAATGGGGGCTTTCTCAAACCTGTTCTACCCTCCTTGCACTTACTTGCGATTAGGGAACGTTTAAGGAAAGCCGTCTTCCCCACTTTGGCACAGCTCTGAGATCCCTTTATTTGCAAACTCACCTACTGTAACAGATAATGGTACCAGGTTCTCTACAAGAGCATTCATTGCAGTTTTTGGTCCACGTTTCACCATATTTGTGCTCTGTTCCATCATCTTCCTTGCACCCTAAAAAACATGACTTGTTTTAAGGTTTTCCAGATTATCCAAACAAGGCTAGTCCAGACTATACTGTGGGAGTGATGAAGACTAGTTTCTCAGATATTACTGCTTTAAACACTTACTATTAAAATTAAAGGGTGCCAAAATACCTGGCAAAAAAAAGAAAAATAATTAAAAAAAGATAAATAAATAAAAAATAATAAGAGGAACAAAATATTATTATAATTATTAATGCGCCCCTAGGACCTTTGCGCCTTTGGCGACCGCCTAGGTTCGCCTAATGACGGGCCGGCCCTTATGATACTAGGGGGTGCTTGTTGCTGTATGTGTCTCAGTTCACCTCTAAGGCACCCACTGTTCAGATCATGTTTAAAAAACAAATTAAATAAAACATTTTGGGTAGTGCAAGAGGATTCAATATTCAGTCGTAGACTTGGATGCGGTCTCAAATCATTATAAATTATTATTTACTTTAGCAGTGTGTTCCCAAGAAAAAATAGGCAGACATAGAGAACGCCAATAATCGAGCATCAGACTGTTAGCCTCCAGGCCCAGCACCTGAGCTGACTAACTAGTAATGCTTGTGAGTACTAGAAGCCTTTAATAGCTCACTGAGTCCCCAGCAGGTTATGCTCCAGGAAGAAGTTTCAAATACTTAAACATATGTACACACATCTACTGTACACCCATGCAAAAAAGGGTGTGTGTTCTATATTAGAAACGGTTGAATAGTAGATAATCGCTGGTAGATTTTAACAAGGAAATGTTAAGAGTGTAAGCACGTTCTAAGTGACTTGTTTGTGTTTTGTCACTGAAATTGTAATTATACTGTCCAACATTTTTCATTCAATCAAAAACATCAAAATATAATTTCAGTGACAAAACACAAAGAAGTTTTGCTTAGAACGTGCTTACTGTTTTAACATTTGCTTTTTAAAATCTACCAGTGATTATCTACTATTCAACCGGTTCTAATATAGAAATGCTGCCGTAATCGGACCTTACAAATTGCCTCTGTCAATTTTCAAAAATTGACACACTAATCTTTGTTATTGAAGACCAATTAAAAAGATTTTTGTGTCAAGTTGTGGAAGTTGTTGGGCTTGTATTACTCATCATTGGTTTTAGTTTTTGCTTAGGTAATGCAATAATTGGGGAATGACGTGGATACATGTAAATTGCTTGTTAATGTCTTACCTATGTAAGGATGTGGTAGGAACCTCATATGTGTGTTCAGTTGGTGTTTGATTCTGTTCAGTGAGAGGCATGTGGAGTGTCTGCAACAGTGTTGCAGTGTGCCAGAGCAGAGTGAGACAGGCAGTGGCTGATGCAATAGCTGAGCTGTGTGTCTGTGCAGATTAAGGCAGAGAGGCTCCGTGGAGAAACTACAACTCCCATGAGCTCCTGGGCAGTCACCTGATGTAAAGAACCAATGAGAGGCCAGGATTCTCAGGCAGGGAGAAAGAGATATAATTCGCGGGCTGAGGAACGGCAGTTGGAGCTGGGAGCAGGAAGGGTGTAGGGAGCAAGTGGCTCCTACACCAGGTAAGGCATCCCCAGATCCCAGGCAGGCCCCAATCCCCACCAGGGTAGGGGGTAAGTACTGAGGGACGGCCCCTAGGTTAGGGACCCTGCCCTTAATTGTGAGTGTGCAGTCTTGTCAGTGTCAAGGCTGGCAGTGCTGTGAGCGCTGACAAGTAGGCACAGTGTGTGTGTGCAGCACGGTTGAGGCAGGTACCCGGTTGAGTGCAGTGGGTTGCTGCAGGTACGGTGTGAGTGTAGTGGGTTGCTGCAGATACGGTGTGAGTGCAGTGGGTTGCTGCAGGTACCGGTTGAGTGCAGTGCGGTTGCTGCAGGCAGTGCGGTTGAGTCTAGTGCGGTTGCTGCAGGTACTGTGTGAGTGCAGTGTGTTTACTGCAGGTGTTAGGCTGAGTTAGTGAGAGGGGATCCAGGAGGTGAAGGGAGAGGTAGTGTGGGTGCAGGGGTCAGTGACCCACCTGCATAGGACAGGCTACCCCGTAGGCCCCTAGGAGTGTTCCCTCAAGTCACCAAAGGTTGCGGTGCTGCAGGGACGGCCAGAGTGGTAGCGAGCATCACCCTTACTGTGTAGACAGCTAGGGACAAAGGGACGAGCGTGCGGAGCAGGCTTGCTGGCGAGTCGTCTGGGACCAGATGGCTGGACATTGAGACCCAGGTGGCAGACCGCTAATTCATCTGACCCTTTGCGAAGAGGTACCGGTCACCGCCGTGACCGGAAGGTACTATAACAACAAGTGCACCAACACCGGTCAACAGGCGCTGATCCCGCCTTAGGCTAAACTCTTTAGGAACACTGAGCGAGTGGTTAAAGAACTGAGCCTATACAATATACTATACATGGACACGGTGTGTGGGGCACGCGGTGAGGGGACGGAGACGTTGCTCCTGATGAGTGGGCAGCCACTAAGGTTATACCGTTAGAGTATAAGTACATGTTATGTGTTATTGCTACGTTCCATTATTACAGTAAAAAACAGTTACAATCATAAGGTGTTGTATGTTTCTTGCCCAGGGGAATCTTACGTCACGGGGATCCTGGGTAAGTGGAGGCGCTGCGCTAAGTAAGTGTATGAGTGTTACCCCAGGCTCCCAGCTAGCGGAGGCTCAGATCTCCTGGAGCCGCAGGTGTCGTACAGTGACCAGTAGTTCCTTTGGGAGGGTTCAGAAAAAGGGCTACACCTATCTACTTTAACAAACATTTAAATATGTTTTCTATTACTCTACATACAATAATTTATTACAACCAAAGTCGCTATGATCCAATATATATTAATCGTCTCTTTTTCATTGCAGATTGCCTTTCTTTCGTTCTTTTTTTTTACATAATGCTATTATACCTGTACAAGAAATGGTGTGTGTTTGTGTGTCCCCTTGCTTCTGCGCACACGTGTCCCCCTTGCATAGGCGCACAAACAAAAAGTATGTGCACTTTTGTATTACAGAAAAAAAATAAAAACAGATACCAATTAAAAAAATAAAACAAATGTCTTAGCGTTAAGCACCTCATCCCTTGCTTATCTACTGCAAGACACGGAGACAGAAACTGCATGCAGTATGGGAGCATTTTAACACAAAACTTTGCTACTTTTTTCTTCTAATAACATTCAGCTATCTATTTGTTTAGATTTCACAATTAATATTTAATGGCCAACTCCTGTCCTCAAGGGCCGCCACCATGTCAGATTTTAAGGATATCCCTGCTTCAGCACAGGTTGCTCAATCAGTAGTTCAGTCAAATAAGGTCTTAGGCCTCGAGCATGGTCAGCGCTTAGGCGCTGACACGTGCTGAGGCGCGCTGCTGCTCGGCACTGAGCCCCTGCAGCCGCAATGAGAGCGGCTTTAGCAGGGGCTCGCGCACGCTTCCGCACGCCTGCGGAAGCGTGTGTCTTAACAAATGTTAAGTTTCAGAGCTCGCCGGAGCGCTTGGCCGGTCACGTGAGCGGTTCGCCCAATGAGGGCAAACCAGCTCCGGGACGTCACTGGCCCGCCCCCAGCCACGCCCACGGACGGCGCACGCTCTAAGGCCAGGGCGAAGTGTCTATGGATTAAGCCTTAGTTTTCGACTGAGCTACTGATTGAGCCACCTGTGCATAAGCTAGGATATCCTTGGCACCGGACCTGTTGGTAGCCCTTGAGGATTGGAATTGGCCACCCCTGTACTGGAACATAGCAATTATCAGGTCAGGGAAAGACGTGGGGTAGCACACAGTATAAAATGATTTGCAAGGTTTTGTTATTTGCTTGATGGCTTTTAACCCTTTACTGGTTGCCAGGTGCACCATCAAAACCTAGTTTCTACTTACTTATTTCTGATGCTAGCCCAGTAAATGAGAAAGAGAGAAACCGTGGCCAAGAGACACCGTAGAAGAAATTAAAGTATATAGTAAAAGAAAAGAAAAAGTCCTTCCTAATCTTTACAGTGCCGAGGGTTTGACGGCACCAGAGTGCAAGCGGGCGTCCGTCACTTCTGCGTCATCTGACTGTTCCTGGAGTGATCACATGACACGTCCAAGCCCTCGACAGCGGAAACTGAAATACTGCTGCGACACACTTTATTCGAGCAAATACCCAGTATGTACCTGGCAGATACCTGGAATGCGCCGCTCCTCACCTCTGACAAGCCCCGTTGCATTTGCCTTCCCAGCCTGGGTTCATGCCTGGCTGATGGGCGGCTGATCTGTTAAATGATAATGATTAGGATTTAATAGGCTGCAATGCTTCGCGTGTCTACCAGATGGCATAAATTCATGAATTGTAATGCAGTATATATATATATACTGTGCAGTATTGCAGCCAGCGGGAATAAAATGCTTCAATCCCTGCCTGGAAAATAACTCAATGCACTCGGGCAGAAAACAGTCACAAACCTCAATACACCCGGGTATACCCGAATTCGTGGGACTAGCCGAGCTCGAATAAAGTGTGTCGCCAGTGTAGTCAGCCCAATTAGAAAACGAGTGTCCATGACGTACTTGGTAAATTATTAGGCCACTGTAAAGCAGGGGTGGCAAACTCCAGTCATCAAGGGCCACCAACAGGCCAGGTATCAGGGATATCCCTGCTTCAGCACAGGTGGCTCAGTGATTTTGACTGAGCCACCTGTGCTGAAGCAGGGATATCCTTAAAACCTGCCCTCTTGGTGGCCCTTGAGGACTGGAGTTGAACACTCATGCTGTTACCGGGCATCAGAAACCTGACCAACTGAAGACATACATTCTCATATCGATCGGTTTAATTCGGCCCCAGATAGGATTGCTTCTTTAAAAGGGATTCTCCCTCATATATAGGAAAGAGAAACAAAATAAGGAGACAATTTCTCGCAAAACTCGTGTGTACTCCCTGCCTCGAAATATGCATGAAATGTAAAAAATCAAGTTTAACCATTTTCTTAAATAACTGTCGCACGCACACACACAAACTTATTTTTGCAGGTATCACAGCAATTGCAAACATATGTTTGCTGTGACCGTTCTAAGTAGTTTTTTTCTGACCTAAGAATAAAGTGCATTCTTACCCTCTTGAACCGCATCTAAATTATTAGGATCAACGCTAGGTAATTGTACAGAGCGTTGTGCATGGCCTTGTACTGTGAGTATAGCACACACTGCAGCACAGGCATAAATAACCTTCCGGAAAAGCTGAAAGAAAAAGATTTGCAGTTACACACCCGTACATATAATAAACTTTCAATATATTAGTAGCGCTGTGATTAGTTTATAACATTTTTTTATTAAGTCGCATTCATTTATTCATTTTTTAAAACCTAGCATTAAATTTGTAAAGACAAAATCATACTGGTTCTATAAATTGACACATGATGCCATTTTCTTTGCACTGGGAACAATTGGATAAATGAGCCCTATTGTTATAATGTTCTAAAAACTGAAATATATTGTACTACTGTAGTTATGGAAAGAGACATCCCCTTGTTTCAATCAATAATTCAAAGTAAGCAGGAGGAAAAAACTCATTAGTGGGCTATCCATTAAACCTCAATTGTGTAGATTGGTTACAACTCCCATTGACTGGAATTAATAATCCCCATTGAATTGAATCCAGTAGTTATACAATTATACATTAACATGCTCTAATGGGGTTACTTTTGTAGAGAAACTCAAGGGAACCTTTTTTTGAGAGATTCCAAAAAAACTCCTTACTCATAACTTATTACGCCGCATTTCTTTATTTAAAGCTTAATTCGTTATTGTTATTTCGATACAAATGTTTTTTGTTTAAGGGTCTAATAAAAACGACGGGAATGCCCTGAAAAATAAACATGAAAAGTTAAATTCCCACTGGTCAGATTTTTAGTTTAATTAGGAGACAGGCCTGAGTGTCAGGCTAGTCTCATGTTCCAGAATAAACCATTACTGTTAACCCCTTTCGCATTGCAAAGTCATGCATTGCAGACCTCTCTGGAAGCAGATATTGTATTGTAAAGAATTTTTTTACATGATTGAGAGCATATATTGTTTTTCAGTGTCCCAAATGGTGTCCACACAAATGCATAGTATAGTTACACACTTTAAAAATAATAATTAAATAAATATATAGCTCCGTGGCAGATACTTTACACCTCATACTGTACATAAACCTTGGCCCCTTGCAGATGCACGTACCAGAACACCTTCCTACTGCCTGTACATTCTTCCTACTTATCAATTAGATTGTAAGCTCTTCGGGGCAGGGACTCCTTTTCCTAAATGTCACTTTTATGTCTGAAGTGCTCCTCCCCATTGTGTGTTATTGCATTATTTGTTATTTATTATTTATTCATTATTTGTTATTTATATGATTATGTCACTGTGAAGTGCTATGTACATTAATGGAACTATATAAATAAGGATATTTATATATGTGTATGTATGATATATATATATATATATATATATATATATATATATATATATATATCATACATACACATATATAAATATCCTTATTTATATAGTTCCATTAATGTACATAGCACTTCACAGTGACATAATCATATAAATAACAAATCAACAAATATATATATATATATAGTGCTGTGTGCTGGGTGATGATGGGGAAAGGCGGGGTTGCAGACCTGCCTAAGACATGCAGATGAGCATACAGTTGTATTTACATTTGCATATATATATAGATATATACACATACATACAGGTTTCTTATCAACATATTAATTTAATTTATTTCTCCGTTTCGGATATGCTGCTTGAGTATTTTAGCCCCATGTCTTTCCTGTCTATCAGAGCAATGACTTACCATTGTGTAGCTTCTTAATCCTTCCAGACACTACAGATGGCTTGCACTGCTGCAACATTTATAGTCACAGTGACAAGAAGATCTACAGTCTTTCAAGTTTAGCAAACACTTGCAGTAATAAATTGACAACAGTGCAAACAAATAAGCCCAAGTGACTCACAGTAAATCAACATCATGTAAAAGGTGTGTCAAATATACTGTATTAAAAAAAAAGTGTATACATCCCCAGTGGAGGGCTGCTCCAAGTTTTAAGACCTTTTTGTTTTTGTTATTATAGTCTTTTATTATGTAATAGTATGTATCCTTATAAAAAGAAATGGATACAGGGTTTTCCGGTGACGTCACCTGGTATGGCTGTGTGAGGAGAGTGCTCCGCGGATCCTCTCATATAAACGTGAAAATCAGCTCTTTTCCCTCGACTTGTCTTCCACCCCAAGGCTGCCTAGGACAATCAAACGACCAGCAATGTCCAACAGGCTAAAAAAACAACAACAAACCCAAGGGGTTACGAAATATTTCCCTCCGTCTCAGCGAAGCTCAGAGGCAGCCGAGGAAAACCAAGATGGCGTCAGCCCACGTGGTCCTGTAGCCCTGAGAGGCAAAGGACACCGATCAAAAGAAAGTCCGGAGCCAGAAAGAGGAATCACCCGGGCATATATGGAGAAGCTCTTCTCCGCCATGCACGACTAACTCCATGCCTCCCTACAAGCAGATCTGAGGAACGCAGTCACAGAACTGAAACAGGAGATTACGGGCCTCACGGAGAGAACTTCTAAACTAGAAACTAGGTTAGGAGAGGCCTTACATCGCCAATCGGAGGCAGAGGAGTAAATCATCCAGCTGGGTGAAGAAGTCTCCTATCTGAAGGATGGGCTGGAGGATAAGGAAAATAGGGGCCGACGCCAGAACTTGAGAATCCGAAATATTCCTGAGTCGGTCCTTCCTGACCTCCTCCGCCATACTTAAAGAAACTATTCAACTCAATCTGTGGGGACATTGAAGAAAGGGACGCGGAGATTGATCGGGCCCACCGCGCCTTAGGCCCTAAATCAGATGATCCCCGCCGCAGGAGGGATGTAATAATCCGCCTCCACAGTTACTCCACGAAGGAGAAACTCATAGGAGCCTGCTGCGAGAAGGACTGCATACAATTTGAAAATGAGTCCTTGCAGATATTTAATGATTTATCTAAAATCACAATTGCCCGCCGCCGTGAGCTCCGGCCTCTGACTGCCCTCCTCCGCGAGAAGGGAGTCAGGTATCGCTGGGGATTTCCGTTCAAGTTGATCGCCTGCAAAAACGGAAAATTTCTTACCTTAAAATGCCCCGCAGATATGTACCAATTCACCCATGCGCTTGGCTTGTCTCCTCCGCCCTCCTGGAATGAAGAGAACACAGGCCCCAGGAGCCACGCACCCAAAGAAGCTTCGAAGCGATCTACGGAACCCCGCAAGTGGCCACCGCATCCAGGGTATAGGTAATATTTGGTGGACATGTCCTGGAATCCAGAAATATTGGATTACCATGCAAACCTTAATAGAAGAGGTAACTGACTTCACGATACCCATTGATCCACTGACCTACCTACTGGCTAGGCCAATAGAGGAAATTGACCAACCATCTAGGAAATTGATCTCCATCATCCTCACCGCGGCAAGATGTGCGGTTGCGTCCTCCTGGAAGAAGGTGTCACCCCCCTCCCTACAAATAGTTTTTAAAAAAAGGGTGAATGAAGTTATGCTCATGGAGAGACTGACTGCCTTCCTTACGTGCTCGACGGAGGGCTTTTATAAAATATGGGAGCCTTGACTTAGCCAATGACTCCACTTAAAACTCACCTAATTTGGCCTTGGACGCAAAAGACGGCCTTCAACCCGAGCAGACGAGCCCCGACAGCGGAAAGGGGGATCCCCCACCCGTCCCTCCCCCTCCTTCACTGCCACCTCCTTTCCCCTCCTTCTCTTTTTCTGGCCTTACTCTCACTGGTCCATTATGTGGACCAGATGTCTCGCCTCCTATGGCGAAACTCTTCTCTATCTATCACTCTCTCTTAAAAAGAAAACCCCATTTTGTATTAGGCTGCCGTTGCATTTCAATGTATGTAAACCATATAACCTGCCTAATAAAAACGTTTGAGAAAAAAAATGGATACAGTGCGCTCCAGTGGTTGTGTATATGAAATGAACTACAATAAAAAATAATAAAACAAGGTTCAGTCCAAATAAATGAGAACAGTAACTCCTACTGCCTGCTGGGTACTTATTGAAGGAGGGAACCCCCTGAGTCTCCTCCAAATGATGCCTATATACAATATGATAGAAGCGCATAGGATCATAAAAAATAGCCAAACATTTAATAATATACTAAAAACAATGAATATTGCACTCAATAGGAGTGTCTAACATAGCTTATCTGAGTACACAGTCCAATGCCAGTGAGGCTGGGTGGGCTTCATTAATTCTCTGCAGACTTGTTAGTTAGAGGTTTTGTAGCCTCCACTTGCAGTGATGGAAATCCCGCCTGTTGGTAGTCTGCTCTTGTGGCGTTCCTCTGTCATGTGTTGGGGGTCCCTCACCCTCCTGTGCTGGCGTCCCACAAACGTCGCTTGGTGCCTGTTCCGGACGGAGTCTAATGACATCATGGTTTCTGCCTCCAAGTCTGTGCCTGCGTGTAAGTGAGAGACCTGCCCAGCACAGCTGATCCTCTCTCCCTGATCCAATAGGTGGGATTTTCATCATTACAAATGGAGCCTGTAAAACCTCTAAATAACAAGCCTGCAGAGAATTAATGGAGCCCAGAGCCTCACTGCCACTGGACTGTGTACTCAGATAAACTATTTTGGACACTCCTATTGAGTGCAATCGTCATTTGTCACGAACGGCACCATGCGAGCATGCGACATGCATACGGGACAAGGGTTAATACTCACGCCCGCAAGCGCTCCCAATTTTCACCTCTGTAGAGGTCCATCAAATGGACAATATCTTCTCTACAGGGCAAGGATTAATACACAACCCGCATGCTGCCCCACTCTTCACCTTCGCAAAGGTCCCTCAAATGAGTTCTATCTCTCCTGAATCTGTCCCAACATACCACTGCCACAAACAGCACACAAGTGAGCACGTGACTTAGATATGCAACCAGGGTTAATACACACGGCTACTCTAGCCAACTCACCTTTCTCCTCTGCAAGGTACCTCCAGTGAGTTAATATTAACCCCTACTCAATTGCAAATCATATATATCCACTGCCACCACCTGAGGTAGGTATACAAACAAGGTGTCAAATTAATATTTGACAGGGCCCAGGTACCTGTGTATTATAGAAAAAACTACGCACTTTAACACACCAAAATCAGTTGTAGCAAAATGTGTCCGAATAAGTAAATACTCTCCCCAGAGCGTGCAACATTTCATTCAGAGCCCAAAGAATTACTTATTAAATGTTTATAATATATAATATATATATATATATATATATATATACAGTGTTCGACAAATCACCCACAAATCTACTCGCCCAACCCAAAAATCTACTCGCCACCTAGTCCCGCCCCCAACCCTGCCCCTAGTCCCGCCCCCAACCCCGCCCCTAGTCCCGCCCCCAACCCCGCCCCTAGTCCCGCCCCCAACCCCGCTTTAAAATAAAATATATAAATAAAATACATTTAATAAATTCCTAGTCAGAACAACATTCGTTTTTGACATAAATGTATTTATTGTATTACATTATACTACAATTAGTCCTTGTTACATGTGTGTGTGTAAATGTCGGATCTAGAAATAAAAGCCAGGTGTGAATGACTAGTTTCCTGAACCCCTTAACCAATGTCTGGATGTCCCCGCTTCACAATATCTAAAGCAGCAATCCCACCTGGGATCTTACCTGATCCGCAGTCCCTCAATGTCCAGGTACGCTCATTCCCACAATGTTATACATTGGGGAGGTGTTCATTACCTGTCTTCTGGGTTAGGGGGGGGTTCCGATGTCTTCCGTGTGAAGCTTGAGCCAGATCTGGAAGAAAGCAGTATAGGGTAGTTAAGATTTCGGTGTAGTATAGGGCAGTTAAGATATATAGGGTAAATAAGAGATCCAGAGTGTGAGTGACAGAGAGAGAGAGTGTGGGAGTGACAGAGAGAGAGAGTGTGGGGGAGAGAGAGAGAGTGTGGGGGAGAGAGAGAGAGAGAGAGTGTGGGGAAGAGGGAGAGAGCGTATGGGGGAGAGAGGGAGAGAGAGTGTGGGGGAGAGAGGGAGAGAGAGTGTGGGGGAGAGAGGGACAGAGAGTGTGGGGGAGAGAGGGAGAGAGAGTGTGGGGGAGAGAGAGAGAGAGTGTGGGGGAGAGAGAGAGAGAGTGGGGGGGGGGGAGAGAGAGAGTGTGGGGGAGAGGGAGAGAGAGTGTGGGGGAGAGAGTGTGGGGGAGAGAGTGTGGGGGAGAGAGGGAGAGAGAGTGTGGGGGAGAGAGGGAGAGAGAGTGTGGGGGAGAGAGGGAGAGAGAGTGTGGGGGAGAGAGGGAGAGAGAGTGTGGGGGAGAGAGGGAGAGAGAGTGTGGGGGAGAGAGAGTGTGGGGGAGAGAGAGAGAGTGTGGGGGGGGAGAGAGAGAGTGTGGGGGGGAGAGAGAGAGAGTGGGGGGGAGAGAGAGAGTGTGGGGGAGAGAGAGAGTGTGTGGGGGAGAGAGAGAGTGTGTGGGGGAGAGAGAGAGAGAGTGTGTGGGGGAGAGAGGGAGAGAGAGTGTGGGGGAGAGAGGGAGAGAGAGTGTGTGGGAGAGAGGGAGAGAGAGTGTTGGGGAAAGAGAGAGTGTGGGGGGGAGAGAGAGTGTGGGGGAGAGAGAGAGAGTGTGGGGGAGAGAGAGAGAGTGTGTGGGAGAGAGAGAGTGTGGGGGGGAGAGAGAGCATGTGGGGGGGAGAGAGAGCGTGTGGGGGGGAGAGAGAGAGTGTGGGGGGGAGAGAGAGAGTGTGGGGGGGGGGAGAGTGTGGGGGGGAGAGAGAGAGTGTGGGGGGAGAGAGAGTGTGTGGGGGGAGAGAGAGTGTGGGGGAGACAGAGGAGAGAAACGGTGGGTGACACACACAGAGGGTGGGTGATACACAGAGAGAGAGGCTGGGTGAGTGACTGGCTGGTTGAGTGGTTTGCTGGGTGAGTGGCTGGGTGGGGCAGGGGTGACTGGGTCGGTGAGTGACTGACACTGACTGGGGGTGGGGGGTGACTGACACTGACTGGGGGTGGGGGGGTGACTGACACTGACTGGGGGTGGGGGGGTGACTGACACTGACTGGGGGTGGGGGGGTGACTGACACTGACTGGGGGTGGGGGGGTGACTGACACTGACTGGGGGTGGGGGGGTGACTGACACTGACTGGGGGTGGGGGGGTGACTGACACTGACTGGGGGTGGGGGGGTGACTGACACTGACTGGGGGTGGGGGGGTGACTGACACTGACTGGGGGTGGGGGGGTGACTGACACTGACTGGGGGTGGGGGGGTGACTGACACTGACTGGGGGTGGGGGGGTGACTGACACTGACTGGGGGTGGGGGGGGGTGACTGACACTGACTGGGGGTGGGGGGGTTACTGACACTGACTGGGGGTGGGGGGGTGACTGACACTGACTGGGGGTGGGGGGGTGACTGACACTGACTGGGGGTGGGGGGGTGACTGACACTGACTGGGGGTGGGGGGGTGACTGACACTGACTGGGGGTGGGGGGGTGACTGACACTGACTGGGGGTGGGGGGTGACTGACACTGACTGGGGGTGGGGGGGTGACTGACACTGACTGGGGGTGGGGGGGTGACTGACACTGACTGGGGTTGGGGGGTGACTGACACTGACTGGGGGTGGGGGGGTGACTGACACTGACTGGGGGTGGGGGGGTGACTGACACTGACTGGGGGTGGGGGGGTGACTGACACTGACTGGGGGTGGGGGGGTGACTGACACTGACTGGGGGTAGGGGGGGTGACTGACACTGACTGGGGGTGGGGGGGTGACTGACACTGACTGGGGGTGGGGGGGTGACTGACACTGAATGGGGGTGGGGGGGTGACTGACACTGACTGGGGGTGGGGGGGGTGACTGACACTGACTGGGGGTGGGGGGGTGACTGACACTGACTGGGGGTGGGGGGGTGACTGACACTGACTGGGGGTGGGGGGGTGACTGACACTGACTGGGGGTGGGGGGTGACTGACACTGACTGGGGGTGGGGGGTGACTGACACTGACTAGGGGTGACTGACACTGACTGGGGTTGGGGGGTGACTGACTGACTGGGGGGAAGGTTACTAACTGGGGGGGTGACTGACTGGGGGGGGGGGGTTACTGACTGGGGGGGTTACTGACTGGGGGGGTTACTGACTGGGGGGGTTACTGACTGGGGGGGACCTCTGGTGTCACACACATACACATACTCCCATACACACATACATTCATTCACACACACACACATTCTCCCACACACACACACACACATACACATTCTCACACACACACACACATACACATTCTCACACACACACAGGGGAGGAAAGGCCGCGACCAGCACCACGCAAATCCCCCACCCACCCGCGCCCATCTCCCGCTCGTGTGGGGGGCAGGCCGACATCCCCCCCCCCCAATCAGCAGGGTGGGTGGGAGGCACGTGGCGAGGTATCCCCCACTGGGCGCCCCAGGTGACAGTCTGCCGTGCCGTGCCGTGCCGTGGCCGCCACTGCCCTGCTCCCCTCGCCGGCATGTCACAGTGCCTGGCCAAGCTGCAGGCTGCTTCTTCCCCCCCAGCCCGCGGCGGCATGATGCTCGTGGCGGGGGGGGGGGGCCAGGCCGACATCCCCCCACCATCATGAAGGTAGGTGGCGCATGGGAGGCACGTGGTGAGGGCCGAGCCCCCCCCCCCCGCAAGCCAACCGGGCTGCAGCAGCGGGGACCTCCCGCCCCTGACATCGATCGGTGGATCGAGGGGAAGGGGACAGGAGCAGGAAGAGGGGAAGGGAGCAGGGGACAGGAGGAGGGGACAGGAGGAGGGGACAGGAGCAGGGGACAGGAGGAGGGGAATGGGACAGGAGCAGGGGACAGGAGAGCTTCCGCGGTGGGGAGTAGGGAGCCATGTGGGGACCAGGGGGATCGCAGGGAAGGAGCAGAGGGGCCGCAGCATGGAGAGTACTTACCCTCCAACAGAGCTCCAGGCAGAATGGCCGCTCGTTGGGGGCGGGCTCATATAGAGCCTGGCCGCGCGCCCACAAAGCCTGGAGCGCGCGTCAATCAGGAGTCAGGTAGGGAAATTTCAGCGCGAACGGGGGAATTTAAAAAAAAAAACACGTGTGCTGCTTGGGCCAATAGTTACTCGCCCGGGGGTTAAATCCACCCGCCACGGGCGAGTAAATGTATACAATTGTCGAACACTGTATATATATATATATAAATACAGCGCTTAGGTTACAGTAAAGGTATTACAAGAAACATACAATTACAATAAAATGCAGAACAGCTTCTTTAAATAAAAGGGTAAAACATAACAGAAAATCCTATACATTACCAAATGCCATAGATTTTCCCCAGAGAGGCCACTGGTTCACGAATATGAGAAATCACGAATTTAGTCCTAATTTCACCCCTGTTGAGATCTAATTATTATAATCCTTGCTCAGACTGTAATACAATTCTTTCCCATTGAATACAACCTAAACACAGCCCCTGTTGTAAATCAACTGTGAGATCCACGGTTTTACGACCGAGAAACAAAAACTCCTTCCAAAGACATTTGTATCTTGTCTCCATATCTCCTTGTACTCATAACTGCACTTCTGTAATACTTACACACACGTGAGACACATCAATACATTCACGCACTCATGGTGGATGCAACAAGTGTAAATATGATCATCTTAATCCCAAATCTAGGTGACAAATCAATATCTGTTCCATATAATCTTTTAAACATACAGTGTGTGGTGTCTGAACGTGCCCCTCAGTGACACGGTTACAGATGTGTTACTTTTATTATGCAGATGAGGTAACATCACAGGATATTCTAATTTTTTTAATAAAGTCACTCATGTTGAATACTTTTAGCCACACCTCTTTAACCTTGCAGAACCATCTAGAGACTGCCTTTGAAGCTTTCTGTAAGGAGACCACATTTACAGAAAGTTGTCACAGGGGTCATATTTTACACCCGTCTCAAGACACTGCCCTTATCTCGACTATCAGCCAAATACTGTACAACCCATCTGGCCCTTTTCCGTGAGCCATACATGATAACCCACCAGTTACGGTCTGCTTGAACCATAGCACCCACCAGTGTCAAGCCTTTGCTTGTCATAAACCCAATATATATTATATTTTTAAACTCAGACTGTAGCTCATTAATCCCTTAAGCACCAAAGGGATTAAAATACCTGATCTCATGATATTATCATGATATCATTGTTTTTAGTATATTTAGTAAAGTTAGGCTATTTTTTTATGATACTGTTCTCCTATGCGCTTCTTACATACTGTATATATGTATCATTATTAGCATGTAATTAGTAGTCCACATGTGGCAGATCCACGATTGTAGTTGTGCTATGGGATCGGAGCACTCTATAACCTGGATGTGAAGACGCTGTATCACGTGCATGACGTAATCTGTGGGCAAGAATTGTAAAGGAACTTTTTCTTCCCAGAACATCACGACCCCCTGAAGAAGCTACAGCGCTAGTGAAAGACACAGGGCAGCATCAGAGGGGACAAGCCCGGCATAGACGCATCATGACTTTGCGCAGACAAGATGGTTACATCGGGAAAGCTGGAGAGGATTGAGGCTACAAGAAGCCAGTACATGAGTTCTAGCAGCGTGGATCTTTTGGACCCCTCCTGTGTGTCCTATATGCCTGATACCCATTTATGTTTGTGCGTTTTTAATTGTATTACATATATATCCTCAGTGAAACTTTTTTGCACTATGTCTTTTCCTCTCTCGCTTTTGAAGTAATTTAGGAGGACAGGGTCAACCATACAGACCCCAAAGCAAAGTATTATCTTTAAAAAGCTGGAAAATCAACGGCACTTGTGAATGTATAAACTATTTATTTACTGGAAATACTGTTTTTTTTTTAACTTTATTGTACTATTTGTATACTGTGTTTATTCCCATATTTACCCTGGTTGGATTTGCACCCCAGGACATGTTTGAAAAGTAAAACATTAACAAATTAAATCTTTTATTATTTGCTTAACAACATTATGCACATTTATACGTTTCAGGCAAGGGAATGTAAACATCATACAGTCTACATGACATTAATGTTTAATGTTTACCAACATTAGGGACAGGCCGCTCTAAGGTTGCCCAATATTCTTATTCTGGGTGGGCCCCAGAGATAGGAGGGTAAGCGCAAGATTGAGCCATCTGTGCTGAAGCAGGGATATCCTTAAAACCTGACCTGTTGGTAGCCCTTGAGGACTGCAGTTGGCCACTCCTGGCATAGAGATTTGGTGGCCAACAGGCAGTCAGCCTGTGGAGAATTTACCTGTGGCCCTCTGCCTTTGTAGGAGGTAACTCCAGGTCAGGTGTGTAGAGGCCTGCACAGACGCTGTCGAGAGGTAAGGCTGCAGGTCGTGAAGAGTAATATGCAGGTGCTGGTTACAGATCATACCACTGGCATAGTATAAAAAAAGGAACACCGTGACTCAGAGAGACTGAGAATCACAAAGACAAAGAAGGGCGTTTTTTCTGCACTAGTAACCTAATTAATATATATTGCACTTTAATATTTAAAGTGCAATCTGTATTATTTTCAAGGGGACTTTTAGATGACCCAATCTCTCAAACCAAGGTCATCTCCCTTTGTGCACTGAACACTGAATGGGGTTCTCGTAGGAAAAAAAATTGCTTTCCGGGGGTTGAGTTTAAAAGGGTTGGGAACCACAGGTTTAGATCTTACTCTATCATACCAACAGCAGCTAGTAGTCTTTCAAAAGGACTTACTAAGCAGGAGTCCATGATTGGCAAAAGTGATCTGGAGTCAGTAGGCAGATGTGAAACTGTCCAAAACGGATCACTTCTTCAAACCTTTCAGAAGCAGAATACAGACGTGTTCAGCATGTGTTGTTTAGACGTAGAGGTGCAAAGACTGGCATTCAAATGGGCTCTCTTCCTCAGATGGGCACCTGCAGGCCACCTCTCAGCTTAATACCCGCAGGTGCCTCAACTCTCACTTGACAACTGAGAAGGAGGGGGTCTACAATCAAGCCCCCGGTGGACCCTAGATGTTCCAGTCCAACACTGTTGATATAACTCCAAATTGCTCACTGATTAATTGGGGTGGAATTCTTCTTTAACAAATTGTTAAAAATATATTTTAGAGCAACTAACAATATAATATCTAGCAGCTGTCAACAGTATTTGTATCTCTCAAACAGAGATTCACATGATCGCTAAGCACATCATTTATATATATGAGATTAAGATTGCAGTCCACCTGATCTTCTGCGTGTCACTTTATGCTAATATGTCTTGATCTTCCTGTATTTCCAAAGCAGGTGTCTCAAAACTGAATCAACTCCTCTGCACTTAAAGCATTTTCCATCTGCCTTGGTTTTAAAATTTTGCCTTGGATTTTGGCAATATAGGCACTAAGGATAATGCAAAATTTGGTTTCGCTCAAACTAGATCCCTTACTGCTTTCGTCACGTTATTAATGCAACTAAAAGGAAATCCACATTATCCAAGTCTGGAAAGTTAAGGTTCCACTTACAGTACATAATATTGAATGAATGCTTTCAATCTTTCATTCCTGCAATACGTTTGTTACTAGATTGGTGGAATATTTGGTCAACTTCCCCAATCCTATATTTTTCTAGATCTAGCTCCATCAACCCAAAAATGTGGATTTAGTTTAACAAAACTTTATTTATATAGAAGTGCAGAAATTGAACATCTTTGCCTTGTTCAACTACCCAAAAGGGAATTATTTATAAAAACTACCATTTGTGATCAAAGATGCTGAAGGACTTAAATACAGAACTCCAAAATGTACCTTCTAAACTACATGTTTTGACCATATCAAATGCTTTTTCATCTGAACCAAGAATAAAAATTGGGTCTGTTTGACCAATTTTTATTTTTCTACCTTTCCAATTTTTGATATGCGTATAATTGCATTATAACCAACATTTTCCTAATATTAGAAGTTCAATACGTTCCAATTACAAATTCTGTTCGATCTTTGTATCCAGTAACATTTGCTTTAGTCTACTACCCAAAAGTTATTGTAAATCAAGATTTCGCAAAGAAATTGGCCCACATGAAACAGTAGACTTCGGGTCTCTTACTGATTTATGGATCAGATATAAAGCATTTGCGAAACAGAAATCCTTTTCCAACTTTCCACCTTCCCAGAATACTTTGTAAACCTTACATAGCGGAAAACAGAGAAGCAATTCCTGCACACCTACTGTACCAAATTGGCCTAAAATATACAGGTGACATTTCAACATTTGGTTGAACCTTTTTGGAGTCATTTGGTTGCACCTTTTTGAGCAAAACATGATTCAAGCCTGCTAACTCCATCACAGAACACTGGGGTAAATTACTTCAAAAGCGAGAGAGGAAAAGACATAGGGCCTCATGCAGTAAGCGGCGATTATGTGAAATCGGCAAGCTTATCGATTAGTCATGTTATTGGCGTTTTTCCCTCTCCGTATGCAGTAAGTGCCGAATACATTCAAAATCAACCTGAAAACAAATCCGCCCACTCTCACGATGATGAGCCGATCACACACAGGTGTATCGGCGTGCGTGGCGGGGTGCTGTTAGGTTGCACAATCACAAATCTTGCTGAATCAGGCGAAACAAGCATGTTTTTGATTGCGCGCCATATTTAAAGGCAACGTGTACTGCTAATCATTCTCTGTGTTGTTGGGAGTGAGAGAGAGAGAGAGACGCACAGAGCTGGACGATTGAAGATTTGCATATTGACTGAGAGACTTGTTGTGTATTGGGTGAGCTTTGTCCTTTGTTGTTTTGTTTACATCTTTGTCTTGTTTTATATGTGGAAGTGGGTCGTGTGATTGCCTGTACATTTCTTGTCTGTTTTTTGTGAGTGCTGGAAGTATGCCCGCAAAGCGTGGGAAGAGTGATGCTGGTGGGAGTGGGAGTGCTACTCGTGGGAGTACGCGTCGGAGTGAACGTACTGTTCAGGGGAGTGATGTTGCTGGTGCACCGAGTGGTGTTGCTGGGAGTGGGAGTGCTGTTGCTGGGAGTGGGAGTGCTGTTGCTGGGAGTGGGAGTGCTGTTGCTGGGAGTGGGAGTGCTGTTGCTGGGAGTGGGAGTGCTGTTGCTGGGAGTGGGAGTGCTGTTGCTGGGAGTGGGAGTGCTGTTGCTGGGAGTGGGAGTGCTGTTGCTGGGAGTGGGAGTGCTGGTGCTAGGAGTGTGAGTGCTGGTGCTAGGAGTGTGAGTGCTGGTGCTAGGAGTGTGAGTGCTGGTGCTAGGAGTGTGAGTGCTGGTGCTAGGAGTGGGAGTGCTGGTGCTGGGAGTGCTGCTGGTGGCGCAGTTGCTGATGGGGTGTCTGGTGGTGGCGTGCTTGCTGGTGGCCAGCTTTTGGAGGCTCTTCCATTGGAAGAAGGAGAGTCCAGTCAGCACCAGCCAAGCTCTGACCCTAAACCTGCTCGGAAAAAACGTGTGGAGAAGCCACGTAATCCTCGCTTCAATGACCAGGAAAATAGGGCTCTTGTCACTGGCATTCTGGAGCACTATGACAGTCTCTATGGACATTTAGTAGGTAAGTGTAACTTTACATTTATTATTCAAATACATGTGATCCTAGGTCATCTGAGTTTTGTTCATATGCAAATATGGGTACACAATATCTTTCTATGTTCATTAGTGTGGAAACACAGCTTTTTATCATGCCTTACAAGGACAAATAAACACAGGCGGTCAATTTGCCAGAACTGCATACAATATGAATGCAACCTTGCTTACATGTATAGGTTTAGTAGTGAATGCTCATGTGCTGCACATATTACACATAAAACAGCATGTTTGCTATCTCTTGGAACAGCTAGCAGTGTAGGAAACTGGTGCTTATATTATTATTAATTTACCTCATATCTTTTATATGTTTTTCAAGGGCGGACAAGTGCAGCAAGCAAAAAAGAAATGTGGGACACAATAGTCATTGGTGTCAATGCCTGTGGGAATAGTGTCAGGGACAAGTATCATTGTCGGAAAAGATTTGATGATATTAGGTCCAAATTGAAAAAGAAAATACAAGACCAACGCGTGCATGCTACTGGCACTGGAGGTGGGCCCACACCACAACGTCTCATATTGACTCCATTGGAGGAGCTGCTTCGGCCAAAATTACTTACCGTCGTCGTGGAAGGCTTGGCTGGTGACCGTGACATTGGAATTTATCCGTCACAATTTCCAGCAGGTGATAAATATTACTGTACTAGGCGTGTCGTTGCTTACAGTTATTTTGCATAGTTACACTGCTTTTTATACTGTCTTCACAATATAAGCATACCTGCATCTATATATGTATATGTCTGATTCTGTATATATATATCTCAAAATAGACATATATGTAGTAGTCCTACTAAAAGCAGTAACTAATATAGCACGTGCCATTGCGTGCTCATTTACATGTGAATTCCCAAAATGCATAGCTGCAGTGGAAGCAATTGATGGTGGGCGAAGATGGGGAACAACAGGGTAGTACACATGTGTAACACATGTTCATGAGAAATTATTAGTAGCTACAGGTACAGAACAGAAATATGTATCATATTATTGTGTATTTTATTGATTTTACTCCGACAAACATGACATTACTGCCTATTTTAAGCATGCATCAAAGAAATTGCATGTAACGGCCTACAAACATCACTGGCACTAACACATCTATAGTTGCTTATGAAAAGGTCCATTTTTGCTTTATGTCATATACAGACAGCATAATGAGGCACACGTATCATATGTTATGTCATTGTTTTCATAACTTAAACACTGCAGATGACTACTTAGCTCATCTACCATTGTGTTAAAGCAGCTGCAATTAATATCTCATCACAGCATACACTTCAACAGAGGGGGTGGGGTTCAGCACACACACTAATTACAGCCTCATTTCACGGTCAACTTAGTTCACACCATTTGCACCTGTTTCAAGTCATTGAAAGGTGTGGCTGATTAGGCTTTTTGGGGAAGGGAATACCTTTCTTACAACCTGAATAGCACAACTGAAGTTAATCACACTCATTTGAAAGCTTAACTCTAGCTACTAAATGCCCCAACAACTCATTACTTATCAAAGCGTACGTCACACATTAGTTCACTCATATCTATAGTTGAACTACTATGAAAGACACATTATCACACACTGCATGTGTTGTCTTGTTGAGTCACAGCCACATTCAGGTGTGCCACATCTTCGATTAATGTACCACACATATCCTCTACCAAAAACAACACTTTTTGCAATATGACCACCTTCATGATAACCATTGTGAATGGTCATCTCATGATAGTTATGTACATTATGATACTGATATCACTACACAACATATGATTTTTAGGTACAAATTTAATGTATTTTTCCTCACGCATTACTGCAGAACCATAGTATGTTGTATGTTAGGGAACTCAAAAGTTCTAAGTACACAGGCATGTACATTGTTATTAGGGAACTCAAAAGTTCTAAGTACACAGGCATGTACATTGTTATTACAACTATTTATGTTCACTTTCACACACACATTTTGGGTTAAGGAAATGATGCTGTTAGATACTCATAAATACAGAACATACAATAACTGTTTGTTCAATATTTACACATGTAAATGTAAAACTAATGTTATTGTTATATATAGTTGCCCCTGGAGGACATGTGTCACCTGAGATGGAACAAGTGTCTTCACCTGGGTCAGCCAGCTCAACACTACTAGAAGGTGAGTGTATCATTTGCTGGCCATATAATATGTGCTCTTCTATATGTTATGTTGTCATGTGCATTATTTGTTTTGCACATCTTCTTTAAATAGGATTACTTAGTGTCAGTGAAAATTAAGTGTAAGGCAACATGTATTGTGTTAGTGATGTTAATTATCATGTAGGACTTCTGAGTTTAGAGCAACTTTTCATTCATTCATATTTCATACTGAGTCCAAACATTATTCGTAAGTCAAGGTAGTTTTTAATGAGGTTATAAAACGTATGCTAACATGTTAGGTGTTACTTAGGACACAGTACAATTACATAGTAACACAGCATACATTAACATGCCATTTAATAATGTGTACATTTCTTTTTAGAACATCATGGTGATGAGGATGATGAGTATGATGAGGATGACGCCACAGAAGAGACTGAAATACAATCATGTGACCATGAAGAGGTGCCAATAGAAACTGTTGTACCGCCAAATCGTCCATCAACTTCCACATACGATGCAATTGTAGCTTCAGAGGGAAAAATAGTGGACGCAGAAAATCGTCGCCATTCAGACATGATGACAGTGCTGGAAAGGATGATTGGACTGCAGGAAGAAACAGTATCACAATTGGCACATCTCCACAGAGTCTTCATTGAAGTGCCTAAACAGTTGCAAAAAATCAACACCTCATTCGAAGCATTAGTTGTTCAGCAAACACAAGCTAATTACTGGAGAATGACTAATGTACCACAATTCAACACCTCCCAGCCAGGATCTGTTCATGCAGGTCAGTTTTCACCACATTCATCTGATATTCATTCACCAGGCCCAAATGTTACCGGTCAAGTAGCAGACATTGCTGTGCAGGTTCCTGATGACATCCTACCGCTGCCATCTGTACAAATTCAGCAGCAGACACCTACAAAGGAGGCGACAAAAACAAAACAAGACACACATGAAACAGACCAACCATCACTTGTGCAGTGTCTACCAACTTGCTCACATGTGTCACTGGGCACAAGCCCTGTCCGTGAACAGTCACTACCCACAAGCCCTGTAGGTGAGTCACTGGCCACAAGCCCCGTAGGTGAACAGTCACTGGCCACAAGCCCTGCCCGTGAAGTGCCAGAGGCCACTCAAAGTGGCTCTGTTGTGCCTAAAGTTGGTGGCAAAAGAAAAAGGAAAATTCAAGAGACAACAAGCAGGCCTGTTACTCGCTCGCAAAAGGAACAAAAAAAATAAATGTTATAATTCAGAAAATATGTCTTTGGCCTTGTTTTGTTGACTTCAGATTATCTAATTACTATTGTATGTATGCTGAAGACTGTGTTGTTTCCAAACTTTCAACTATGTTCTTGTACACGTGAAGTTTTGGAAATGTTAACACTCATAATTAATTGTGTTATAAATATTTATGTTGTAATCGTCTGTTCAGTAATGGTCCACCAGGAGCCAGTTGCTAAGTTTAGAGAAGCTGCCATTGACTTTGCAGCAAAACATTGCATTTGGGTGTGTTAATTGATGAAAGAATTGCATATGCATATTAGTCACATGCAATTATTAAAACACCTAAGTAAGTGCAAACATCTTTCTTGTACGTGTACAGCAGGATTATGTGTAAATTATTACTTACCTTTGCCTTGCTTGGCCATTGTAATTTTGTCCTTTAATCAGTTGTGTGTTCGTTTCTATAACATCTCAGAATGTATAATAATATATATACACACACACACACACACTGAGTGAGTGTGAGTGTGAGTGTGAGTGTGAGTGTGAGTATATATATATATATATATATATATATATATATATATATATATAGTACTATATAAACTGGTATACACAAACTAATACACTTCATGCTTCCTTGTGAAAACACTATTTTAATAATACAGGCCTAATGTTTGAGAAATATCCTAAGTATGAGACTCTAACAGTATTGTGCTTAAACAAATGTTTATTACTTAATTCAATCATGTTTCTCACCATTTAAATAGGTTTCATACAAGGTATACTTAATGCCATCAATGTTGTGTGTACTCCTGCAATATAAAAAAAAAAAAAATATTATATATAAATATATATATATTTTTATAAGAGATATATTTTTATATATATATATATATATATATATATATATATATATATATATATATATATATATATATATATATATATATACACACGTATTTAAACTCATGCAGACAGGGAGTTAACCAGACTTTCACATACACACAGAAATGTAAGCGGGGAAAAAACATTTCTTTTTGCAGGTGTGTTTTTACTGATATGCCTGGCTAAGAAATATTTTCACACACTGGTCTTTGTTAGTTTTCAAAAAAACACTATGTGAACGCATTCACAGTCTAGGGATGTTTTTCACAAACGAGATAAAAGAAGGAGAAATGTTTCTCCCACAGTCCCATATCACGAACCACAACTGTTAACCCAATTAGACAAACAAATCCAATTGGCGTTTGAAAGAAGGAGTCAAAGTAGTTAGTTTTGTTGACCTTGACAAGGAAAAACAGGAGTTTGTTAGCCATTCAGCACATTCATTTTGATGAGCAAATAACACAGACCTGCACACAGCTTTTGTGCTACTCAGACATGGCTGATGAATTCGTTAACAATATTAATCCCCTTTTAGGGTATAAGTACATGATCTGTGAAGCCATCTTGAACAGTCGCGGACAGAAAGCAAGCACACGCCAAATCGATGATTTCATTCGAGCAAAATATCCTTATTACCAAGACCGTAAGCATGCACGGAATTTTAATTCCTCAATAAGATTCACTTTATCAAGTAATGACTTTTTTGAACGTGACCAGGATAAGCTACAACACACCTATGGTTTCTGGAAGATTGCCCCGGAAAAACAATTTCTCCTGAAAGACGGCACTTATATTGTCGTGAAAGGCATATTTATTCCTAATGGCAATAGCAATGTATCCGCTACTACTGATCCGTTTGAATCGATACGTGCTGCAATATCTGCAGCCTCCATTCCTGAAACCCACATTGTACAAGAACAAAAGTACTATGATTATGTACCAAGCCTTTCAGCTGAAATTGCATTGGAATGGGAACCGGAAGAAATGAACCTACCTCCCGACCAATTATTTGAAGAAAGCAGTGGCGATTCCTATGAGCGCATCCTGGAGGAGATATGTGCCATACTGGATTCAGCGGTTGGGTTAAGCGTGGATGAAAATGGCTTGCATTTCTGGAGCGACCAGTTGCAGCCAGGCGAAGAGTTAATTCTAGAAGAATGGTAAATATAACAATCGTTATGCGTTGACTCTGCGTTTAAATTTTTTTTTTTTTTGTAACCACCATTTTCACTTTCAATGCGTGGATACAGCGTAACATTGCAGACTGCATAACATGTAGCGATCACAAACAAATTGTTTCCTAATACAATATAGTAGGACCTGAAAGAGTAGTACACATTGCTGACGGAATAAATATACGTACTTTCCTATCCCTTTAAACATATTAGCAACATTTTACCATTACTCTAACACATACCTGTTTTGTTATCATGCAACATCTACAACATTGAAAACCGGGTCCACCACGTATGACGTGGGACCCTTGTCATGGGCCAAGGCGTCCTTAAAAAGGATTAGTGATGTAAGTCCCGCCCCCAAGCGACGTGCGCGCCTCAAAGCCTATTGGCTGTCATGTTTTGTTATAGTAACGGTAACTGCAGTGTGTGATGCGTGCGGCTCAGTGTTTGTAGGCGTACCCTGGGCGTTAGCCGAATGTTAATTGAGTGGGAGGAGTGTTAGCGTGCGTTTCACGCTGGCTTAACATGACGTCACACGTATTGCATTTGCGCATTGTGTTATCGGCCGTGCTTTCTGTTCAAACACGTCTGTTTAAAAAGAATACAGATGTACTCGTTTAGAACGAATGTAGTTTCGTCTTCATTGTATTTGAAATAAAGATGTTATGTTTACTGGTATTTTCAACATGTATTGAACGCACAACGTACGCTTTGTTTTGCGCATGCGCTAACAGTTAGTGGAGCCAAGCGTGAAGTGCGTGCGCACACAAAGATGTGCGCGCACATCTTTCAGTATACAGGCAACGTTCACTTCTTATACATAGTTATGCCTGCTACAAATTTAAAGAAACATTACATACTGATGAACAGTTTTACTTCTAACATATAAGTGACTGACGTGTGTATCTACACAATCATATAGAGCTGCGTAACGCGTTGTCACGGATGCATATCTAGTAAGGTGCCATCTTTGACCATCATGTGTTTGCTGTATTTCAGAGATGTCGGGGAAGATACAATCGGATCAATGTATGATTTCAGAAGAGTCTACCTTTATATGAGATGATTGTGAGGAGGAGCCACCGACTACTATACTACATATGGAACTAATTTTATATTGCTTGCAGCGCTTATTAACAAACAATTAAAAATGTGATACCCTTATGCCTATATTGCATAAGCACTTAATTAACATAATGATGTTGCAAAAGAGTGCCTCATGAATTTTTATTGAGTGTTCTTTAATGACTACTAACATTTTATGACATGGTGTGTTTTATATATAACAACCATTCCCACTCTGCTAACACATTTGTGTATTCTAATATGTAATGGAACGTATGACTGTCGAAACTATGTAACAATAATAATAATAATATGAGCATGTTCATGTATAGGGCTGCTAGTTGTACGCAGCGATTTACAGACACATGTTTCAGCCTGAGGTCCCTGGCCCGTGGAACGTACAAATGTTTTTTTGCCGCATGAGGCACAGGGAGATAAAGTGACTTGGCCAAGGTCACAAGGAGCCCACACCGGGAATTGAACCAGACTCCCCTGCTTCAAACTATCAGTGCCAGTGTGTGTCTTTACTCACTGAGCCACTCCTTCTCCCAATGTAAAGGACACTTACAACCAAGTAGCCATTTATTTTTAAAATCTCTTGTTACATGGGTATGTAGATAAAATGGTTTGGGACTGTAGCAAATAATGTTACTGGCCAGATGTTATGGTCCCCTCCAATGCATGATGTTCTGAATATGACATCACCATCATGTTATGAAGTACGTTTCTGTGTATATTTCATTAACCTAACTAACTATAGTTTACTGTGTTTATTAATCGTTTAGAAATACATAGTATAGTCAATATGATGATATAAGCTACCATAATAAAGCTGGTGTTATCATTTGTCGGTGTTATACATGGATCCTACACCAATTGATAGAGACACAAACAGTTGTCTTAAAAAGTGTGTCTATGCTAGTGATGAATGTGCTCCCGTAAGTAAACAAATAAGTACAGTTATCCCCTTTTCTCCAACCACCTCTATATTACATGAATGGAAATTATAAGGAAACATACATAAAATGTGATGAAATGTGAGTAATCATTTTGTAATACAATGCACATGAAAGCTCAAGAGTAGCTAAATGCATATACATGATACAGAAAGTACATATATGTAACATTTGTGTTTAAACCAATATGTTGGGTTTTTAGTTCCAATAATTATAGGAAGATTGAGGTAGCCACATCTTATGAGAGATGTCAGCAAATATACATACCATGATCAGTCATACTGGAGATATACCTATAATGCAAAGGAACAATATATAAATTGCAAACATTGACATGCCATCTTCAGTACCGTAAACAACACAGCAAAGTGTGTATTTGGTGTTAAATGTACAACACCATGTATATTTCATGACATTCAAAATGTAAATCTGCCTGGTGTACACATCATATGGATGTACATGTTACACTGCACCAATAACATTGTATGTAAGCATACTAGAAGCATGAATGATTATGGGCATAATATGTGTTTTGTCTTAGCATAAGGAATAACACAATGCTAAAATATTATTGCTTTGTTACCCAAGTTGTATTCACATACACACAACTAAAGTACAATTGAAGAGGGATTATATAACCTGTGCAACAATAACATACCGGTGCCACATCCCTTTGTGCACACAGCAGAGAAAAGAAAGGTGTGCAACCCATATTCATCTGTGTCCTAACAGAAGGTTATATAAAGAAACATTATTGTTAATATAACATAATTAAACTATAAAAGTAGTACTAGGAACATATGAGTTTGTACTTACAAGAAAAAAATGAATTGATGAGATTCTGTCGTGTCTGGCCACCACTGGCTGTTTGTTCATTTTCAGCAGCTACATGGGTGGGATGCTCGTCTACCAAAGCCTCAGCTAGGTCTGACTGTACATTGTGCCTGAGTGCAACATTGTGCAAAATGCAACAGGCAAGGATAATATCAGACACTTTTTGAGGCTTGTATAGAAGAGCCCCACCAGTTCTGTCCAGACACCTAAACCTGGTCTTGAGTAGGCCAAATGTCCTCTCTATAACAGATCTTGTAGATATATGGGCTGCATTGTACCTGTCCTCTGCTTCAGTTTGAGGGTTTAGCACCGGAGTCAAGAGCCACGGCCTAATTCCGTATCCTGAGTCACCTATAATGAATGGAGCACACATAAGCTGACATTAGTGATCAAATTGTACAATGCCAACATTCCTAAATCAACATGTGTTTTGTGTTAGAACATGTAAATATGTACTCACCCAGCAGCCAACCAGGTTCAAAATGTCCCTCTTCGAACGCATGGAAGACTGAAGAGTTCCTCAGGATAGAGGAATCGTGACTGGAACCAGGGAACTTGGGTACCACATGCATTATCCTCATCGTGGCATCACATACCACCTGTACATTGAGTGAATGGTAGTGCTTCCGATTGCGGTACACATGCTCACTCTGACTAGGTGCAATCAAAGCAACATGTGTGCAATCGATTGCACCCAGCACAGATGGTATCCCTGCTATATTATAAAAGCCAGTCCTGACTTCCAGCCACTCTGTTGCCTCTGTAGGAAAATGAATATAATTCCTAGCGCGTCTATTGAGTGCATAGAGAAACTGGGTCAAGGCCCGCGAGAATGTAGATTGCGAGACCCCGCCCACTATGCCCACAGTTGTCTGGTATGACGCGGAAGCAAGATAATGTAATGAGCACAGCATTTTAACAAGCCCAGGGACTGCACGACCTCTGGCTGTGAAAAAATCTAAATCCCCCCTTATCTCCTGATAAAGAGCTAAGATTGCTGCTGAACTCAAACGATAGCGACTTACAATCTCCTCCTCACTCATCCCATCTAACAGGGTTCTCTCCCTGTACAGACGCGGACGAGGCACAAGTTGTCTCCTCTGTCTTCTCCTCTGATCTCCTGTCCCTCTACCTGTCCCTCGGCCTGTCCCTCTCCCTGTCCCTGTCGTATCCGCGTCACTGTCACTGTCCCTCGGTGTGTCCCTACCTTGCCCTATATCATTCTCTTGATCATCAAGCATGTCATAGAAAAGAATGTTCCTGCGTCTCCTAAACATTCGCAACATTTTGAAATGAGTAGCTGTGAATGAGCAGGTAATGTGCGTCCTTTAAATAGGTATGTGATGATGTCAGGTGACATAGTAAAATGCAAGGTGTTACATTAACATAATAAAGTACTTCTGTGGCAAGCTGTGTGCACTTGTTGTTCTAAGTATTTGTTGTGTGTATTCTGCAGGGAATGATGATATTTGGCAATGATGTGACGTGAAGCTTTGTACAAAGATTGCTTGCAAATAAATAGTTGCATGTGCAATGCATGTAACACTTGTGAACGCAAGAGTCAGTCATGTAATGAGACAAAAAGGCTGAGATTGACGTGGGAAAAGTTTTGTGTAACATGTGTAATTATCCATGTTATTGTGACATGTTGGCAACAATGAATAGTCGTGTGCATATGCATGCATTTGTGTAAGGAGGATAGTTGGTATAGAATGAGTTTACAAGGTGTCCCAATGCTGAATTACTGTACATGTGTGTATAAGTTAGGTTGAAGTGCTTGTAATGCTACGGTTACAATGTAAACATGCAATGTGATTGAGCGTCCAATAAGTGACGTCATGAAAATAGGGAGGACCCAAAAGTATATGTAAACATGAGAAGACAGATGTACATGAACGTTTAAAGATGCGTGTCACATTACAAGCATTGTGTAATGTAAAGGAAGATGAATATACTGTGTATGTGTGACATGTGTGACATGTGTGACATCATGTAAATAATTGTCGCTGAGTTGAGTAAAATGTGTGATATGATGTGAGGTTCTCCTTTAAGAGTGTAGTATAGTATTTTCCCTTGCCACATCATCACATGATGAGTAATGTGACCCGCAAATGCTGAAAACATGTAAAAGTCGAATGTTATGCAAATAAGACACATCAGCTGTGACACAATGCAGGGAATGCCCCCACACTGTCATGCAAATCCCCCTTGTATTGTGAGCAATGAAACATAAACAGTACTATACTGTTATACGTCCCCGCTCCATTGACTTCCATTGATGTACAGAACGTTCCGGCAGCCTTAGCGATCGTTCTCCCGTCCAAACTGCCAACTTTAGTTGGCGGGAGAAATCGGCCATAACATCTCAATTTCGTAGTGCCGATCAGCCCCGATAAGCTGTTTTTTTTTGTTGAATCCAGCCGATTTAAAAAAGTGGCGATCAGTGTCGAAAACAGGCTTATCGGCAGGCGACTGGCCATAACCAAATTATCGGCTCCGAAACCTGGCGATATGAAGCACTTATCGGCGCTTACTGAATCTCAAACCCAATTTTGGCTATAACATGGCCATATTTCCCTTATCAACGCTTACTGCATGAGGCCCATAGTTCAAAAAAGTTTCACTGAGGATATACAGTATATGTAATACAATTAAAAACTCACAAACATAAATGGGTATCAGGCATGTAGGACACACAGGAGGGGTCCAAAAGATCCACGCTGCTAGAACTCATGTACTTGCTTCTTGTAGCCTCAATCCTCTCCAGCTTTCCCGATGTAACCATCTTGTCTGCGCAAAGTCATGATGCGTCTATGCCGGGCTTGTCCCCTCTGATGCTGCCCTGTGTCTTTCACTAGAGCTGTAGCTTCTTCAGGGGGTCGTGATGTTCTGGGAAGAAAAAGTTCCTTTACAATTCTTGCCCACAGATTACGTCATGCACGTGATACAGCGTCTTCACATCCAGGTTATAGAGTGCTCCGATCCCATAGCACAACTACAATCGTGGATCTGCCACATGTGGACTACTAACTACATGCTAATAATGATACATATATACAGTATGTAAGAAGCGCATAGGAGAACAGTATCATAAAAAAATAGCCTAACTTTACTAAATATACTAAGAAAAAAAAGATATCATGATAATATCATGAGATCAGATATTTGAATCCCTTTGGTGCTGAAGGGATTAATGAGCTACAGTCTGAGTTTAAAAATACAATATATATTGGGTTTATGACAAGCACAGGCTTGACACGGGTGGGTGCTGTGGTTCAAGCATAACTTAACTGGTGGGTTATCATGTATGGCTCACGTAAAAGGGTCAGATGGCCCGCGCAGATGTGACTGAACATGGCTGCCCCCCTTTTTAAAGGCTCCTCTCCCTCATAGCCCCTTTTCTTCCACAGATTTTATTATTGGCTGCTCTCATGTCCATTTCAGTCACATATTCAGAGCACATTGGAGAGGAACCTGTCAGGGGCAGTGTGACTGTGTGGTTTCATCACACAGGGGGTTCAGTAGTAACAAAGTACCCTTATTATGAAGGGAAATTGTGAGTGCACATATTCCCTAGTGAAAAATAATAATACTTACAGATTTATTTTAGTTCTGTCACCACTGTTAGCACTCACCACCTCTTCAGTGGAAAGTGAAGCACAGACTGACACAAGGGCGTATAATACCTTTATGCTAATTCACCTTAGTGTCAGTCTTTACTTCACTGAATTATTTTACTGATTATTTTTCTGATTATTTTTCTATTCCCGTGAACAAAAAAATAAATAATATTTGTGAATTTAGCATTACAGGTACACAATTTTTACTAATAACAACACGATGTCATTACATGTGTATGTTATTAGCTTGTCTGAGAAATTACAGGTGATATAGACCTTTATCACCACACCAAGCAATTGGTTATAAAAGATGCAGTGACAAGTGCAATTTCTCACCTAATTTCACATTAGGGTGTATTTGTTCTAAAGTAGCTGAATTATTTTAATTGACTATATAAAAGGTCAATTTTACTCACTTACAAACTACCTACACAATACCAATCAATTAACTAGGGTGTGCACCAATCAAGAGAATTTACATTTCCTCTCAGCTACCTCCTATTGTTTAAATTACCATAATCCTCAGGTTGCACCCCTTACTTGATATACTCCTTATATCAGTGCAGTTGCAGCAAAGTTTCCCTTCCCCCAAAGTTTATTTCTATTAAATTACCATTAGTCAGATATCTGGGAAACCGCCAACTCACGGACTATCCCAAATTCTCTTCCAAATTAAATATATAAGGATAGTGACAAGATCTGAAAATAATGTTATCAATTTTAGCCTCAGAAATCTTTGTAAAAAGAGTTGGTTGTGCCCAATATATAATACATTCCAGACATTGTCGATTGACATTGGCAGGCAAGTAAATGTGAAAGTGCCCTGAAAGGGTTAAATGAATGAAGCATGTGCTTTTTGTGATTTAGTGCAATTAAAAACTGGATAAATCACTCATTTATTTAACCCTTTCAGGTTCGCTCGAGGATTGCAGATTGTGCAATTTGCAGCAGTAGCAGAGAATTACAGTCCGGACGTGTAAGGAATTGGGGAACACGTCCCTTGCGACATGTTCCCTCCTTACCTAATGCTCCTGTCCCCTCCGCACCATTTACAGAGCGTGCGCGTACACGGAGGCTTTCTGTTAACTCCAGAACCAAGTCTCGCCCCCCGCTCGCGTCACGCATCACTCACGCGTGGCACACTCACGCGACGATCGTGCACCGCTCCCCAGCTGCATGTCAAGTTTTCTGATAGCACTAACAATGCTCACCTGTCTCCGCATCCTCTGTCCAATCCCTGCTTCCGCAGGGGTGGCGCCCCCGCTCCACCTCTCGCACTCATTGCTCCAGCCTTGCTATAAAACCCTGCATGCTCAGTCACTCTTTGCTGAGCATAAACTCTTGTAGCCTTGTGTTCCTGCATTCCTGCTTTACTGTGCCTTGCATTGTGTTTTTCTATTCTTGCTTCCAGTTGATCTCCGTGTACCGACCCAGTTTGACTATTGGACCTTCTCTGGATAATGCCCCCTGCTTGCCACTGGCTACCCGCACTTCTCCATTCCTGTCCATGGCTATTGGACATTCTACTATCCCACCGGCTCCAACCCCTGACCATGGCACAACGGACTTCGACTACGCTGCTGGCTTCGCCCCCCGACCTCGGCAAGTACCTGGACTAACCAACTTTCTCCAACCCAGACCGGCTACGTTGACAATCCACTTTCCATGCGTGCCCCCCGCTGCTGTGGGTGCGCAGTTCTATACTTTCCCACCTCAATACCGGGATCCTGACTTGTTCGTGGGCAGCGCAAGCATTACAGGACGTGATTGAGAGTTCAGGTGCCATCAGAGGAGAACCTCAACGGCTACAAGGCACAGCGGTACCGATGCACCCATTTCAAAGTTCAGGCCTGCAACAGTTAGTACACAAAGTGCTCCCACTGTGTGCCGGCACCATCACAAATAGCCAATATATACTCATTGGGTGGCTAACGCACCACTCACTGTTATTGGGAACTGTATTATTATTGTATGTTGCATGTAGTGATCCTCTGCCGAGGATTGCCCAGGTTATTAAGAGTGAACTAAACCCGTTATACTGTGCGTATACGGTGTCTCCATTTTTCCTACCGTCAGACTGTAGACCAGGCCCCCACATCATTAATAATCATGTCTGATGGCTAAAAAGAGGGCTACATAGAGGTGTATAACTTTTATGCTATTTAACCTTTCGTGACGAGATCTGAAAAGAATGTTACCAATATTAGCCTCAGAAATCTTTGTAAAAAGATAGGGTGTTCCCAATAAAGAAAAGAAAGTGGAGAGGTGCACTGAGAAGCAGTATAAATTTATAATATAAAAAGACCCACTGCGTGGGCTACACAATACATAATAAAATACAATTGACATAAAATAGTGAAATTGTAACTAACTGAGTGGTGGGCAGGAACCGGGAGGTCCGGAGGTGAAGCCGTGGGCAAAGATGATACAGGTCCGGACCCATAATGCTCCGTCAGGCTAGAAAACCCTCCTCGCTGCCGGTATCCCTCACCACCAGTAGGCGCTCACATCGCAGCCTCTCGTGACCTCAACGCGTTTCGCACTACGTGCTTCGTCAGGAGGTCATGAAAGGGGGCTGCTCGTTAGTTTAAATATCCTACAGCAGTCAATGAAAAAACTCAAAATCACACAGGTTTTTTGCCGATGCGAATGACTGTCAGCTGGTTCAAGGAGGCAGTGTAATACCACATACTTAAAGTCATCATAGAATTGATATCTACCAAGTGAACGTGCTAAATGTTAAAATAACATGTGATCTTATTAACAGTGAATTTATGAAATTATTTATTAATGTAATCAAATGAAATAATTATATAAACTTAAGTGTATGTGAAAATTAATTTGAGTAACAATGTTACATATAAATAAATAAATGAATGAAAAAGTGCTCATGTGTTTAATTTCTTAGAGTGATGTGCATTGGCAGTAAACCATTTATAACATACATTATCATAACAACAATTCATACATACCTATCTCATGTTTAATACATAATTAATCATTTAAATAATAAAATGGTTAACTGGTTGGGTTCTACATAATATGTCTACTATCCATGGCATACAATTTACATACAATTTACATACATGTATTTGGTGAGAAAACCTGTAGTTCACTGAATGCCACCATATTTTGCTAGACAAGCTAGAAAGTATTGAATGTATGATTGTAACAGGGACTTTTCCCTGTTGAAGAAACTGCCTCTAAATCCAGCCAGGCAATTGACCAGACTCCACCTGCCTAATGAGAGCTCTGTGAAAGAGTGCCATGTGAGACACAGGAAAGAGATTTTCCTCAGTACACAAGGGTGCTGACAAGAGGAAAGAAGTCTTGAGTGCACCGAAGGACTGGGCATTGAAAACTAGACAGAAGGGGACCAGACCTCTTTTCCTGGATACAGGACCCAGGAACCTGCCAGAGGCTGGACCCTCCAACACACAAAGACACCTGGACACCACTGACCTGAAGGGCCATCTGCTTTAAGGTACCGCTGAGACTTTGGGGTGGTATACTGGTAAGGCGCTTTCCCCCCCAATCTTACAGATAGGGACTGGGGAGTGAGTTAGCCCGTACACAGGGATAGGTGTTTGTTGTTTTATGTATATTTTTGTTTGCTGTGTTATTTAAAGGAACAGGCAATAAAACCTTATATAATTGCACCCTAAAAACGGTCTCCATTTTGTATACCTCTGCACACCTCTCTTACAATGATACATAGTGGAATACAGTGATCCATTAGGTCACCCACAACAGAACCTCAGCATGGTGAACTTGCATTGTATGAGTTAAAGGGTAATTGCTCATTCCCTGAGAAATTGAATAAGTTCAATGTAATCATTAAGACTTCCAGGATATTTAGATTGAAATGTATATATACAGTAATGTTTTCTCTTTCTAACTGGAGGTATCTATTCCCTAATCTTTTATTGGCAGGTGTAATCTCAATGCCCATAAATTTACACTTATTGGTGTCACAGTTATGGGTCTGTAAAACATGCCTAAGCAGATGGATGAGAGGTTGATTTTTCTCTATTAACTTTGAGATATTCTTAATGTTTCTGATATGTTCCAATTTGCGGATCTTTACATTTCTCTTGGTTTTACCAATGTATTGGAATCTGCATTCACATTGGATGAGGTAAACCACGTGAGTGGTGAGAGAGTTTATAAAACTAGTAATTTTAAAACTTTTTTTAGTAACAAAAGAAGTAGCCTGTTTTCTAATCAACATTTGTTTGCAGGCTTTACATTTGTTACATCTGTAGTTCCCTGCCAACCCCAAATGAGATATAATAGTTACAGCGCTTTGGGTCTCAGATTTAAGGAGTCTTGGGGCTTATTCCCTTTAGATTCTGGGCATGTTTATATACTACTTTCGGTTTTGGATCCAATATAGATCCCAGAATTGAATCCAATGCAAGAATATTCTAGTGTTTATTCAAAGCCTTTTGTATAGCTTGGTGGACTTCATTGTATTGTGTAATAAACGCTGCAATTTAGCTTGTTCTTTTTGAAAGAGTAGTTACTGTAGGGATTGTAGCAACACCACTGAGTGCGGCCTCTGTTTGTACTGGAACAGCCACAATAGTTGGCATCCCCTTTGTCCTCACTTTGTTTTTATATTTTAATAGGCTTTCATGTTTTTTTCTTGTTGACTCTACTTATCGATTCTTTGATAAGTTCCTCTTTGTACTCCTTCTGGAGGAATCGATCTTTTAGGAATATTACTTGGTTTTGGAAATGTTCCTCATGGGTGCAATTCCTCTTTAACCTGAGGAATTAATTATATGGTATATTATTAACCCATGGGGCTTGTAATGACAACTTGAAGAATGAATATAAGAATTAACATTTGTGTCCTTAAGAATGTTCTAGTACACATGAGTTTATTCTCTATAAAGATTTCAAGATCAAGATAGTGTATGATCTACTCACTATTCTCTCCACTAAATTTGAGATTACGTAGATTATCATTTAGTTTTGATACATCGTTTAGGAGAGAAATCTCATCCTCCTCTCATATGATAAGGATATCATCTATGTACCTCCGCCATAGAAGCCCTCTTGGAGCCAACATTTCTAGGAGACCGTGGAGTTCTCCAAGCGGATGGCAGCAAGAGTATAGCAGTTACATTTGTTTATATTTTGGGATAGTGCGAGCGCAGACTTCCACAATATCTGTTACTGGGTGTACTGAATATATAATACATTCCAGACATTGTCGATTGACATCGACAGGCAAGTAAAATCTGTCGATCATACGCCATTTTAATATACTTAAAAAAAGCTATGTCTGCTTTTCCACTTTGTTTTTGAGTACTCTCATTTTTCTCAACTTGTTCATCATTGGATCGTCCACTAAATTGAGGTCTCCTCAGGATTACAGGAACATTGCTGCAACTTAACAATCACATACATCAAAAAACAAACAACTTGTCATATACTAGATACTTGGGGCATACACTTTGCAGAGCATGAGTTCTAATGTAACTACTCTGCCCTCATCATCAGTATATTTTGAGTTGCCATTGATTCCCCTCTTTACTAAAATAGCTACTCCTCTACTCTGGAAGAAAAACAGCAAGCATCAACCAACTCTCTCTTCAATGTATCTTGTGCCTCACTCGTGACGAGAGCATGATGTTATGGTTCAACATCTACCCTCTATCCCGATAAGGCAGTTTTCCTGGAGAGAGATTTCAAGGACAGCTTTACCATCCCAGTGCAGGGCGAAGTGCAAGTCACATGGAAGGTGACAACCTGAAATCAACTACCACACAAGCCAGGTAGTTCAGAAGGAATAGATAAGGCAGTGATGCTGGTCCGCATGACGGGACCTTTCCACACACCTCCAATATCCAATTTGGTCATTTCACCAATAGGGAGTAGTTACCCGAAAAAGCACCAGAAACAACATCTATCTTCCCCAAAGGGCAAGTCTGTTAATGATGCAATTAACCAGCAAACATGCCGGGTTCAATATCAACCATTTGACAGGGCCATATAAATAATTAAACAATGCAGCAGGGGGGGGCCCTGATGGCAAAACTTGACATTGAATCCGCTTTTCGGCTGCTGTCTCTAGACCCAGCCAGTTTCAGGCTCATGGGTTGCCAATTCCAGGGCTCTTACTTCATAGACAAATGTCTTCCCATGGGTTGTGCCATCTCATGCTCTTAATTCAAGATCTTTAGCTCATTCATCCACTGGTGCATAGAGCAAAAAACAGGGGTAGACACAATAGCACATTACTTGGATGATTTCCTCCTAGTGGGTCTACCCAGCTCACCAGAATGCCAAAAGCTTTTAAACAACAGAGTAGAACTCGTGCGAGAAATGAGGCTACCCATAGTAGGGAATAAAACGGATGGCTCAGTTAGCACATTATCATTCCTGGGCATAGAAATCGATACAGTGGCCAATAAATCGTGACTGTCTGAGGATACAGTTGAAAGGCTAATGGCGAGTGGAAGGATGCCAAAAAAGTTACACTTAAGCAGATGCAGGAGCTGCTGGGACTCCTAAACATCACATGCAGGGTCATACTGATGGGAAAAAGTCTTCAGCAGGTTAGAAAGAGCAACCACTGGAGTAAACAGGCCTCTACTTTGCATGCGGATTGAAAGGGTTAAAATTACTAATCTGTCCTTCATGTTCTCTGTCTTCCATTTTGTGTTGTTGTAAGTTCCAGTTTTACCTTAATCCTTTTTTAGAAAACTGAACTCTGAACCAGTTTTGTACTCAGCAAGAAGCCTTATCTTTTCTTTTGAGATGTTTGTTAAGTAAACAAGCCACAGCTGAAGACCCCAGCTAGGTGGACATAAACAAGGTCTTCTTTACAAATAACAAGCTAAGGAAAACACGTAGACCTTAAATTCTGGTTTCCACCAGAAATAATGCTGATTGTATTCTCTGTTATATCCTAGAAATTCCTTTGTGAATACCTATAAAAACTGCTTGCAGCCTTAATAAAATTAGAAGTGAAGAAGCAGAACTGCTTTGTGTCTGAAATCTTCATTTCTCCGAGCGCTTTTTGTGCCTGTTTGCTGAGACCTTGTGAACTCAGGGCGATGGCCAAATTCTCCCTAGGTTGAGCATGTTCATTCAGTCCTGACCAGAGAAAAGTCAAGTATTCTTCACGGAATAACATACATTTCAAAGCTCTGTCATGGTTCAATTGGTCAGCCTTTAAGCGAGCACTCCCAGTGTTGGATGCACCAGCTTTAACATGCTCACGTCACCTTTGGCAAATAGGACAATTGGACTAATGGACCTGGTATGGAGGTCATTACCCCCCCACCCCACATACACACACCTGGAAAACTTACCTCTGCGCATGGCACCTGTGTGTCGTCATCTTTATTTTTATTTTTCAAATTCCACAAGCAAACAGACGTAACCAAGGATTTCATTATAAGGAGAATACTCGTGGGATGGGTTAGAGGAGAGGTCAAGAAATTGGACAAGAGAGAGCCAATAACCATAGATAAGCTGGCGACACTGGTTGAGGCAGCAAAGTCAGTATGTGCAAGCAGTGCCGACAGCGCTTTATTCAGGGCACCAATTGCAATTGCTTTTTTTAGTGCTTGCAGAGTCAGTGAGCTAATGGCAACATCAAAGACTAGCGAGAATTCTGACCTGCTTAGTTCAAACATCATCATAAATGGGAAGTCAGTGGCATGTAGGATCCATAGGTCAAAAACTGATCCGGTAAGAAGGGGGGCATGGGTGCATCTCAGAAAAAATAACAACAATAAGATATGCCCAAATCAGGCCCAAAACGGGGGGAGAGGGGATTTCCTCATCCACCAGGACATAGCCCCCCTCACGAGGTATCAATTTCAGAATGTGCTCACATGGTGCCTTAGTGCATGGCGTGAGTCCCAAGGCACTTGGTATGCACTCTTTCAGGATTGGGGCCGCAACAGCCCCGGCAGAACAGGGCTCTACAGCAGAGCACATAAAAAACTAGGAAGGTGAAAATTCAATGCCTTTAGGAAGTACATACGTTCTAGGAACAGGACATCATAAATGTATAAAGTGATGTTAACATGCTTTTCTGTCTTCCTACCAGCCAAGAGCGCGAGAAACCGGGAGGTTTGGCTAAAGGCCATTCATGCATTGGGCCAGGGAAAGGGTCCAAGGGTTTGGCCCTCAAATGGGTTTGGAAGAAAGGATGAATGTGGGATGGCTGGGAAGCAGAGCTATTTGCTGGGGGAACTGCTGGTAACACTGGATGTAGCCCTAGCAAGCTACAGATGCAAGCCCAATTTTATCCTCTTGTACTGTATTTAGATGGGACCGACCTGGCCAATCACAAATCTTTAGAATTAATTTTCACAATGCGGGCAGATTGTGTCAGATTATGGAATAATGTCTCAATAATTTGGTACGAGATCATTACTTGTTTCACATGGAGGTGGGCAGGGATGGAAAAATCTAGAAAACAAGTTCAACAAAGCCATAGGCCAATTCATCCTCTCTTCTTACGGGGAAAAAGTGCAAAAGCACCCCAGAAATTAAGATGAATCGCGATAACTGGCACAGGAAGGATTACATGCATCTGTCACACAATGGTTTGGGAATATTTATAAGCAATATAAGGCGGGTCCTACAGGCGCAGGCATAAGAGGGTTTATGCAAAGTCACAGCTCAGGGTGGGTGCGTTCACCATGGGGATTACTAAGGTCTCCCTAGTGGGGCATCCAGGTAGCAAAACTGCAGCGTTAGCCAGTTCAATGATGCATAGAACGTACAAAGAAATGGGCTCCAACTTATCGATTGGACCCGGGTAGAGTCCCAAGAATTGATTGGCAGGCTGAAGGCGCAAGCTGTGGTATGGGGCCGGTTCTGTTCAAATTAGTAGGTTGAAGCTGGGTGCCAACTGTGCAGGACGGCACAAGCCTTCACTGGCATCCGTGGGCCGGGGGAGGGAGGCCAGTCTGTAGACCTGGTCGGCGATCTCCCCCATAGTCATGTGGTGCTGAGGCAGGCCTGCACAACTCCAGTCCTCGAGGGCCGCAAACAGGCCAAGTTTTCAGGATATCCCTACTTCAGCACAGCTGGCTCGTACAATACACGTAAAGATCAAGGTGATAAAAATGCCCCCCTACATTTTTATCACCTCGGTCTTTACGTGTATTGTACGTTGTTTTCCCTCTCCCTCGTTGTTTTCTTAGTCTTTCGTTCCCCTTGTTTCCCCTCCACCCCTCCTTTCCCCGTGTGTTGTTTTTCTCCATGAGAGGTACTCTCCAGACCCTGTATTGGGGTTGACTTTGTAGCTGCTATTATTTTTCAATACATCCTTGCCTTTTTTCATTGACATTTGTATCTGTTTTTCTTATTTTGTGTGCTGGGGAACCCTGTATATATTCTTAAGAGTATGGATCCATCTACACTCACATTGTAATAACCTGCGATCCCAGTTACCCTTACGAGGACCCCAAGGTATTTGATCGATGCGCATGAATCGAAGGACTGCAGTATCTCCCAGGTGCATCTCATTCACATGTCTAGCGATTGGTGTATCAAGTTTATTACAAACAGAGCTATGATACTCTAGTATCCAGACTTTTAATTGTCTGTGGATCTCTCCTACATATTGTTCCCCGCACTGACATGAGGGGGAGATACATCACACCTGTTGTAAGACAATTAATAAATCTTTTTATTTTATAGCTCACCGAGTTTCTGGAATCAGAGAATTTTTTAGTAACTTTGATAGATGAACAGGCCTTGCAGTGTCCGCATGCACATCACCCGCATGGTTTAGGACCAAGCCATGTCCTTGTTGTTCTTTGTTGAAAATGACTATGCACCAGGCTATCCCTAAGGTTGCGAGGTCAACGACATACCATGTTAGGGATAGACTGTAGAACTAGTGACAAGTCATTGTCTTGCAGGAGGACACGTATGTAAGGAAAGACCTAGGCACTACGGGTTTCTGCTAGAAAAGTGATTTAATGATAGCCATAAGTTGACGTTTCGGCCTTCAAGGGCCTTTCTCAAAAACAAGTTGCATAATAAATAAAAAGCACATAAAAGTCCCATATATAGACCCCACCGCAGGTGTCCTTAATTGTCCCTGAATGATGTCATCATCATCCGTCACCATCTATACATCGCTTCACAATGATCTTTTGGGCTGAATCTTCCTTCCCCATTTGCTCAATAACTTCCTTCTCCAAATCTCGCTATATCCAAGACGTCATCGTTGAATGCCTCCAGCCGTTATGATCTCGTAATGTGTGTGACGTCATCGCGTTCCCTTCACTGCGTTATCGTGCCGCCTTCTTCCTCCACTTTGCCAGTCTGGTGACGCTTGTCTTTTCTTCATCTGTTCCAGGCGTGGGGCGGTACTCTTCGCCCGTTACTCCCTCCACGCAAGGCTGCGCGTGACGTCATCATCAGCAGGAGCCTCCATTCTTCATCTCCTATGAGGTTGCCAGGCAACAAGAAACAAGCTTAGAAATGGGTCCACTAATCCATATAAGCTGTTGTCAACCTGAACAGATCCTGGAAAATCTGAATAGAATAATTTTCAAAGTCAATCAAGCCTGTGTTTCTGCAACCTTTATAATCTTTTCTTTGGTTGCATATTGATACAGCCTCAGAACCACATCTCTGCTTATTTTGGGATCATCAAATCTCGTACCCAAGGCTCTATGGGCTCTATCCATTAGAAGATCACCATCTTGTAGTTGGGGGTCATTTGAAAAAAAAAGTCTCTTAAGATATGGTTGGAGGGCTTCCGCGGACACCTACTCGGGGATATGGCGAATGCGTAGATTCTGCCTTTGCTCCTTGTTCTCCAGGTCGTCTATACCGTCTCTCATAGCTGTTATCTCTTCGTTGAGGCGTAGGACCTCGTCATCAGTATTCACCTGATTTTGTAAGGCAACATCCATCTTATCTTCCAGCTCAGTAAAGAGACTTCTGCTTTAAATTCCTTTACAGCTCCATCCAAAGCGGATTGAGAGCCAGCTTGCATTTCCTTAAGCATATTCCGGAGGTCCTGCTTTGTGATCACTGTATCCCCCTCTGCCATGCTATACTCCCTTTCAGTGAAAGCTCTCATCTCTGGCTCTTTTCCTGTGATTGCTCTTTCTGCTGAGTTTCTCAGAGTTGCCCTGCTCTGTGTCCCCTTCCTTCTCTGCAACTTGCCTCTCTGCTCCCTTGCATGAGCACGATGCTGTGCACTCCCGAGCGTTCACCTCGGCGCCATCTTTGTTTTTCTTCCTGGAGTCTGCTGCCACTGGCTGTCCACAGCTGTAGTGGGACAAATCTGGGGTCACCGGCTTCAGATCCCTCTTAGGGAGCATCCCCGCCAGATCCCCGGCCATTGCTGTGGCCCATGGGCCGAAGAAAACCACCGATCAGGGGTTTATATCTGTATTTTGCGGCAGAGTGCACGGAGCATCCCTAGCACACGTGAATCTGCGTCGACGTCACGCACGCGCCCCACATTCCTGGATTTTAATAGCGAAGAGCTTTCCATTAATGTATAACTTGGCCGGGTACGTATATGGTTGCAGGAGACACAGAGCGTGATGGATGGACACGTGAATTATTTATATATAGTTAAAGTTAGTGTACTTCTGTACTGGGAACAAATTCCTTGTGTCAGACAATGCATCAGCGCCACCTTCCTGTGGTTTAAGGAGTTACATCTGGGTGATTGATACATTTGTTCCAAATTTGACAACTATAATTAGTTTTCCATCATTTTTTAAAGTTACTATGTTGTTGCAGGGTTCATGCAACCACACACGTGGGTTCTCTTGATAAGGCTTCTTTATTGAGCCTTAAAAACATACAGCATACAAAACAAAATAGCTTCTCTTCAGCATACAAAAACAAAATAGATTCTCTTCAACAGACAAAAACAAAATAGCAGCAACATCTGACGCAGATGAAGATAGGCGGGGGGAGGCGCGAGAGCCGGGGGGGAGAGAGACAGGGGGGTCCAGCACTAAAAGTTTGCGCTCCCCTGTGGTAACTGACGATGCCGTCCTATATTTTAACAGATGAAATGTGGCATCCCTTTGACCTTCCAGTAATCAAACCATTTTCCCAGACAAAGAAAGCCACAGAATATGAAACCTTTCCCAGAAACGTGCTGCTCAGAAGGTAAAAATGAGCATGCTAACATTATTACTTTTTTTTTTCATTTGCTTTATTTGACAAACAAACTAATATTGATATTACAGTTGACATTACAATTACATAAACCTTACAATTCAAATATTTATGTTGGTTGGAGACAAGACATGAGGATCAAACGCCACAACAAGGTAACCCCAGATCAGGCAACTCCTAGCTTCTAATTTCATTCATTTTCACCGTGTCCTCTGAGCTGAATGCCTCCTGCTTCTCTCTCTAGTTCCCAGGGAGGAAGACTTGCTAACTTAAATATATTTGATATTGTGCCATTGACAGAGGAGCTGAGAACAGTAGAAGGTGGTTACCATCCTTCCAAAAATACACATCCAGTTCCATACATTTTTATCTTTAAGGGCTTGATCCTTTGCGGTAAAATTAGGCAAGCCGCAGCACTGAAGTCTGCCTTCAACATATTAGGAAAGTAATACAAAATAATATGAATAAATCCTCCCACTTCTATATACTTCAAATATACTAGAAACATTCCTGGAATTTAAGTCCGAAGAGCTTTCCATCAATGTATAACATGGACGGGTACGCAAATGGTTGTAGGAGACACAGAGCGTGATGGATCGATGGACACATGAATTATTTATTTTTAGGCAAAGTTAGTGTACTTCTGTACTGGGAACAAATTCCTTTTGTCAGACAATGCATCAGCGCCACCTTCCTGTGGTTTAAGGAGTTACATCTGGGTGATTGATACATTTGTTCCAAATTTGACAACTACAATTAGTTTTACATCATTTTTTAAAGTTACTATGTTGTTGCAGGGTTCATGCAACCACACACGCGGGTACTCTTGATAAGGCTTCTTAATTGAGCCTTAAAAACATACAGCACACAAAACAAAATAGCTTCTCTTCAGCATACAAAAACAAAATAGATTCTCTTCAACAGACAAAAACAAAATAGCTTCTCTTTAGCATAGAAAACAAGGCAGCTTCTCTTCAGCATGCAGGACACAGGCAGTTCATCACACATGTACTTTGAAAAACAGACCTTATAGCAGTAATCTCTTCAGTATTTCAGTCCTGTCTCCTGACCAGCTAGCCTGCATGTGTGTACAGCCTGGGTGTTTTAAAACACCTTGATTATGCAGCTGGGGTCAGACTAATTAAGCAGCCCTTCTCAACTGAAACTCAACCTCGTCACTGCTGCACTGCAAGCCTAAACATAGGTTTGCCAAGTATATGGCAGTTGAAGTTCATTCACCCTGTCACATTCCTCCCCTGTTAGTGTGTGGCTGGGGCTAAGCACGGCTGAAGCCGGACCATCCACCCCTTCTCTAGAAAAGAAGTCAGCATTTGCATTTTCTTTTCCAGGCATGTGCTGAATCTCAAATAAGAAGGGTTGGAGGGCCATATACCACCTGGTCAATCTAGCATTGGAGTCCTTCATACTATTTAACCACTTCAATGGAGCATGGTCCGTCACCAGAGTAAAATGGACTCCTGCCAGGTAATGCCTCAAAGCCTCGATTGTCCACTTTACTGCGAGGCACTCCTTCTCAATCACTGAGTAGTTTTTTTTCCTCAGGAACAATTTCCTACTCAGAAAAAGAATCGGATGTTCCACTCCCTCAAACTGTTGTGACAACACTGCCCTTAGCCCTATCTCTGATGCATCGGTTGGCACTACAAAAGGCCTGTTGAAGTCTGGGCTTCTAAGGATGGGACCCTCTGATAGACACCTTTTTATGTCCTCAAAGGCTCTCTGACACTCCCTGGACCATACCACTTGTGTAGGGGCACACTTTTTTGTGAGGTCCGTCAATGGGGCTGCAACTTCTGAGTAGTTGGGGATGAACCGCCGATAGTACCCTGCTAAACCCAACAGAGAGCGTACCTGCATTTTTGTTTGGGGGGTCGGAACTTCTTTCAGGGCAACTACCTTGTCGGCTAGTGGCCTTACTTTTCTACCTCCCACTGCATACCCTAAGTATTTGGTTTCCTAAGGCACATTTCTTAGGGTTGGCTGTGAGCCCTGCCTCTCTTAGGGATTTGAGGACCGCTTTCAGCCCATTTAGATGGGCCCGCCAGTGTTTACTATAAATGACAATGTCATCTAGGTAGGCTGCGGCAAAAAGCCCTATGGGGTCTCAGCACTTTATCCATGAGTCTCTGAAATGTGGCTGGGGCTCCATGCAGTCCAAATGCCATTGTCACAAACTGGTATAAACCCAGGGAGTGGCAAAGGCTGTTTTGCACTTGGACTTTTCCTCTAAAGGTATCTGCCAGTATCCTTTTGTTAAGTCCAGCTTGGATATATATTCCGCGTTACCAAGGGCGTCAATTAACTCATCCACCCTTGGCATCGGATATGCGTTAAACTTGGATACCGCATTGACCTTTCGGAGGTCCACACAAAATCTTACCTTCCCATTGGGTTTAGGGACCATAACTAGTGGACTACACCACTCACTGCATGATTCCTCAATCACTCCTAAGTGTAACATTTCTTGTACCTCCTACTCTACCAGGGCCCTACGACTTTCAGGCAACCTATAAGGACGGGAACGTACTTTTACCCCAGGTGCTGTCTCGATCACATGTGAAATTAAATTAGTTTGCCCTGGCAAATCAGAAAAAACATCATGGAATTATGTAATTATTTCTAACAAGTCCCCTTTTTGTTCAGAGCACAACTGTCTACCCATTGGGATTTTATCGTGAGCCACGATGTTCACCCGTGGGGCTGAGAACCCAAGTCCGTTTCCTCCTCCACCGGGTGGTTGAATAGAGACCGCTGCATCTTCCAGGGTTTCAGCAAGTTCACATGGTAAATTTGTTTACTCTTCCTGGACCCTGGTTGAGCGATCTCGTAATCCACATCACCCGTGCGGCGGAGTACTTCGAATGGGCCCTGCCATTTGGCTAAGAGTTTGCTCTCACAATTGGCTAACAACAACATCACCTGATCTCCTGGGTGAAACACTCTCATACGAGCATTTTGATTGTAATGTCTCTCCTGACTGTCATGGGCTGATCTAAGATTCTCCCTAGCAAAATGCCCGACCACATCTAGGCGCTTCATAAGGTCCAATACATATTGCAGGTTATTCTTAGAAGGGGACCGCTGTTCCTCCCAGGACTCCTTTAGGAGGTCTAGGATACCCCGGGGTTGGCGGTCATACAGCAGTTCAAATGGAGAGAATCCCGTGGAGGCCTGGGGAACTTCCCGCACTGCAAACAGCAGAAAAGGGAGAAGTTCATCCCAGGCTCTCATCTCTGAATTTACAAATTTCCTCAGCATCCCTTTTAGAGTTCGGTTAAATCTTTCCACCAATCCGTCAGTCTGTGGATGGTAGACCGATGTCCGAACAGACTTGACCTCTAGTAATTTTAAGACATCTTGCATTAGTTTAGCTAATACATTTGTACCTTGGTCTGTCAACATAACCTGGGGAAGTGCAACCCGTGAGAACAGCTCCAACAACTTGTTGGCTACTTGCTTCGCCATTGCTGTTCTCAGGGGAAACGCCTCAGGATATCTTGTTGCATAGTCAACTATTACAAGAATAAACCTGTGTCATTTCGCAGAAGGTTCTAGAGGTACATTTTTAAAAGTCCCCCACTGCCCCAGTACATTTTTAAAATACATATCTCCCACAGCACCCCTCATCATAATCATATTTCTCCCCTGCACCCCTCATCATCCTCATATACCCCCCTGCATCTCACATCACTCCCCACCCACCCTCCACCACCACCATGGATCTCCCCACCCTTCCCCACCATGGATCTCCCCACCCACCCAGCCTCCGCCACCATGGATCTCCCCACCCACCCTCCACCACCATGGATCTCCCCACCCACCCTCCACCACCATGGATCTCCCCACCATAGATCTCCCCCCCCCCACACCTATATGCCTACCTCATATCCTGCCCTGCAGTTGATGGCGGCGGGGGGGGGCGAAGGCAGAGGCGGCGGGGCAGGAGGCAGCGGGGCAGGAGGAGGAGGCGGCAAGGGAGGAGGTGGTGGTGCAGAAGGCAGCAGGGCAAGAGGCGGTGGGGGGCCATGGAGGCAGCAATGGGGGAAAGAGGAGGCGGCAGGAGGTGGTCAGGGCAGTCAGGGCTGCACGCACATGCTCTAGCAGGCACTGGAAGTGCTGCACAGCTAGAGTGCGATCTTGCCGTGCTGACCGGAGAGCGGGCTGGAGGGGTTGGTGGGGAGGGGGGTGGAGGAGAGCCATGGTGGAACCCATGGGACTGCTCCGCGGAACCCCATTTGGGAAACGCTGGTGTAGGTGAATGGGTGATTCTGTTGAAGTATTATTGCCGGATTGTGATGAATGGATGCCCTGTCAGGAAAGTGGAGTTTCATGGTCACATGAATATGGGGTTAATCATTAAACTGTGATGGTGCCGATCAGGGCACTATCGGACAGAAACCTCCATTGAAATTGGCACTATTCATATGTCTCACAAAATGGTGATAGCCATTTTCGTATGGTAACTCAGCAGTGCGCAAAGTGGGGGCGTGATCCACAGGGGGGAGCGGGAGATTTTGCTGGGGGGGGGGCACGGGCAGTTGCAGAGGCCCCGCGCTCTTCCCCCAGGCATTTAAATTAAATGCCGGGGGATCGCGTGGGACCCCCTGCAACTGTTTACTTACCGGGATTCAGCCGGCTGTGTTGCGTCACCATGTGAAGTGACGTCATACGCGTCAAATGATGCCGCGGGTCACGTGACGTCACATGACCCCGCAGCGACATCTGACGCAGATGAAGATAGGTGGGGGGAGGCGCGAGAGCCGGGGTGGAGAGAGACAGGGGGGTGCAGCACTAAAAGTTTGCGCTCCCCTGTGGTAACTGACGATGCCGTCCTATATTTTAACAGATGAAATGTGGCATCCCTTTGACCTTCCAGTAATCAAACCATTTTCCCAGACAAAGAAAGCCACAGAATATGAAACCTTTCCCAGAAACGTGCTGCTCAGAAGGTAAAAATGAGCATGCTAACATTATTACTTTTTTTTTTAATTTGCTTTATTTGACAAATAAACTAATATTGATATTACAGTTGACATTACAATTACATAAACCTTACAATTCAAATATTTATGTTGGTTGGAGACAAGACATGAGGATCAAACGCCACAACAAGGTAACCCCAGATCAGGCAACTCCTAGCTCCTAATTTCATTCATTTTCACCGTGTACTCTGAGCTGAATGCCTCCTGCTTCTCTCTCTAGTTCCCAGGGAGGACGACTTGCTAACTTAAATATATTTGATATTGTGCCATTGACAGAGGAGCTGAGAACAGTAGAAGGTGGTTACCATCCTTCCAAAAATACACATCCAGTTCCATACATTTTTATCTTTAAGGGCTTGATCCTTTGCGGTAAAATTAGGCAAGCCGCAGCACTGAAGTCTGCCTTCAACATATTAGGAAAGTAATACAAAATAATATGAATAAATCCTCCCACTTCTATATACTTCAAATATACTAGAAACATTCCTGGAATTTAAGTCCGAAGAGCTTTCCATCAATGTATAACATGGACGGGTACGCAAATGGTTGTAGGAGACACAGAGCGTGATGGATCGATGGACACATGAATTATTTATTTACTGTAAAGGCAAAGTTAGTGTACTTCTGTACTGGGAATAAATTCCTTGTATCAGGCAATGCGTCGGTGCCACCTAGCTGTGGTTTAAGGAGTTACATCTGGGTGATTGATGCATTTTTTATTTTACCTAAATTTGAAAACTACAATTTACATAATTTTTTATGTAAACATGAGGAGCTGAGACATGGGAGGGGGTTTGATTTCCTCTCGCTGCTCTCTTTAGTCTGTTGATTACTTTGTTTAGCAAGACTTTGTACAGACAGAGTCCCCTCTCTCCTCCGCTCCCCATATCTCTAATGAGGACAGGATGGGATAAGGGTAAAGAAAACCCTTGATTGACAAACATTTCTCCATTTAAAGCCCTTAAAAAGTGTAATTGGTAACTAATTTCCCCCCAACAAATTAAAACTGTGATTTCTTTGCTATTAGCATGGTTAGACTTCATTAGGGAAGACAATAGGAATGTTACATTCTTTACGAAAAGTTATTTTCAGGCTGGATATGTGTGTAACGGGTTTCCCCCCCCCCAATCGCAGATTACACTGTGTGGGTGCAGGAACATATATTGTTACTCAGGTGTGGTGCATAACCTGTTGGCTCACAGGAGGGCTGAGCTTCCGCCACGGGGAACCTGGGGCACTTATACTATGGATAATACTTACAATGATGCAGCGCCTCCACCTGCGATGGCTCCCACCAGAGAGGGAGTGGTTCCTCGCAGGACAATCAATGATAACATACACGGTGAGGTATAATAACTAAGGACTTTACTAACATGCAAACAACGTATCACGGTAGTACCACAATATAACCTGTGTCCCTCTCTAGAGGAGACACCTACTGCGTCACGCAGGACGCTTCCCCAACACCAGGTGATTCCACCCAGTGTCCCGAGAATCCCCACCCAATGTCCCGCACTCTTGCAGAGAGTCAATGGGTGACTGCGCAGTCACAGTTAAGCTAAGGGCCCGTTGGTGCACTTGTGTAGTAGATAGTACCTGCCGAGCACTCCCGTGCTCGGATCTCCAACGGACTTCACAAAGGATCAGTTGTAGGATGGCGTCATCTGATCCCCAACCGTCCTCCTTGCATGCGGACCGCCGAGGGCGATCCCACCCTGAAACAGTCTCGGTGGACCCCAACGTGGGTCCGAACCTCTTAGCAGGAACCGCAGCGTCTGCTGTGTCCCTGTCTAATCTAAGTGGCACTAACGTGACAGGAATCCTAACCTAGGGCCTGTCCCTGTAGTGCAGCAACCTGTAGTGGCTTGGGGAACTCCTATGGGCCTGCAGGGGTAATGACCTATCCCACTCCCCTAACTACCCAAGTCCCTTGCCTCACTACTATATAACTAGTCCCAGCGCCTACAGCAGCAAGCTGTAGCTCACTGGAGGTTGGCAGTCAACGTGCTGCGCAACAAGGTGCCTGCCTGTCAGACCTCACAGCACTGCCCGCCGTGACTCTGACAATGCAGCACTACACTAAGGGCAGCGTCCCTATCTTGGGCCTCCCTCAGCAATTACCCACTAGACTAGTGGGGAGTTGGGGCCTACGTTGGGGTGTGAGTACCTATATGGGGCAGGAGCTGCACTCGCTCCCCGCACCCTTCCCTCACAGCTCCCTGACTCCAACTCTCTGTAACCTTCCTTTCCCAGCTCCCACTAATGTAAGTGGCAGGGTCCCTAACCTGAGGGCTGCCCCTGGCAGCACTCACCTTACTGGGGAGCTGAGCTAAACGGGCCCTAGGGGTGCTGGCCTAGTACAGGGAGTTCTTCACTCCTGTACCCTACCTCCTTCCCTGGGCTGCTCCGGTCTCTCACTCACAAAAACCCTGTCTTCACACAACATTGTTGCAACTCTGCAGCATGAGAATCTGTCAGCTCTATTGGCTTCAATGCTGAATGTGACCAGGGTGAAAGTGCATTCCCTAGAGGCTGCTGGGAATTGTAGTTCTTGGTACAGCTCTTTTCTATGGGGACCGCGTGCGCGATCTTTACTGCGCATGGGTGAAGCTCGCCATCCCTTTCCCCCACTGCCACAGGGGTAAGACAGGGGCAAAGGAAGATCAGGGGAACCGGGGGTGACCCCCTTACACTCTCCCTCTGGTGGAACTCCAATGTCCTCGCTTGGATAGCAGATGTAATCATGCACAAACATTACATAATAAAAATGCAGTACAGAGAATATACAACACATCACAATACTTCCCGAGGCTAGCTGAGACCATTTGTGGGGTGCCCCTAACTGATCATGTGGGGGTACCTCACTTTTGCGTCCGTGAGCCTCCCCCAGAAAAATTTCCTGAAGAGCACACCAGAGGGCAACAGTCACGGGTTCAGCACTACTTCCTCCCCCTGGTGGAAGGAATAGCACAGTGTCTTTCAAACCGGTCTTTACCCGGTGATCCCTGCCCTGGAACCAGCAGGCCAGGCGGCCAAGACCTTTCCCGCGGTCCACTACTTGGCGAGTGGGCCGCTTCTTCTTGGTTGCAAAGGAGGCAACTTCTACTAGCTCCCTTGCCACACAGTCCTGGTCCCTACCTACTTGCGAGGCTTCCACAGGGGAGCAAGAAATGAACAATGTCTCTTTCCTCACAGTCTCTGTTTCACCTGAAAGGGGGTAAAGGGTAGCTACCTTACCACTGCGGTGATTCACGGTGGCCAACAGGTCCTCGGGGACGCTGTCAGTTCCCACCTCGGCTGTCTTGGGGCCTGTCCACACCACTTCTGGGACAGTCCACCCACTGTCTTGGAACTCGGGAGCGTTGGATCCCATTTGGATTCCCCGCTGGAATCATCATTTGGGTTAGAGCACACGGGCTCATACTCAGTTCAGGAACCATAACTCTGGCCTTTTTCACGACCACCTCCATCGGAGCCTGTGGGGGGCAAGGGGGTTCCTTACCACTCTGCTGGCTTGCGATGGTTTTCTCTTCTTCTGGAACACTGTCAGGTATCTTCTGTGCTTCACCTGACACCACGACAGAGCTGACTGTTCTCTTCAACTGAATGGTAGGCGGTAGATACTGGTCCACTCGCACGGCGGGACAGCTTTCTTCCAGGGGGGACACCTCCGCCAGGACGCGGTGCAGAGGGGAGCCCTTCGCCCGGGCGACCAGACTTAAGGAGCCATCGTGCTCCGCGGTCACCTGGAGGCTCACCCCCAACACCCCTGGGGCAGTCAACTCACCCTTGTCGTCGGTAGGTACTGATCCCAAGCCTGGGACCGATGGTACCTCTGTAGGCCAGACTGGCCATTGTAGGGCACACGGGCCCACAGCATCTGGATACACTGTAACTGAGGTAGGTGATTCTTTGGCTCCAACTTCACTGGTGTGGTCCGCCGGCTGGCACATCACCACGAGTGGCTGGCGGCTGAAATCACTGAAAGAAAATGGGGGTACAGACACCTTACCCTGTGATTCCTCTGTCTCACTGCTGGGGTGGTTCGCCGGTAGGCGCATCGCCACCGAGGGTTCGTCCTTTTCTGTAGCTGGCTGGGCCTCAGTCCTTCCCTCTTGGTTGCGACGGGGGACTTGGGCAGCCTTGTCTGTCAGCTCCTCCACCTCCGTGGTTGAGGTAGAGCAAGTAACAGCATCTTCATCTCTGGGTTCTGCCATCTGAGATTCCTGCTTGGGATCTGGGACTGTAGACTGCAGCAGCACAGGCTTTAGAAACTGGGCCCCGCAGCCGGCACACTTGGGGCCCCAGGTCGGTTTGCCACCTGGGAAGTCACACTGATTACAAACACATCGTATACACCCCTCGTCCTCCACCACGGCCACCCGATATTCTATTGGTAGCCTAAAATGGTTAAAGTCCATACCACCAGATAGACTCAAGTCCTTTTGTAGGCACGGGCACACCAGAAAGGATATTTTCCCTCCTTTAGACCGCCATGCTCCATATAAATGAGGGTGTATTTCTCTGCACTCTGTATTGTTTTTAATGGGAACAGCAGTTGTTGATGGCTGCTCACTTTGCTTGCTCCCCCTGGTGGAATGTAAAGGAGGGGCTCGCTCTATCACTGAGTCACTCACATTGCGCGGGCGGAGCTCTGGTTTTCCCGCCAGTCCCGGACGGATTTCTGCGACACAATTTAGTGCAGGCTTGCAGTCAGCAGCACATGTGCTCTCCTGCTTTGGCAGGAGACGCCATTTTAGGTGTGACTCCCTTGATGAGGGAGCCTCCATTTTGATCACAGTTCTGGTAATCTCACTAAGGCTCTCTGAGTATGCAAGAGGGTAGCCTTCTGGTGGGGCTCCTGGGAAATGTAAGGTCGGAGGGACATTTTCCCGGCATATTTCCTGATCCGTTACTAGCCATAGTCTACTACACTGGTCAGTGTGGTCGTACCGGTGCTCTATCCTCTTCCACCTTTGGTCTATGCCCAGGAGTCCCCCTAGGGCCTCACAAATTTCCTTCAACTTCACTGCACTACTGGGAACATCCCCTACTACTAGCACATGTCGCGGGGATACTTCTGTTCTCTTGATTTGTTCTGGGGCCTCATGGCTTGTGGGCCCAAACATGGTGAAAAATATAAATTGGACAATTTGGAAAAATGAAAACAGGGCACCCCAGGTCTATCTCAGCAGCGCCTCCAAATGTAACGGGTTTCCCCCCCCCCCAATCGCAGATTACACTGTGTGGGTGCAGGAACATATATTGATACTCAGGTGTGGTGCATAACCTGTTGACTCACAGGAGGGCTGAGCTTCTGCCACGGGGAACCTGGGGCACTTATACTATGGATAATACTTACAATGATGCAGCGCCTCCACCTGCGATGGCTCCCACCAGAGAGGGAGTGGTTCCTCGCAGGACAATCAATGATAACATACACGGTGAGGTATAATAACTAAGGACTTTACTAACATGCAAACAACGTATCACGGTAGTACCACAATATAACCTGTGTCCCTCTCTAGAGGAGACACCTACTGCATCACGCAGGACGCTTCCCCAACACCAGGTGATTCCACCCAGTGTCCCGAGAATCCCCACCCAATGTCCCGCACTCTTGCAGAGAGTCAATGGGTGACTGCGCAGTCACAGTTAAGCTAAGGGCCCGTTGGTGCACTTGTGTAGTAGATAGTACCTGCCGAGCACTCCCGTGCTCGGATCTCCAACGGACTTCACAAAGGATCAGTTGTAGGATGGCGTCATCTGATCCCCAACCGTCCTCCTTGCATGCGGACCGCCGAGGGCGATCCCACCCTGAAACAGTCTCGGTGGACCCCAACGTGGGTCCGAACCTCTTAGCAGGAACCGCAGCGTCTGCTGTGTCCCTGTCTAATCTAAGTGGCACTAACGTGACAGGAATCCTAACCTAGGGCCTGTCCCTGTAGTGCAGCAACCTGTAGTGGCTTGGGGAACTCCTATGGGCCTGCAGGGGTAATGACCTATCCCACTCCCCTAACTACCCAAGTCCCTCGCCTCACTACTATATAACTAGTCCCAGCGCCTACAGCAGCAAGCTGTAGCTCACTGGAGGTTGGCAGTCAACGTGCTGCGCAACAAGGTGCCTGCCTGTCAGACCTCACAGCACTGCCCGCCGTGACTCTGACAATGCAGCACTACACTAAGGGCAGCGTCCCTATCTTGGGCCTCCCTCAGCAATTACCCACTAGACTAGTGGGGAGTTGGGGCCTACGTTGGGGTGTGAGTACCTATATGGGGCAGGAGCTGCACTCGCTCCCCGCACCCTTCCCTCACAGCTCCCTGACTCCAACTCTCTGTAACCTTCCTTTCCCAGCTCCCACTAATGTAAGTGGCAGGGTCCCTAACCTGAGGGCTGCCCCTGGCAACACTCACCTTACTGGGGAGCTGAGCTAAACGGGCCCTGGGGGTGCTGGCCTAGTACAGGGAGTTCTTCACTCCTGTACCCTACCTCCTTCCCTGGGCTGCTCCGGTCTCTCACTCACAAAAACCCTGTCTGCACACAACATTGTTGCAACTCTGCAGCATGAGAATCTGTCAGCTCTATTGGCTTCAATGCTGAATGTGACCAGGGTGAAAGTGCATTCCCTAGAGGCTGCTGGGAATTGTAGTTCTTGGTACAGCTCTTTTCTATGGGGACCGCATGCGCGATCTTTACTGCGCATGGGTGAAGCTCGCCATCCCTTTCCCCCACTGCCACAGGGGTAAGACAGGGGCAAAGGAAGATCAGGGGAACCGGGGGTTACCCCCTTACATGTGGAATTACACCTTTTTAAGATGTGGCCACAGTGAAATTCAGTCTCCTGACCGCGCAAGTCCCTGTGGGATATTTACCAAATTCTCTTTGCTGGAAACTGAGGCAACGCTGGTGTGGAAAACATCAGTACTTTCCCATAAAAATGAAATTTTGGCTAGGACACACCTGACTCGGTCCTGTAATTAATTAACTTAATAAATAACAGAAGGAAGTTAATATCACCCACAACAAGACGATTCCACGCAACAACGTTAAATGTAATAACACCGTTTGATACAGGCACTGTTCTCAATGTGGGGACACTACACCATGTATGTTGTATAAGAAATTATAAAGATAAAATGTCTTCATGAATGCATTCCACCCTCCTCCCCTCCCTCTTCCTTTCAGTATCCCCCTCCCCTCCCTCCCCCCGCCCCCCACCCCCCCTCTCCCCACTTCCCCAATGAAAATAAACCCTGTTAATTTCAGCTCTGGGGACCCCCTGTTTCCTGAGATACCTCCAAAGGGGGCGCCGTTATCTATCTGCTTTTTAAAGCTCCAGTATAACATGGGCCAATAGGAAGTTGCACTGGATGATGTCACGGCTTCCTATTGGCCTGTAGGATACGGGAGCATTTTAAAGCGGCCATTATGTGATCCCAGCTAGCCGAGTGGAGTGGCTACCGGAACCCCTATGGAGGTAAGTATCTCTGGAAGCAGGGGTCCCCAGAGCTGAAATTAACAGGGTTCAGCTCCAGAGACCGCCTGCTTCAATCCTATGTAAAATAAATAGCTAACAAATATCACCCGATTGGATTGCCTCTTTAAGACAATTGGGAAAAGTCTTATCCCATCAGAGCTGCACCGCTCCCTATGGTTGCACTGTGCAATTTTTATTGTGGTCAATTTTGTTCACTGTGTTTTTTACAAAATAGTTTCACTGATTCACTTCTCAATTTTTGATTTATTCATCAATCTTTTAAAAAAAGTCTTTACATTTAAAGTGTTATTTGCGTTACTTCAATTTTATCACTTTGGTTCACTATATAATTTGCTAAAGTGGATCAAAGCGGATTGCTCAATCAAATGGGAAAACTTCTAATACGTGTAAATGGGACTTCACTGTGTTTCAATATGCCAGTCGACTTGTAAAAGGCCTAATTCAAAACATAGAAAATATGACATGGAGAGAAAACCAATGAAAAAATTCTCAAAGAGGATTCAATAGGTTCATAGGTTTCAATATCCCTTCTCCAAAGAGGACCTTAAACGCTGTTATATAATGGTTTTTACTTATTTAAATATAGTAGTAAGTATTTCATTCTTGCGGCTTGTGTTGTGTTTTCTCTCCTAATTTTACAGCAAAGGACAAACAACAAAGCTGGTATCAAATAATTTACAGCATATGTAAACCTTGAATTGAAGGGGAAAATGAGTCCTATTTTATTATTGTTTTAATTAGTTACAATTTCTACAATACACTCGTACAATAGTATTGTGCGTGGCATGTGTTCTATAGAAACTCTGAAGCCAAACTTGGCGATTTGCATTTTTTTTAAAGTTGTGATTTTTCTTTCCGTTGTCAATTACTGTAGATTATCGAATTTTTCCTTAAGCGGCGTCTATCAGCTCGGAAACAATGTTATACGCCTGTAGCCCTGTGTAATTTGGGGGTTACATGCCTCTCTCCTGTGCAGTAATCCCTGTTAAGAGGGCAGGTTTGCCAGAAGTTATCATGAGGTTTGCCCTCAACCCCCTGTGAGGTGTAATATGTAGCAAAGGAAGTGACAGCATGCTCTGTGTCCACTTACAGTGACATAGGGGTGGTGCCTCCTGGAGCTATATAATACGCATCACTTCCTAAAGTTAGTGGGTTCTGTTCAAGTCTGTGAAGTGTCAGTCTGTCAAGTGTTGCAGAGTGTGACAATCTGACTCCACCCTGTGCCAGGTCTCTGGCACAGATTGTGGCCCTCCCTTAGGGGAGAGGTGGCAGACTATTCCCCTTTCTCTATTATAGAGTCAGGGAAGAGCAAGGACAGCTTCTAGGGCCCTGACTAGGAGTGGTGTCCAGGGACTTCCTTGAGGTGGGCAACCTTGAACATGTGAGGCTATAGACCGGCCGCTATAATGGGCAGTCTGCCAAGCAAGATGTTAATAAAGATTGCCTTGATTGAAAGAACCTTCTTGTCTGAGCCTGGAGTCATTTAGGGAGAAGCTGCACCCAGGGGTTCTCTTCCAGGGACTCCTCCCTGCTGTCGTGGGGACCTGGAAGAGATGGAGGCGCTGTACCAACTGTGAGTACGATCTCAGCACTATCTCACGAGCCAGTCCTGGTGAATTCCCCTATACCATCAAGAGGGAGACTCAGGAGTCCTGTAAGCCAGCAGGAGCACCACACGACATGACATGTAATATGGGACAGTGTCCTCACATAGGGGCCCACATGAGATTGGGTAGGGGTACAACCGTTACACGCCTAATACTCTGCCTCAAAAAATTATTTTAAGTAATAACCAATATATAATTTACAAAATAAAATCCATATTTGTTAAAGATCGATTTGAAAATGGAATTCTTTTTTATTTGCATAGTTACGATAATTTTGCAAATCAATATATTTTTCTTAAAGACAACATTTTCTCCTTTGTCAATACCAGTGTGCATGCCTCTTTACTGCACCTTGCTACAGTAAATCTTTTCTTTCAGTCAACAGATTTGCCCATCAAACTGCCCCTAAACTTAACATTGACAGTATACCTGTACTAAGGTCTAAATGTAATAACTCTTATACGTTCAGTGTCACTTAAAAAACATTGCAATATACCCATATCCAAATGGAACGGCAAATATAAAATCATTATCTGGAAAGGAGCATGGACAGTATACTTTATTTACCTGCTAGATTAAAATGAAAAGAATTACATTTGTAAATTATTCACAATTATTATCCAACCGATCACAGCCACAGTAAATATTTGGGTGTCATCTCCCATCTGTGCAGTTTTTGTGATTTAGAAATTACGCATATTGAACATTTAGTTTTTTTTGTGTGTTTTGGATTGAGGCGACATTGGTTAAAGGGAAGATACCCCGAAACGTCATGCTGCCGTTGCTATTGGTAGAATGTTATAAGGCAGGGGTGCTCAAATCCTGTCCTCAAGCCCCCCTCCCCTACCCCCTGCATTGTTAGTCACATGTAAGGCATGTACCAGCGTGTGTTATTGTCAGTCAAACCAAAAAAGACACATGATAACACAATTGTGTTCCAGCTTTGTTAGGAGTTGTGGAAAGGTGAGACGCGTAGAGATGCGACTGCTGAGAGAGACGCTGCTGTGCAAGACGCCGTCCCATAGATGCTCCTACAGCCAGATACAAACAGACCAGAAGTAACACGTTCGAGTCACTGGGGACGCCAAGGCCAGCACCAGCGGCAGTGAGACTGCAGAGACTCTGCATTCCTCAAACAGATTTTATATCTGAAATGTTATATTACTATTGGAAAAGTGAGTGCACACTTTGATGTTCAGATGGAAATACATAAAGTATTCCTTATCTAGTTCCACTCTGCACTATTGTATCCTTTTTCTCCCTTGCTTGAGAGTGAATTGAAAATTAGAGGGGGAATACCTTTATTCTAAATAAAATCCCTAACCTGTCTAAGATTGCAGCAATTGGTTTTCTGAAGATTGCTACATTCCGAGGAATTTGCGAACAAGTTCTGAAAAGGGTTAAGAGCTGCATTACTTCTATTTCTTTCTTATGTAGCCAAGGCTGGTTTCTGGCTACCATTCAGCCCTCACTGGCATGCGAGTCCTGCTAAGAACAGGCAGTGCAAGTACCAATTATGGGTTTTCCCCACATAGGCAGTTCCCTTGAGTGACAGGGGAGGAGGTGGGACTAGGTCTGTGTTCTGCCTAATCCTGGGTTCAGACCTAGTATCTACCCCCTACTGTACTTAAGGATGTTGCAACCCCACACCCCCCCCCCCCCCCCCTGTTGAGAGAGACACGGTATCACCCAAGGTTTCTGAGCACTGGCAGGCCTTGGTCCTCTTCCCTAAGGGGGAGAGTTGAGTGATTACCTTTTCCCCTAGTCCTGCTAGAGGGCCCGGGAAGAGCAGCGACTGCTGTGGGGGCCCTTTACCCGTAGTGCACGTCTAGAGACCATCCTAAGTTTGGAGACCAGAGCAGACTGTATTGGGCAGAGGACTGACGTGTTACTGTGGGTGTACAGAAATAAATCCGTTCCAGTTGAATATACCTCCTGCCTGGTGTGTGATCTTACTGGGGGGAGAGGGAACCATTTCTATCGTAGGAGATCACATCCATACATCTGGAACCTGTGGCAGATGCAGGCCCTGAGTACCATGGAGTATATGTCGGGTATATACCCCAGAAGCCTCTCTTGCAGTCCCCACAAACATCGGCGGACCACTCAACATTCTGTGAGCCAACAGGTACCATGCACCATACACCTGGTAACAGTGGAATTTTTTTCTCTTCAAATACCTAATAATATATTTGTGGCTTCAGCACAGGTGGCTATCCCAATGTCCAGACACGATCAACCCCACAGTTTGTTTACCGATCCACAGAATACAGTAGGCTCCTTACCTGCAGGGCTCTGCGCATGTGACCGACTCAGAATGAGACCAGCTGAGTCGTGATCGTAGGGACACTGAGTAAGCCATACTAGGCTATCCCACAGTCTGGACACGACTCAACGCGTTCACTATACATCATCCCACTTAGGTTCCATATTAAGCTTCGGTTACTATACTATATGAGGCAACCTGACAAACTCTACCAGGTATTACTGTGGTTTAATGGGCAGGGGCTAGATTTACACGCGTAGTATCTGAACGCTGATTTATTTGTCAGGATCTGTGAACTTTCCTCTGTTCATCTATGAGCCCGGCCACTTACTAATACAAAGTCCTGTGTTCTGTGATAGTATTATAGTGCTGTTCTTTGGGTCTAACCCTACACCCAAGACCATCACGGCACTACGTCTATTAGACAGTCATATTGAGACACTGGAATTGTGTGTCTGGCTTATTCATCCGGTGAACAACCTGTACACAGCATTATACAGAGTGCTATGAGTTACCAAACTCTGTATCTGCAGGGGCTTTTTGTCTTTTAAATTCACCACTCCATCAAGGCTTTTGATATTTTATGTGAGGACTATAAGCAATAAATACACTTTTGCGTCCACTATTTATTTTTTACTTTGAGCATACGTAGCTCACATTAAGGTTTACATCTTAACATATACATCATATCACCTCAGTCTTTATACCCACTCTATGGGCTTAGGAATTACCCTCCATCCTAGCCCATATTTTTAGGCTGGTTGTCTCTTAGCCTATCCAGACTTCTCAGAGTGCTCTCACATAGGGGTTCTTTCTCTCCATTTTGTTCTGTATTCTGTATTTGCCAGTTTGTGGTGAAATGCAATGTTTCTGCTGTTTGAAAACCCGACAGAGCTGTTTCATGTAGAGAAATAAAGAGTCCCCTGTCCTGTCCTCAATTCGATCAGTGAAACCGCAATAACAAAAAATAAAAACAAAACCATCTCTAACATCTTCCCTATCAGGTGCTCTAAAAATCTAAATTGGAATCACAATTTCCTTCTAATATTAAATTGCCCTTCCAATGATTCTTTCGTATAGCCTCTGCCTTTTTTAACACAAGAACATATTCCGGAGCCGAATTAAGGGGGGGAGGGGTGGCGTGTGGAGGAGGGGGGACAGCCGGCATGGTTTGCACTCCCCTGCTATAGAGTGATATATTTCACTCCACAATAAGGAAAGATTATTGCTTCATACAATCCCAGTAAATTGGGAGTTCTTTTACAACAGACAAACACAACAAATAAAAATAGAAAAGGGAAGGGCGGGAGCCCCCTTCTTGCAACGGCAGAACACAGGAGATATAAAACCAATCTGAAATTGTACACTTTCTGATATCTAGTCAAACAATCAAATGTGATCCTAAAAAGAAAACTATATATACTAAACATTTTTTTTTAAATATACCTTCTTTGTCACTGATAACAACATTTATACTAATTTGCTATTTTCCCACTCTTTGGGAAAGAAAAATTATTAATCAAGCAGCAAAAACTATAATTTCATAAGAGTTCATTCTTAGAGCAACTCTTAATACTTTCTAATGCATCCCAAAAAAATGGCATGCATTCTTATACACTTTAGATAGGGAGGAGAAGTTGGGTTCATATTTCATGCTGTTTGTAGGCAAAAACAGCAGAGCTGTAATTCAATATTAACCCGTCATTTATCCCACCTCCTTGATAATACTTTAGGAACTAAAAAAAAAAAAAATTAATCTTAGCCCTCATATGTTTTTGTCCACATGTTGAATGCCTTTATATGCTCACTCAATATTTCCCTTTATATCATGAACTCCGTTCTTCGTCAATTTCACAGAATGATTTAATGTCCTCATTTTTGGTTTCTGGATCTATGGGTGGCATAATACTGGGAATTTTTGGCTTAGCGACAAATTAAACCGTGGTAGGGGAAGCAGTATTGTCGGTCGTTGCTTGTTCCCTATCCTTCATACTTTTTCTGCAATGTCTTTTAAAAGGTATACATGGGGTCTTTTTTCTTTTTGGTAGATCTCCCCCTGTACCAATTTGTATCCTTGTAGGGGGGCATGATGGACCAACTGTTACCTGGTCTCTGAGAAATAGACTATGCTGACCTTTAATTAATCTAATTTCTCGCTCATAGATTAACACCATCTTGGCCAAGACCTGACATTTTTGTCTTTATGGGTATCAAATGTATTTTCATCAATTTCTTTGAAAACATCTAGAACTATAAGGATCTCCAGATATCCATGCACCCTGAATCTGTGAACGAGACTAGAGGAACCCTACATTTCTTAGCCATTCAAAAATCCATAAAATAACTCTTCAAACTGTTGCAGCAAATAGTTGAGTAATATCAGGTTACTTACGTACGTACTGAAGCTTGTATTACAGGACCATCCAGAGGAAAATACTTCTGCACTAGTATCCTCCCCCGTCAGATGCCTTAAGGTACAGTAGATCCCTCCTCAAAAGCTCTTGCTTAGCATTTCAATTTAAAAATGTTTAATTTTGTACTGTGTGAATCCTTGACTCAACATTTTCACAGAGCATGCAAAATGAACCCCTTAAATGGCTTCTTCAGTGGAGCTGATCTTTGAACCCCCAAAATCTATATACAATCAACAGGCCTGCTGCCTGGGGGTGATCTGTGAATCTGATCTCTCCTTCATTCCTCATATTCAGTCATATCAAAGTCCTGCCATCTTCACCTTTCCTCATATGTCCTTTCCTCACTCATGATGCAACTAAAATCCTAATCCACTCACTCATCCTGTCCCGCCTCTACTACTGCAACCTTCTCTTATTTGACATTACCCTTTGCCACCCATCCCAACTCCATTCCATCCAAAATGCTGCTACCAGACTGATCTACCTCACTCACCGCTCCACTTCTGATGCTCCACTATGCATATCCCTACACTTACTTCTCATAGCCTCTAGAATTAAATGTAAATCCCTAGTAATGACTTACAAAGGACCTCATCCCCAAATACATACTTAAACGCCCCCGTATGTTCTGCTCTCAACATCCGCCTTTCCTCCCACCTTATTATCTCCTCTCACTCTCGCCTGCAAGACTTCTCCTGTACTGCTCCTTCACTCTGGAATTCCCTACCACGCACCATCAGACTCTCCCACTAGCTTTCAGATATTTAAAAACTCTGAAGACTCACCTTTTCAAGGAAGCCTATGTGGCATATCTCTAACATTCAACCCTCTCCAACCCCATGGGGACCAATCTCACCATATATAACATATTCCCCCCCCCGCCCCCCTAATCTTAATTGAATCAGCTGTTGGGATGGGCCATATTCCAACCTGAGATACACACTAAGATACTCAGTCCTACAATCAGCAGCCACTGTACCTTCTTGTTTCAACATTGTCCCTCATTCCCTCTAGTTTGTAAGCTCTCACGGGGGGCCTGATTACCTCTTTGTATCCATTTGTGAATGTGGTCTTCCCTTGTATGTAACTATTTAGTTTTTTTTATAAATATACATTACTCTGTACCCCATGGCACCACGCTGCGGGATTATGTTGACGCTTTACAAATAAACGATAATAACAATAAGAAAATCTCATTCATTCGAACCCCAAAATGATTGCAATTTCTATTGGAGATAAATCTTTATGCAGATGATATAATACCGTCTCTTTCTGGGCCGCTGACCTAATTACCCAACCTATTTAGCGATATGACACATTTGGCAAACTCTCTAACTTTAACATAAATTATTTATAAAAATCAGACGTCCTAGCCATTAATATACCGCAACATGTTGAAATTATTCAAATGGAATTTGGACTTCTGATGGTGTTCAGCGTTTATTAAATACCTGGGTATTCATTTTACCCCGTCAATTGAAGGGCTTTACTAAACTAACTACCAGGCCTTATTTAAAAGAATTTATAAGTATCTTGAGGACTGGAAGAATCTTACAATTTCTTGAACAGGCCGGATAACAGCGATTAAGATGAATCTCCTCCCAAAACTTGCTACTATTTTCATACATTACCTATTAAGAAACTCAGTGCAGAGCTCGTTAAAATGTAGAAACCATTCACTGATTTATCTGGAGCCATAGAAAAACACAAGTTGAGAACCTCATATTACAACGCCCTAAGAAAGATTGGGGTTTGGTGATACCTAATATTTGTAAATACCTGTACTACATGGATGCCTAACAAGGGCAATTGATTTCCTGGCATTTAGAGGATGGAATCAAAAGCTGGGTAGATTTTGAGAATGCAAATTGTCATGCCCACAGGATCCAAGACATTCTTTGGCTACTCAAAAAGGTGACACCATCGAAATGCCAAAAGCATCCAGTTTTAGCTCATGCATGACAAATATGGGACACAAAACGCTTTTTATATGGGTTATTACGATTCCCATATTCCTTTACTTCAAAACCCAGATGTCCCCCCAGATCACGGTTTCCTGACGACGCAATTTCATTGCGAAACGCGTAGAAGATATTCCGTGACCTTTTGGAGCTATCCTAGCCGCCGTAGGATGCCGAGGAAGAGCCTGGACCTATCAGCATCCCACAGAGAACGCGGAAGTGAAGGAACACAGGAGCGAAAGATACCAGGTGACTCACGTTGTACAGGCTGTGGTCATACTCCAATGCAGGCTGCCAATGCTATTTTATATATGTAAGTACAGAGCGCTCTATTGTATTTTTATGTGAATACATCGTTTTATATACATTTTCTCTGTATATGTTAATTGAATATACCGGGAAGACACTGCATCCTATGGAGGGTTCCCGGTTTTGGTTCAAGTCATGGGTAGATGTCCCCTTTGTACAAACACGAGTTCAACGGTTAGCAGTGATTGGGAGAGAAGAGGAACATTCTTCCAAAGATACCTTTATAGGTCTACATTCACTCTGGGCCATGTGAGTAGTGGCATCGATCACTTCTAAGGCCGAGTCCATAGCAGGGGAGGCCGCGCTGAGCCGTGCGGACGCTCCGTGCTGAGCCCCTGCATCCTCCATGAGGATGTCTTTAGAGGGGGCTCACACGATTGTCCGCAGGCGTGCTGAGGCGCTGGATTTTTCAGCCGACAGCCAAGCTGTTTTTCAGAGCACTGTCGGCTGAAAACATCCAATCAGCGCAGAGCAGCGTCAACGTCACGGCGCCGTGACGTCGGCGCCGTGATGTTGACGTTGGTGCGTCACGGGCGATTGGCCCAGCGATGTCACTGCCCCGCTTCCCTCAGTCTCCCCCCGCCTCCCGATTGCGCCCGCTGGCTCGCCTGCATGGGCATGAAATCGCGCAGATTTCAGCAAGCGAGCCTCAGCGTCAGCGCGCCTCAGCCCTGCTACCCCCTCTCTGGACTCAGCCTTAATCTATGAGCCTTTCTCAAAAACTATTTTGCTATTACAATATTGCACTATATGCATATTCTATCTTTTACATGATTCTGCGCTCCCCATATTCTACAATCAACGTCCCCCAGGTTTGACAGATTTAACAGGTGGAACTCTGTAGGAATATTACAAGTTAAAGATCTGGTTCAGAATAAAAAAAGAAAACATTTGAGATTCTTAAGGACAAGATAGGACTTTCCAACTATGAGATTCGGAGGTTTCTTCACTTGAGACATTATATCTCGAAGATCTCTTTGGAAAACCCCTCCCTTTGTTTCGATTCTCAGTGTTGTTCTGCTTTCTCATCTAAAAATGTAACTTCATGTGTTCATAAAATGCTTTCTCTTTCTGGGGATGATTCTAAAGATAAGCATATGCTGCAACGGGAAAAAGAGCGAAAAAGTGTTTTACCGAGGATTTGGATTGGCCTGATATTGTTCCCTGTGCATTACCACTAAAGAGAATGCCTATAAAGTTATGTATTGATGGTATTACACATCAGCTGAACTACACAGGATGTTGCCTAGCTGTAAACACCTTTGTTGGAGGTAATTCTGGTCAGACTGCAATGATGACTCACATTTGATGGTCCTGCCTCAGATTAGATCGAATATGCCACCAAATTCTACCTGTGCTTCATGAATTAACAGAGCTTTCTATTTCGAGAGACTTGTGGGTAATTCTTCTCGGTTTACTAATCCCAGAGATTGACAGGTCCTCTCAGAAATGTAAAACCACTGGTGAAAGTAGGCAGGTACGGTCCAGTACACAGTACCGGTAAAATAATAAGTGCTGGTAGAGTACCGGTATGAATCATTTGGGATTTTAACTAAAGATAACTAGCCTGCCTCGCTCTCCCTGCCAGTGGCGTAACTACAATTGTTGGGCTCCCCTGCAAAAATGTTTTAAAGGCTCCCCTCTATCACTCTCTTCCGCCTCCTCTCCAACTCACCCCCTAACTTTCCTACCATCTCTAACTCTCCCCCCCCTTCCCTCCTCCCTAACTCTACACACTTCTTTTGGCAGGCCCCCTTGCATTGCAGGGTTTTGCAGTAGTGAAGTTATGCCCCCGCTCCCTGCCTTCCTCACTCTCCCTGCCCCAGCAGGTCGGGTCCGGACAGACATAGGATTCCCTAATTTGGGCATAACCATCTATGGCCATATGCATATTAGAGCATCCTACGTTACTGGCCGGAGCCGGCTTCTGCTGGGGAGATGCAGGGAGAGATGCACAGCGTAAGCGGGGACGTGACACTTTCAATTGCCGAAACTAAACTCGGCAAGCACTGCGCGGTCAGCACGCTCAGCGCTAGCGTGGCCGCAGCCTAAGCGGAGAGGGGGGAGAGAAAGGGGGGAATAGAGAGATAGAGGAGTGTATGGGGGAAGAGAGGGAAAGGGAAGAGTAAGGGGGAGAGAGAATTGAGAGTAAGGGGGAAATAGAGAGAGGAGAGAATGTAGGGGGGGGGAGAGAGAGGGGAGAAGGGGACAGAGGGGAGTAAGTGGGGGAGACAGGGGACAGTAAAGGGGGGAGAGTGTAAAGGGGGAGAGTGTAAGGGAGGGGGAAGAGAGCAGAAGAGAGAGTGAGAGGAGAATGTAAGAGGGGGCGGAGAGAGAAAGGAGAGTGTAAGGGGGAGGGGGGTGAGATGGGAGAGAACCCCGGAACACCCAAGTCCCCATCTGTAGTGTTTTAAATGCCTGGCCGAGTACCTGTAATAATAAAAATCTACTTTCACCACTGCTTAGAACACATATTAAAAGCCAAGGGGAAAGGGGGGCGATAGACAGCACACTGATAGTGATAACTTTATGCAATTGCAGGGTGCACGGAATTTCTGTGTGTTTCATGTTTTTTCCCCCTTTTCTTTTCCCTCCCCCACCCCTCACTTTGTGACATGCCCATTGTGACACTGGATTCTGCAAACACATTTGATTTATTTCTGGTTTGTTTTATTATTAAATGTATTTTCTGCATTACAACTGTTTTCATCATTTAGCCATAGACAGTGAGTGCTGGTACTTACGTAGATTTGTTACATATTAAAAGCTGTGAGATGTACAATAGCAAGCTTTTGGAAGTCTCCTCAACCCCCTACCTTGTCGCAGGTTATGAATAGCATATATGGGAGGTGATATACTGTATATGGAGAGATTGACAGCCAATCTCAACGACACTCATAGCAAGGCCTTTTACTGCGCAGCTGTATTAACAAATACAGCAACGGAAAGGGTTAATAGAACATTTTAAAATACTACTTTTCTGTATTGCTGCAGAGGTTTATCTAAAAGTGGCACTTTCTGTGTTTATTGGGGTAATTAAGCCATAAAACAGCAACCCTGTTTACAGTGAGTTGACAATCAGACAGAATACAGACTACTAAATTAGCGCAAAACCGCATCGTGAAGTATATCAAAATATAATTAGATATTAAAAAAGGGTGAGTATTAGGCGTACATCAGATAAAAGGAACAAACGCATTGAGTGCATATAACACAACAGGTTACCACTCGACAGCAGGTATCGTAAATCACTGGCAGTCACAGCTGTGGAGATTCGTTACTTCTGCCTCACGTCCTCGATGCAGATTGTTACTGGAACTCCGTCAGTCCGGTGGTTCAGCCTCGTCAGGGGAGGATTCCTCTCGGTGATGTCGGCATGTGCAGTCACATCGAGCAACCGCGTCGCACCAAGATGATGTCACAGCGACACGAGTGATAGTCTCTTCCGCACACGTGGTATGTGAATCAATCCAAAGCGGAGCAAAGTCCCAATCGCACCAGAACAATGGGAATGGAGCTCAAAGTCACGATCTTAATGACTAAAATAGCCACCAAGCAGGGGCATAAGGGCTATGGTCGTACAAGTAGAAGTATATTATCCAAAAAAACGGTAAAACACAAATGGCAATTGTCTCATATTTTGCACACAGTCACAGTAATGCATACACAATGCCCGGGCCCAAGAGCTGACACTGTAGGACCCCAAAACACGGGTCAGGGGTAACCAAGTGGGCTTGACCTTTATTATAAGCCTGGTCTCCCTTCCCCCGCTACAGGCATTGTGCCTGGATATTGTCTATGCCAGCCAGCTTAAAATGGCATGCTTGCCCCGCAATGGGGAAGGCTCATATCCCTCTTACTCCCCTTAGGGAGAAGAGCCAGACATCATTATTTCCCTCACCTCACACCCTCTCCCTCTGGAGGGTAAGCTGGACTTCCTCTCTCTTCAGAGGACAGCTCAAGACTCCTTTGCTTCCTCACCCTCACCCTTAGATCCTCCCCAGAAGAATCTAGAAAGGGCGTGCTCATGGACTGTACCCACCGTCGAGTGGCTGTACACAGGCCATGAGACACAACCTTCCTTCCTTCCTCTTCTAGGAAAGAAAAAAAAAGGGGGGGGGGGGGGGTTAATTGCCCATAAATTAACCCACTACGGCCTGGAACTTATCAGGGCTTACGTAGTAAGTTATCTGATGTGGTGAAAAAAGGTAAGATGGAACATACGGAACAGTCTCTCACGCTGCATACACTGGTTATCACGATCAAGGACCTCTACAGCACAGGGTAGTGTCCACAGGTAGGTAACCCCTCCCAGGGTAGTTGTAGGCTTCCTCCTTCGTGTATCGTCTCGTCTGGAAACAAACTGGGACCCCAAACCGCGACACTCTCTGCTCCTGAGTGCAGACGTCACTAATATCACCACGGACCACCCGGCGCCAGTGTGCTGAGTGCGGAAGTAGCGGATAGCGGGCTGGACTGTGAGCTCCATTCTCCCCACAGAGTTGCTGACGAACGGAGAACTTGTTTCCAGACGAGACGATACACGAAGGAGGAAGCCTACAACTACCCTGGGAGGGATTACCTACCTGTGGACCGTACCCTGTGCTGTAGAGGTCCTTGATCGTGATCACCAGTGTATGCAGAGTGACAGACTGTTCCCTGGCGTCTGGTAAACTCACGTCTGAGTACATGAAATGCTCGTTGATTCTATTCTGATGTACGCAGATATATCACCTGTTTTATGTTTCTAATATAATTTGTTCTTACTTCACTATATGCGTTGTGCGCTGTTCTTTTACTGCTCTATTGGGGTGTTGAGCCACTCCAATATCTACAGCAGCAGACACAAATTCTATGCCACCAAAGGTTGTGTTTATTATAACACTGAGGTGGTAACACTGTGGGATTAAGACACCATTTATATATGATTAATCACTAGTAGCGCACTTGTTCTCTTGTTTTGTAAGATGGAACATACCCTGTTACACAAATATTTGGGAGATGATGTACACCACAAAGATGAGAAATATATATTTCTGACCAGCAAATTCAGTTGAATAAAATGTTACTGACAAACAGTGGTAAGCGCTACTGAAATCTCTACTAAAGTGCAACATATAATGTGAGATGTGACACTCATGTGCATCAATATATAAAAAAATGTGCCAACGAATGTTGGAAGTATAACTAGTGAATACAGGAAAAAAAAATGGTAGCAGCCAGGTCCAGTCCACTGATTATTCTAAAAACCAGGAAAGTACATAGCAAAGAAAAATAAACTCATCCGGTGCTTCTATACAAGTACATGAGTCAAAATATTAATGAATAAGTACGTAATGAATGGTAGTAGAAAATAGAAATCAAACAACCAGGAGATGGCTGGAACTTCAACTAGAGGCAATGGCTTCCGTTCCAAGACTGGTACTCCGAAGTGGATCAGAAGATGTGGATGGTATATAGAGAAAGAAGATAAACATAGTGCAACACTGTACAGAACAGGAAACAGTAATTGAACTCCAATAAAGGCTCAGATGGTATTCAATGCTAATAAATTGCACAATAATAATGAGTGCAGCCCTATGAACCGGAGGGGTCGGTCACTATGGCTGGACTGGGAAATTGGTAACAAAAAGTTCATTCAATAATAAAATACAGATAAACAGTAACCAAAATCTTTTCTTGTCGTCAGGGAGTGTAACATTGGACTCTTACTCACAAGAGGTTCCTTTTTTTTTTCTTCAATTTTTTTATTAGTTTGCTTACATATCACAGTTTACATTGTTGTCCGTTTCACACGGTTGGTGTATCTCTATTTACATTTTTGTGATATTCCTCGTAACATAACTACAATTTTCTACAGCAATTTTTTGCATCTATAAATCTTTATACATTATTTTGTATCGGATTACATTTATTCCCTTAGTTGTCTTATATTTGGGTTTAATCTTACTTTTTGATAAAGGATAGGCCAAGACTAGGGATAGAAAAGAGAAGGGGTCCAGAGGGAAAGATGGGGGGGGGGGGGGAAGGGGAGGGTGGATTGAGGCCCATGTGGGCAGAGCCCCGACAGTTGAACGCCTATCTTCAGGATAGAGAACATTGGTGATGTTTCTTTTTTTAATCACATACATATTATTGAATTTTTCAACATTACATATAAATGGAACAAATCCAAGATGAAGAGTAAAATAAAATTGGCACATAGAAATAAGTAGAATAACAATGGAGAAAAATATAAATGTGGGGATTTGCGATTGGCCATATTCTTTACAGTATATGTATGTAACGGGTAAAAATCGCATATAGTGTGTGTGTGTGTGGGGAACCTAATGTTACCTGGTGTGGTGCGTTATACCTGTCAGGCTCACAAGAGGCCTGAGCCTCCGCTAGTGAGACCTGGGGTGAATCTCTGGAACGTTCTCGTCGGTCAGCGCCTCCACCTATGTAGGATTCTATAGGAATGTAGAATGGGCCGAGCATAGGAACCCACCCAGAAACCACATACACCAGGGTTATGGCTAAAAGGTTTACTGAACAAGCAAATAACACAATAACATCACATCATATTGTTTAGCAACACAACACAGAGTATCATACTTTAACAGTGCAACATCATCAGTATGCACAACGATATATATGCCACCCTCTGCCACTAGCTGGCAGCTATAACCTTGCCCCTAACTGGGCTATAACCTCCTTACACAGTATCCCCAAAGTCCTTGTACCCAAAGTCCCAAGAGTCCCACAACCCCACCCACGTGTGGAACAGCGCTGCCCACTAAGGTGAAGTGTATAGGTGTGCACTTGGTGACTTGGATAATACCTGCACGGTGCTCCTGCTACCGGGTGCGCAGATGACCTTTGCTTGGAATCCCTTGCTCCAGGAGATGATCCAAGATGCCTCCGCCTCAACGGTGGGTGGCTCCCGCATGGAGTGATCCACCTTTATAATGTCTCTTATCTCTGCTAACGCAGAGGATGTATTACCTTCACAGCACTTGCCAGGATAGTCACGGTTCCTGGCTGGACCCTCACTTGTCCCTAGTCTAAGGGGAGTCCCTGTAGTAACCACAAGCTGAGGTGAGTAGGGCCTAGCTGGGGGCCAAGGGGAGACTTCTGGCCTAGTGCAGGAGGCTACTTTCCTCCCTGCACAAACACACCCTCCCCTCTCTGTGTCCCAGCTCCTAACGGACAATCCCTGTCTTCACACAACATTGTTGCAACTTTGCAGCATGAGAATCTGTCAGCCTTATTGGCTGTCTGGCTGCCTGTGACCAGGGTGAAAGTGCAGTCCCCAGAGGCTGCTGGGAACTGTAGTCCTTGGTGGCTCTCTTTAACATTGGGGCCTCGTGCGCGCTGTGTAATGACTGCGCATGTGCGAACTGGGGGATGTCCCTGACTATGGAGTACCTCTTCTCACTCCCTGTAATGGCTGCCGTATCGCATCTGGGGCTATACTGCGCGTGCGCGAGCTTCCGCGCATGCGCAAACGCACACAAGATGGCGGCGCCCTGTAGCTGATGTCGCCGGAAGCCCCCGATGACGCGATCACCCCTGCAACTGTCCTTACTCTGTCGCAGGTGAGAGAGGGAGAACCGAATGTCTGGGGAGCCAGAGGGGACCTGGCTACATGTAGATATCCAAAAACTGTTTGGTTTAGGCCAACTTTATAGATACGGTACTATAGGTCCGGATTTACCCAAAGATATAACAACAATATTTTAGAGAAAACACATATCACAAGTAACAATGTAGGCAAGTAGATCTCTAGCGGGTTCCGGATCTCAGCTGCTCTGCATGATTAAGCCGCAATGACGCTGCTGGGCATCATTCCTGATCCTCGCCTTCGGTAGCGTTGGTGCCCCGGTTCCTTCAGCGGTCATGGATTTTTGGGGGGATATCGTTCATTCTGAGGGCCCTGCAGGGAGGAAAATGAGTCAGCAGGATAGTTGGATGTATTAACCCTTTACACATACACAAGTCACATGCTCACACGTGTGGTGTACGTGACAGACGCCATGGAAAGATTTCAATCGGTCTGGGTACCCTGGTTATGCAAAGTTTTGCCAATCTTGTAATCGCAACTCTCTTTACCTGTTATAAATTGTTTAATACATATTGTGTAACCCAAGGTGATGCTATATGAACGTGATGTGTTTGGTCTGTAATCACAGGATTCCGTTTATATTCTTGTAAGGTTATTATGCTAAAATAGTTTTATCCCTCTCCCCCACCCGCCTTTATTTATTTCTGCACACCCTCCCTGCTTCCTTTGTGAACATAAAAGAAAAAAACTCAACAAAATTGAGCTTAAAAAGAATAATAATGAAACTGATAACCTATAAAGCTACATTCATGTTATGTTCTAATTTAAAAAAAAAAACTATTAGTGATATCAGGATATGTTTACTTATAATTATATTGTATGCACATTGTTCTTTGTTCCAATTTCTACTGTTTGTCGTATTTTCTTCAATAAAGTTTATTTAAAAAAAAAAAAAGCTACTCTGAAGACATCTCTGTGGCCTGTAATTGGATACACATGATGGATGGCAACATGGAGGCGTGGCTTGGTGTCAGTCACGTGACGCACGGCTGACAGCGCTGCACGCCAGGCACTGCCAGTTGGAGCCGGTAGCCGGGCAGGAAGGGTCTGTGACAAGGCGCTGGGTGGCGGGTGATTGCTGAGACCAGGGGGCGGAATGGAGAAGCAGAAGAAGGCCGTGGTGGTGACCGGTAAGTGAGGAGTATATGACAGGGGTCTTAGTGCCATGTAATAGAGTGGTAGCAAAGGAATAAGTGTTACAGTGTATTATATCTGAGATTTGCGATTGTATTCTGCACGAACACATTTTTTATTGGTAAAAGTATAACACAGAAATGATACCCATCACTTGCCTCAAGACCACATCATAAGACTCCAGAAATGTTGCATTTATCCTACACCAGTTAGCCAGACTGGGCAAGTCATTGTTGAATGTTTGCCTAACAGTTTTTTTTTTTCAAGTGCTAACAAGGTACCATCTTTATAACATACTTGCATGATATATCTATTCTCCATCCAGCAGTAGATTAATAAGGACTGAAGATGGAAGCAGATATATAGATCTATATATCATTAATATCTGGTGGAATTGCTGCTCTAGCCAAATTGCTACAGGGTAACAAGGGTGATGAGGCAAGAAAGTCTGTATTGCTAAGAAAGTGTTGACCACGCTGCAGTGGAAGCAGTGTTATAGCTAGGAGATAATGGTGCTCACAAGTGATATTTTTATTTACTAAGAAAAGTTTAAAATCTGCGAATTTGGCAAAAAAACTATTTTCGGTAGCCCTCAATTCTAGAAAATTGTAATATTTGCAACAATAAATAATGCATGTTTAAAAAAAATTGGCATAGAGACTTTTTTTCTTATTTGCATCAGTTAATCTATTTTGCAAAATGCGTGAATATTATTTTACTTTTTGGGACAGGGACTTAAGTTTTTGGTCCTAAAAGCTTATACAATGTATCAATATTTTGGTTTCTACAGTCCAGCAAAAGGCAGCACAACATGTCTTGTCTGATAATCCAAAATGTTCTCATGAATGCTAATTCTGAGTGCACATGAAAGTTCAAAAGGACATGTGAGAGCCTGGTGTGACCTCTTGAGCAGAACATGTATTACTTACTCTTTGAGTGGTGAACTACTGTGGTTGCAAACATCCCATGGTTCTTTCCATTGCTGTGTTTTTATCACCGCTCTGCACATTTTGGAGAAATCATGAGACTTGCCTCTGTCATGAAAAAAGGCAATATGTACTGAAAGCCATGTGCATTGGGCTTAGTGTGATATTGGCTGTTACAGTAACAATGTTTGGTTAGAGTTGTGTTGATGGTTGGAATGTTTGCGTGTCAGATGTTGTGGGCCGGAATGGCAGGGAGATGTTTAGGTTGTTAAATACAGATTGACTTCTCTCTTTATTTATTTATTTTTTTTAAACCTTTTTAAATTTTGTTGAGTTTATTTGTATTTGTGGCAATCTGAGACATTGGAAGGGTATGATTTTCCTCTGGCTTCTGTCGTTCCTTTTTTTTTTTTTGTAATCTCACTTTGCTGATCTGGAATGACTTAAATACGTACAGCTTGGACAAGATAGAAGAGGGGCGTAATCCTCCTTTATTATATGGTTCTAACAGGGTCGCGTGAGCAAGAGGTTTAGTAAACACTTGATTGCCAAGCGCCTCACAATGTATAGGCCCCAAATAAAATAAAACAAATATTTTTAGTTTCCAAGTAACCAAAAAAAAACAATGTTTGCTTTAAGTATTATTGCATTTTTAGGGCAGGCGTGTATTTTAAGTTGTTTTCAAATTGTGTTTTCTCTGTATGTTTGTTTGCAAACTATCATGAATAGCACCTCTTAATGGGTTTAATTTTATAATCCCTATATATACATTTAAATATTGTTTTTAATTTATTTACAAACAGAAGTTTAACTTCTATAGCTCTCCCCTTTTGTTTGGTAATGTCTTTCAATTGAACAGAACCTTCCATAATCCTAGTGTCTGCCTCTCATCCGGTTTCCTCAATTGCTCCTCTCATGGGTAGGGTGTGGGGGATAGATTTATGAAACCCTTGAGTGACATACTCTTTAAGGTGCTTTTTAAAAGAAAACCCATCTATTGCCAAAGAAACCAATAATGTTGAAGGAAGAATAAACTTAAACTTTAAAAAAAGTCATTAATATTATTAAGCTTCTTACTAAATGTTTTTTGTAACCTAATGTGGGCACACATTAGACACATTCCCACTTGGGTTACATGCACTGTAAGGCCTCGGGCATGGTCAGTGCTTATGCGCTGACCCGTGCGTAGGCGTGCTGCTGCTCGGCAGTGAGCCCCTGCGGAGGAGGAACAACCTTTGTGAGATAAGAGACTTGACACCATTATTGAAAGCATAAGAAGGGAGTGTTTTCTTCTCATGACAGCTGAATAATGTGTTTTTATGGTTGCACGCTGCAAGGAGAGTGTCCAGTGATGACAGGCAAGCTTCCTGCTGCAGGGATGAAACCCTTTTTTCAGGGTTGATGTTGAGATGCCCTGTTCAGAGTTTGAAACAAGTGGGCATGAAATGAGGAGAGCAATCTTCGACAATCTAAGGCCCTCAGACATGGTCAGCACTTACGCGCTGAGGCGCGCTGCTGCTCGGCAGTGAGCCCCTGCAGCCGCAATGAGAGCGGCTTTAGCAGGGGCTCGCTTCCGCAAGTGTGCGGAAGCGTAAGTCGTGGGTAAATTTTAAATTCAAGCGCTCAAGGGAGCGCAGCGCCGATCACAGCCCCCGCTCCCCCCCCCCGACACGCCCGCGGACTAAGGCCAGGGAAAGCACCCGCTTTCCCTCAGCCTCCGCGCGCCTCAGCACGGCTGCAGTCCTATGGACACAGCATAAGTAGTGGATACATATAACAGCGTCTTGGCATAGGTTGCAGGGGGCGAACATGGCAAAATAATTCTGTTCCTAAATAGGGAAGGATGCCAGAGGTAAAGTGATGTCTAAAATGTTACAGTATGCAAGGAAAATGGGGAAAGTCAGTATGTCCTTACCTGCTGTGAGTTTCCCATAGCCGTTTATCTGATTAGGCACTGCAGTTTGCAGACTTAGTGCAGAGTTCAAAACGTGAACTTGGTACTTCAGGACACTATGGGGTTATGTATCAAGATTGTGCAATTTTCACAAATGTGGAGCAAAGATTTTAATCTTGTCGGTTTGCAACAGCAGTACAGCAACGATTCCAAAGTGCAAAATACTCAAGGTATATGTGAAAATAAAAATAACGCATACAGTACATAGGGGAACAGTGTAAAAATAGAGAATTCCATGTTGTAAGTGGATTTCAAGTGTTTTCTGATGCATAAAGATGATTCATCGTGCCACTTGTATCACCTCCTGGAGGTGATGTGAATCCACATGTATGAATCCTCTGAAAGAAGACCCCCTGGAACCGAGTGAGGAAGTCCATCTCTACCCTCACTGCGCACAGATCCCAGAGTGCGACTCTCCGTCCCCAGTATCTGACGTCATCTCGATAGTAGTGCCAGCACGAGTGAGCGGCATGTTCTTTTGACCGTAGCGGTCTACAGGCTCGAATTATCGTGGAATATATGAGTGCATTACCACAGTTGTTGTTTTTTTTTTTTTTTTGTTTTTTTTATACCTTATAAACATTATTCTGCTATGTTCATTATCTTCTTGCTTCTGAGTATTCATACATTTGGATTCACATTGGATGACCTCCAGAGGTGCTGATTTATGCCACTTGTATGGGAAAACGCTTGAAATCCACTTACCACACGTGAGTGGGATACTTTTTACTTTTATATTTGGATTTTTCTATTTTTACACTGTTGCACTATGTAAGCATTATTTTTATTTTCAAATAAACCTAAGGATTTTGCTCTTTGGAATCGTTGTTTGGCTGTTGGGGAAACATCATTTTTTATTATTATTATTTATTTATTTATTTTTTAAGCGGCATCTTCCCCTGGGGTGAAACGGTATTTAGTAACTTGTATGCACTACGTTTTTCATGTATTTTATTTGCACTTTTAATATTTCCGCCTGTTTTTGTGGTTTTGCACTTATTGTTGCCACTCATTAGGGAATTTTTGCACTATTCTTTTTCCTTTTGTTTTCAGTTTGCAGCAGCGGTAGTTGTATGATGAATCATAACTCTATGCCCAGGACATACTTGAAAACGAGAGGTAACTCTCAATGTATTACTTCCTGGTGACACATTTTATAAATAATAAAGCAACAATCCCATTTTGGACATAATTTGTTATACAGAATTTGTACTTGGGGTTTCTCCAGAGCTGACTAGTGCTATTTTCTGCTTCAGGGAACCCTTATTTAATTGCTGGTTTAGTTCCTAATGTTCAAAGATCGTCCTGCTGTCATCCATTTTGGAGGCTGCAGCGTTGTCCATTGCTTCCTATTTTAAAGCAGCATTTGAAACTGTTAGTTTCTCTGGAATCCCAGAGCTAAATAGAGCACAGTTAAAATAAAATATGAAAAAAACTTTTAAACACGCTTGTAAACGCTTGGCCTGGCCCTCCTATCATGTGATCGCTCTGTCACTAATGATGGAATGGGAGGAGTCATCCTTCAGTCTACCATCAGTTCAGATTGCGTTGCAGCGCAGGACGTGATATCCCCTAAGAAATAGAGTATGACGTAGTAGTTACATCATAGGGCACTCAAAGGGTAAACTTCCTTCTTTCATTTGGCGCATAACTCTGTTGCTGAGTGTTCAGCAAGTGCTTGCACAGTCTGAACCCCCTCTTCCACTGCACTAGAAAACTGCTAAGAAAACACTTGATGAACAAACACACCTCCATTCAGAAGCCCCTAAGAAATACAAGTTGTCTAATTAAAACGAAAGCAGCCAAATGTTTGCTGTTACTATTTTTCATGAAATGCTATTATAAGTTACATTTGTTATGGGGACCTAATGCGACTAAAATTATTTACTGAATGTTTCCTGGCTGCCTATATGGGATTGCACCCTTTTTTTTTTTATTTTATTTTTTTATGGCCCCTTTTTCTTCTTTTACAGACTATAACAAATGCTTTGTCACCATGTTAAAGGGATAGTGTAATACCTTTAAAAAAAAATGTATGTCTTTTATATAGCGCCATTAGTGTACATAGCGCTTCACATTAGTAATAAACGTGACAATAATACAAATAACAGATCATGAGAATAAGTGCTTTAGTCGTAAAAGTAACATTTCGGAAGAGGGGTCCCTGCTCCGAGGAGCTTACAATCTAATTGGTGGGGAGAACGTACAAAGACAGTAGGAGGGCATTCAAGTAAGTGCGTCTGCAGGGGGCCAAGCTTTATGTATCGTGTATGCACAACTCCAATCCTCAAAGGACGCAAACTGGCCAGATCTCAAGAATATCCCTACCTCGGCCAGCTGTGCTGAAGGGACATCCCAAAAACCTGGCCAGCCTGCAGCCCTCGTGGACTGGAGAGGGCTTTAGATACAAAGGGGTTAGAGAGAAGACATCCTTGAGCAGAACGCAAGAGTCGGGATGGTGAATAGCGAGAAATTAGGGCTGAGATGGAAGTAGGAGCAGAAAAGTGTAAAGCTTTAAAAGTGAGGAGGAGAATTGAGTGCGAGATTTGATAGGAAGCCAGGAGAGTGATTTCAGCAGGAGAGACGCCGAGACAGATTTAGGAAAGAGTAGAGTGATTCTGGCAGCAGCGTTTAGGATAGATTGTAGGGGAGACAAGTGAGAGGCAGGAAGACTGGACAGCAGAAGGTTACAGTAATCGAGACGGGAGAGAATGAGGGCCTGAGTCAAAGTTTTAGCAGTCCAGTAACAGAGTAAAGGGCGTATCTTTGTTATATTGCGGAGGAAACAGCAACAGGTTTTAGATACGTTTTGAATGAAAGAGAGGAGTCGAGTGTGACCCTTAGGCTTTGGTCGCGCGGCAGCGGGTCACCAGCCCCTTTCCTCCAGTCTGGAGGTCCCCGCTGGCTCCTTCCGACGTGGCTGACTGCGTGCTGTGACGCGTCAGCCGGCCGATGCTGCAAGCTCCTAGTGATTTGCAGCGCTGATGCGGCACAGTCAGCCAATGAGGGAAGGAGGGAGGCGGCTTGGGAGGGGAGCAGGGAAGGAGCTGCGGGGGAAAAGTGTGTGTGTGTGGTGGGGGATGGCACCACGGTGTCATCAAAGTTTTTGTCTGTCAAACCACGCCCTCCCGCTCCCTCTCCCTACAGACCGCCTATAGCAGTCAAGTGCCCCTCCACGCGCCGCCTGTCTGCAGTGCGGGCGCGTGGTCTGAGGCAGCGGGACCTTAGCCCTAGGCAGCGTGCTTGGGTTACTGGGTGAATGATGGTGCTTCCAACACTAATGTGGAAGGAGGTAGTTGGGCCAGGTTTGGGAGGAACTATAAGGAACTCTGTTTTTGACATGTTAAGTTTGTCGGTGGATGGCCATCAGGGATGATATTACAGAGAGACATTCAGAAACTTTGGTCTGTACAGCTGGTGTAAGGTCAAGGATTGAAAGGTAAATTTGTGTGTCGTCAGCATAGAGGTGATATTTAAACCCAATTGATGTGATAAGGTCACCTAGAGAAAGGGTGTACATAGAAAAGAGAAGAGGTCCCAGGAGAGAGCCCTGGGGTACACACACACACACACACACACACACACACACACACACACACACCGAGAGAGAGACAGCGAGAGTACGATGGGTGAGGTAAGAGGAGATCCAGGATAGAGCTTTGTTACAGACACCAAGAGTATGGAGAATGTGAAGGAGAAGAGGTTGGTCCACGGTGTCAAATGCTGCAGAAAGGTCGAGTAATATGAGCAGAGTGTAATAACCTCTGTTTTTGGTCTTGGAGAGAATGGGTGTTGAGAAAATGTATGTATGAGAATACAATACGTGGCCCCCTGCAGATGCACTTACCTGAACGCCCTCCTACTGTCTCTGTACGTTCTCCCCACCAATTAGATTGTAAGCTCTCCGGAGCAAGGTCTCCTCTTCCGAAATGTTACTTTTATGTCTGAAGCACTTATTCCCATGATCTGTTTGTATTATTTGTTATTTATATGATTGTCTCGTGTATTACTAATGTGAAGCGCTATGTACACTAATGGCGCTATATAAATAAAGACATACATACGTACATACATACATACATAAACACATACTTGTGACGGGAGCTTTGTGACAGGCTATTAATAATACACAAAAAAAAATATATATATATATATATATATATATATATAACTGGGTTGAACTGGAACCAGACTTAGATATGATAAAATATAATTTATTCCTTGATAAAGGTGAACACAACAGATTATACAAATAACAGGCAAAATATAGACACTTACTTAAAGATTAGGACAAGAAAGCCATCAGGATACAGGATGGCCATTTCTTCCATATTTCAGTTGACATCACAGCAAGACAGGCAGGTCATGAAGACTTTGCATGAAGACATGCAGACATGAAGACATTTGCATGAAGACATTTGAGTAAGGGCTGACTCTGACTTAAATACCATGTCAAACTCATCTCTTGACCCCAGATGCCGAAAAGGCTAGCAAAAGTCTTTGAAGTTGTTTGACTTCCATTGTTTAGTGTGAAGTTTCACACTTAAATTCAGTTCCTTTGGGCCCTGGGCCAAGCATAAACAATTACGGAATTTAGCCTTTGATCACCAGGCTATGTAAATTCTAGCAATATGTCCTTCCTGCTCATTATCATAACAGATGGAGTCTGCAGTGTCCAGAACAAAACCAAAATTCCATATATACTGTAAATAACTTCATAACTTCAGTTCAGTAGTACTTACTGGCACGCGATACATATTGATACATTCCGTCACACCTGACGCTCCCAATGAGACTAAATATTACCATGTCGTACTAAAATTAAGAGAGAGATTAATATCTGGCTCTTAGTATCTGTTGGATATCAAGTGTTTAGAATCATTAGTTGGGGCTAAGTCCCACGAATACACCTATGTAACTCCTAGCACGTTCAGCCAAGGACATCTCATAATATTCTTATATTTAATAAGGTCACCCATTCTTACATCTCCGGGTGTAACTGCACCCCTTGCCCCCATCAATAAATCCTTTGAAGCAGGGACCCCTGGGTAGTGGACATTTGTCACCTGGTTTTAGATTACACACTCAATGCCCCAGACCTCTTGAAGCAGAGGCGTTTGTAAGTGTGAGTTATAACGCTCACAACCCACTCTAGCTTCCTGCAAACAGGTATTAACATACTGTACACTAAAAACCCCTTCTGCTTTTCACATTCAACTTCAATCAAGCCTTTTGAAGTTCAGATTTTCTGAAAAGACACCCCACAGTTGTATTTTCTTAAACTGTAGCTTATTAACCCCTTAAGCCCCAGTGTGTGTGGTGCAGACACTGGCCCAGAAACAATACATTTTTTTTTTTACAGGGGAATAAGCATTTGTATATTGCAGTGAGGTAAAAACACATTACGGGACCTCAGTCCAGTTAACCCCTTGCTCCCCAGGTGAGAGTAGAGGGTGGCCAATTGGGGTGTAACCCCTTTAATCCCAGGCCAAATCCTCACGACCGTCACAATACATACATACATACATGACGTTCCAGGAGTTTGGAGGCAAAAGGCAGGAGGGTGACAGGTCGATAGTTAGGACAGGTAGGGTCAAGCTTGCTGTTTTTGAGTAATGGTATAACGGTTGCATGCTTGAAGGAGGATGGAAAGGTACCAGAGTAGAGGGAAGAGTTCAAAATCTGTGTGAGCGTAGGGATTGTAGAAGGAGCAAGAGGTTATAGGAGATGAGAGGGAATGGGATCAAGATGGCAGGTGGTAGACCAAGAGGAAGAGATCAGCAGTGACACATCCTCTGTGACAGCGGAAACAGAGTCAAGGAATATATATATTATATATTGGCATAATTTGAGGACAATTTTTAAGATGACCCCTTTAAAGTTACAACAATCTGTAGATGGTATGGCCCATTGTAATGCAAGTTCCTCTTTCTCATCTACACGGTGGTGGTTTGATATCTGTATCCACAAAAATTCAGTTTAGCCATGAAATAGCTTGGAGCTATTTTGAGCAGGTGCTGTAATTATGTTTATGGTGCACTTATGATTTAATGACTAAGTTACCTAGGACAGTTAAAGGTGTTATGGCATATTAATAATAATGGAATTGATCAGAATTGCATGCTGCTGCTCATCATTTTTGCTCCTTTCCTAAATGTATAAAAAAAATCTTCCCAATTTGCAGCATTAACCTAAAAGAGCTATTACATTTGAGATGCTTATTATCCTCAAATTGCACGCAAGAAGTAGTCAAACTATGAACCCTTTGTTGCCAAAGAGGTCTGCAAATAATTTGTATACAAGGTGTTGCTGATACCACTGGTAAAGAAATGATTCAAGATAATGTACAGATTTACTAAACTGTTCTAAAGTTTAGAACCTTTTTGCTGTCAGATGGGCCTTGGGTCCCATTGTGTACACAGGAGAGAATACGAGAGCGAGGTGAAAGCACTAGGGACAAGGCAAGGCGCGAACGTGGGAACACAAGGCTACCAGGAACTATGCTCCGCCAAAGAAGGAATGGCTGAGCAGGGCATATAAAGGACCAGGGGCCAATGGAAACCGGAGGAGTGGCCCCAGCGAGGGCAGTGATAAGGCAAAACAGAAGGTTGCAAGTGAGGTGGATAATTACCCTGCTGTGGTGCTTGTGGGCAGTGTACGCATCCGTGCGTGTGCGAGGGGGGCGCGCGGCCCGAGCGGGAGGCGGGACCTCATTTCGTGTGAGGGCAGAAGAAGCCCTGTGTGTGCATGCGCGCGCCTTTACAGACGCTGGGAACGGAGCTACAGCGGGGGGAGGAGGCCGCTGCCTTTGGCGGCGTGCTCCTGGAGCCAGTTGTGCAGATCGGCGGGAGCGGGGATCAGCGTGGCGGGAAGAGGTCCCCATCTCTACCGGCTAACCCCCGCCGCGGGATGCTGGCTGGGGAGAGGTAAGGAGGGAACCCTCCTTGAGGGTTGAGGACTTGAGATTTTTTTTTTAATAATATAATTTACTACACAATGAGTTGTGCGCTGTCTTTTATTTCTTTCTATCAGCTATATAAGATGTTGAGCCATCTTTCCTGACTGGCAGCAGACTCTCTGGTTGTATATTAATAAGTCATATTTTCACTTGATTTACTGATCTAATATCACACTGATAATATTCATGTTTAAAATTCACGGATATTGAAGGGTTTATCAAAATGTATTATATTTTCCTATTATAGGATTATAATCACATTGTATATATAATTGTCACAATTGATTGCGCAGAATTGTTCACTTTTTTGATTTCAGAGTCAAGGCTGCCCTGAGTGCCATTCATTTTAATAGATCAGTTGGGTGGGGGGCTAATATAGAAAGCTTTCCTATGTAAGAGTGCATTTAATTTTCGTTTCTTTCCTAAGAAAGTGCTGAAAGATTTATTTTTCCCACTATGCTAAGCTGTTTTGCTAATGAAAGCGTACAAGTCGTAGCATTTACCCATATACAGCATAACGTAGCCGAGAAAACCGTACTGACAAGTATGTTCCTGAAGCTAATATTCCATAGTTATTGAATCCAATAGCAGCTTTGCACTGGACTGGAATCTTAAACCATTACTTTGGGACTGCATACATGCTGGAAGAAATGTGTAGACCATTTAAGTGATTTGGCCGCAAACTGCGATTATTTACAAAACTGTATTACTCCATAAGACACCACCTTGACTGGAAGACGCCTTACATTCATGTCAACGGGCTGTAAAGGGTCGTTCTAAGTGGTGACAATTGTGTAATGGAGTACAGTAGCATTGTTTAAGGCCCTTAATGTGAAAAGTGCATTAATGACTTCCACTGAATACAATACGTGCTGCATGTTGGGGGCTGGCAAATGGATCATACAGGCAAGACTTCAAGAGTTGGGGCTGCACTATTCGGCATTTCTTGAACAATAAGAAATTGGTCCCAGAAGTACAGTATTACCTTACACCAATAATTCTGAGCTTGGCGTCGGGTGAAGGAATTGGCAGTGACGTGTGAAAAAAAGTAGAATTGCCTTCCAAGAGAAAATTAGAGCACTTTACATCTTATAATTTTATTACGAAGTTTGCACAGTGTGGTACAGCGTAAGCACTGGAACTTAAACTTAAAGACCAGTATATAAACATCATGGCTACAGTACTTCCACTGATGGCTGGTCCCTAAAATTATCAATACAAATGAATGGGGTGCACAAGTCATACAAACCTACCTACCTCTTTGAAAGGCTCAATACGGCTCAGGATTACGTGCCAGCAATATATTGGAAATGGAGTGTGGTGGTGCTGCTCTAGAAATATAATCTGGGATACTTAAAGCAGCAGCGCATGTGAAATTTTATGGGGTTTTTTTTTGTTTGTTTTGTTTTTTTAAATAAGTTTTTTATTTTATTTTATTTTTGTTTTTTTGTATTTGTTTTTTTTTTTTTTGTTAGTATTAATGTTTTTTATTATTATTCAGCTCCTAATGAAAATTTTAAAGCATCCTTTGATTTCTACAGCAGATTTTAGCCAACCTCCCAAGCAGTGCAAGATTTTTGCAACACTTTCCTGTTTTTGTGATAATTTGTTGCCAATATTCCTAGCTGTTTGAGCTGTAAACTGTAACAAGAAATCATGTTACCTTCGTAATATTAGGATAGATTGTAGCTGCTGAATTACATTGACTGAAGCAACCATTATGTTGGTCACACAATAAGGATTTTGACAGATTTATAACAGGAGCACCAAACGATTGCGAGTTTAGGTATGAATCAATGTAGAATTATGCATTGCCACATGCTTTACATATACAAATAAGAAACAAAAAAAGGGAGAATGTAGTGTTGCTGCTTCAATGAGAACATCGTTTTAGTCATTTTTAACAAGCCGTTTATGGTGCCCGCAGCAATTCCTGGCCTTTTTGTGCTTTTCTGAAGACCTGTCCAAACTGGGACATTTTGATGGCTTTAGGAAGGTCTCCCACCCAGATACATCTGCTATGAAATTGGTATGGTGCTATATACTGGATCTGTTAACCTTTAAGCCAGAAGGCCAACACTTACTCATAGCAAAGTCTAAAAGTCACTTCTCCTTACTAATTCTCCTGGATCTCTGCTGCATTTTACACTGTTAATCAACCCCTTCTCCTGCACACCCTACACTCCATTGGTCTGATGCAGCCCTGGTTCAAGTCCTACCTATCCATACATTCTTTTTAAATGTTTCCTTCTCTGTCTCCTCCTCACTCCCTCTTTCTGTCGGAGTTCCACAAGGTTCTGCTCTTGGACCTCACTCTTCCTCTTCTCTTTGTGAGCTTATACAATCATATCTTTCAGAACTATCTCTATGCTGAAGACACCAACATCTATCTCTCTCCTACCCCCCTCCCCCCCGTGTCATCAACGGTGTATCTGTAATCTCCTCCTGGATGTCTCACAATTGGCTGAAGTTTAACATGTCCAAAACAGAATGAATAATCTTTCTCCCTTTCACGGTCACCTGTACGCACAAACTCCCTTATTGTCAATAATACCACAATCTTATCAACACACCAAATCTGCCCAGGGGTCATCCTCGACTCGGCCCTCTCCTTCATTCCTCACATTGATGCCTTAACAAAGTCCTGCCGACCCCCACCTCTCTCGCGACACAACTAAAATCCCAATTTACTCACTTATCCTATCCCGCCTTGACTACTACAACCTTCTCCTAGTTTGCATTTCCCTCGTCTGCCTGTCCCAACTTCCGTCCATCAAAAATGCTCCTGCCAGACTCCTCTACCTTACTCACTGCTCCACTATGCAAATCCCTACACTGGCACCAATGCCTCCTAGAATAACATTTAAAATCCTAGTTCTGACATATAAAGCATTCAGCGATGCTGCCCTCCTTTAACATGTCAGCACTTATCCCCAAATATATCTCTAAATGGCCCCTTTGTTCTGCCTACGACATCCGTCTCTCACTCTCGCCTACATGACTTCTCCCGTGCTGCCCCCTTTCTGGAATTCACTACCACGTACCATCAGACTCTTTCCTAGCTTCTAAAGACTCCCCTTTTTAAGGAGCCTATCTGGCATACACCTAACATCTACCCACCAACCCAATTGGTACCAAACGTGCGGCTGGACCTAACTCCATGCTATTTGTATATGGGATGTAATCCCAGTGTTCAGGGCTCAGCTATCCTGGGTACATATGGAAAAACAGAAATAAACTGTGCGCTACTATCTATCTCCTTATAATTGAATACAGTGCAGTGACTAAACCATATATAAATAAAGTAAACCACAATACCACAGTGAATAAGTGATTAAATAATTAAATTATAACATAACCGTGTGGTTGATAAGAGCATCTGCTGCTATAAACATTAGGGGTGGCTCAGCACCCCACACACTCTAAGAAATGGAAACAAAAAGAAAACAGCGCACAACGCCAAATAGTGAAGTAAGTAATAGAATGTATTACAATGTTAAAGGGGTAATAAATCTGCGTACATCAGATAGAAATAACATGTGCATTTAGTGCATAACACACTGGTTACCACTCTGTAGCTGTAAAACAGGACGGTCTGGCACTCAGCTGTCTCTGCAGGAGCCTCTATGATGGTTCTGGGGCATGGGATCCTTCATGCACTCCTCACACAGCAGGACGCTGCTCACAAGGGGATTCCTTTCAAGCAGCCTGGTAATACTGCAGATTCAGACACTTAGTGGGACCGCTCCTCAACCGGCGATATACTGCCTCCAGGGGAATTCCCCTACAGTCCCCCGTCTCTCCTGTGTAGATTTGCTGCTTTTCCCAGCTGCTATGATCTTAGGGCAGTCCAGAGCTGTTGGAATTGCTCTGCAAACACTTCCGCAGCTGCAGGGGCTTACACAGCGTGCCACGATGCCGCTCCGTCACGTGGTATAGCGGAGTGACGTCACAGTTCTCGTGGCAATGGAGGAATCAATAGGGAGGAAGAAGGAGAGTCCCTTACAGTCTCTTACCGGCGCAGAGATCGCTCAGTTAACACGGTGGCAGCCAATATAAGCTGATAGTGATACAAATCCAAAGGATGAATATAGGCAAAATTATGGCATTAATACATCCAACATGTTTCGTAGATCCCTGAAGAAGTAGTTAGATCTACGAAACATGTTGGATGTATTAATGCCATAATTTTGCCTATATTCATCCTTTGGATTTGCCCCAGAACCATCATAGAGGCTCCTGCAGAGACAGCTGAGTGCCAGACCGTCCTGTTTTACAGCTACAGAGTGGTAACCAGTGTGTTATGCACTAAATGCACATGTTATTTCTATCTGATGTACGCAGATTTATTACCCCTTTAACATTGTAATACATTCTATTACTTACTTCACTATTTGGCGTTGTGCGCTGTTTTCTTTTTGTTTCCTGGGTACATATATATGGATGTACACCAAATCACAGCAGTAATTAATCCAGACACACGAGCATGAATGTAAGCTGTATGAGACTCACTATAATAATATAAGCAAGGAAGTGTACTAGTGATGCTGGAGGAATAAACAGATCTCCATATATACCATAAAGGTACTGTATAAACCCCCAGTAAAACAAAGGTACATACCATAATCTGCAATCCGTGTGAGAACCTCAATAAACAGCTGCTCGGTCACTGATTAATGCGTGCGTCACGCCAAATACATGTGTAGAGAGAGTGTGGTCCCGTGGGGTCCGGTGGCGGAGCACAGCAACGCAAACAGTGGGGGCTGCAGACCAGTTGAGGATTAAAAACGATTTATTGGGTGGTCATAAGGAGTACAAAAACACTCTGACGCGTTTCAGATTAATCGTTTTTAATCCTCAACTGGTCTGCAGCCCCCACTGTTTGCGTTGCTGTGCTCCGCCACCGGAGCACACGGGACCACACTCTCTCTAACTCCATGCTATCTAATACACCGGAATGGCCACGCCACCATACATTAATAGATCCAGCAGTGCCGCTATACCATACTTCACCCCACAATGAGCAGCCACTTTACCTTTTGTTTCAACCTTGCCCCTTATTCCCTCTAGACGTAAGCTCTCGGGAGCAGTCTCCTCATTACTTTCTGCGTCTGTTTACGCTTGCCTGGCCTTATTTGTATGTAATTCTGTTTATGCAATTGATGTCACTCTGTACCGCTATTTTGCCGTGCTGCGGAATATGTTGATGCTTTACAAATAAAGTATGATATGGGCTATATCCACAAAACTGGGCTTGTGTGACTTTAGCCAATTGTATCATAATGCTGTAGCATAAGGTTGCGTTGCCTGCCAATAACATGTTAATTATGCCTTGGAGTCACTCCTATGCAGACCCTGAAATAGATGTTTAACGCAAGTTCAGAAAGATAAAAAATGCAGGTATTTTATACTTGATTAACTCATGCAGAACTGTGATGATTGGTGTAACAAGACCCAATAAATTCCGAAGCCCAATTTCCAGGACTTGAAGGGCGTAACGCCAAGTTTAGGTATGACCTAAGTAACGCAACATTAAGTCCCCACTTTAACCTTAACTGAATCGTGTCTACTAGCTATTTATTGTAATGCCTCATTTCCATATCATTATCACGAATGACCTTTCTAGTTAACGCAGTGCTCCTTACTGAAGAAAACATGACCAAGTTAAATAATGGCCCTTTGAAGATACGTGTTTAGGCTTAACATGGTGTTAAGTAACTTTTAGCTTTATGGATCCGGACTGACTTTTTTTCTTCTCTTTAATGGGACTTTTCCTCTTGTATGAGTTTAGTTTTAACAAATGCAGCAGTTTCTTGCCTTTATGGCAATGCAATTATCTAAGGTACCGATCAATCCACTGTCCCGTGATCCATCGTAGAAGATCCTACTTCTCAGGGCACGCAATATGGCTGCCTATTTCAAGAGGAAGTACTGTAGCTTCCTAAATAGTCACCATAGCAACCCAAGGCAGCGTAATACATTGAAAATGAAGTGGCATAGAGTGATTTTTATTGTATTTGTTATTTTTTTTAGAGAGAATTCACTTCTACTACACAAAGTATTTGTTAAAAAATAATAGGATTTTGAATGAAATGCTCCCAGAGGCATGCAAGGAAATGCAATGCATGTCCCACTGGCAGCAAAGGAGTGAGAGGAAGCTGGGAGGGGGAGGGAATTTAAAGAAATCATAAATCCTAGTTTACATCAGTCTATAGAAAAGCAGGTTTAACTGTGAGCTTGACAGCAAAAAAAAAGCTAAATTGTCTTTGAAATAAAATATTTCAGATTACATTTATAGAGGAGCGTTCTTTTATCTGCAATATGTTGATGGATCATGTAAACCTGTCCCATATGAGCCTTTAAGGCATTTGGGTGTGTGAAAAGCAGTCCTAAAGTCAATCTCTCAGAAGAAGCTCTAAATCATTGTGAAACCAAAAGCAGTTTCAGACTTTAATTCAATGCTGACAGAGCATAGCTAAAGGCATATCCGTGTGGCATGTTGATCCCCTTGATGTATTTGAAAGTTTCTTATATCTTTCTCCCCCCCCCCCCCTCTCCTTTTATTCAACCAAAGCTGCGTTAATTGCAACTCATACTTACAGATGAATTTACTGGTATCACTTCCTAGTTTCTACAGGGGGTTTACATTGTTGTTGCAGTTTAGGATAAAAAAAATATTATTTTTCTCTCAAAATCAGTTACCTAGATGTAACTCTGCCTCGAAGGATTTCCCTTTTTTTAAGATTTTTTTTTTCCCCGTATTTCTGATCGTTTTTTTTTTCATGCAAAAACATTTACCATTTAGTTGTTCTTCCCTTCTTTATCTCCTTATGTGCTCCAGAACGAAACGCACCCTTAATTTACCACAAAATACAAAGCAATGGTACTTTTGTGCTGATCAAGAGCAGCCGGAACCCAGAGGTTTTATAATTGTGGAATCACGATACACGTATTGTATTATAATATGGCATTCTGTTATTACAGGATTTGGTCCATTTGGAGAACATTCAGTGAATGCAAGTTGGGTGGCAGTTCAGGTAAGATTTTCCCATTATTGTCAACAGAAAGTTTTCAATGTAATCAACAGTCCTACTAACGCTCTTTTGTATAAATCCCAACCTCCCTTTTTTTGGGATAGGAACCTGATGGTCCCCGGAGCTGAAACACACTATTTGCTGCTCTGGAGACCTCCTTGTTCCTAAGATAGTAATCTGTGAATTTAGTGCATTGCAGTCCCCTCTGGGGAAGACAAAATGGCAGTTTAAATCTCCCCTCCCCCCGTCATGCTTGCCAATAGGGAGTTGTGAGTTTTGTGTTAAAATGTTGTTATAGGTTAGATCATTTATTTTCAAGTCATTGAATTGACTGATTTGATCCATGCTATATGCAATAAGAGCAATAGCCCATTTGTGTTTTAAATAACTACATATATTAAATTATAAGAGTTTGTTTGTACTAACCACACTTTGGAGATAAGATTGTGTATCTGGATATCCAACAGGAGAAACACGATAGATAAGTATAATACTTCCCAGGACATTAATTTAACGTGTTCTTCAATTGGATATAGTATGTTTATTGAATCAGAAGTAGGTAGAGATGAGGAACTGATACAATGTGTACCGTTATTTTAGAAATTGATACTATTATTACTACGGACTTCTGTGTTAGTTCGTATAGACTCGTAACAATGAATCGGGTTGAGGGTCGTGAAGCCTTTATTGATACGGTCTCACTGGTTCTATCAATTAGTACCAGGACGGAGTATATACTTTAGTTCAAACTTGTCCACTCAATGAGTTCGCACTATATGTGACATCAGGATATGCTAATTCCGTCTATGCTAATATTCTGTGGACACGTGAGAAACAACTGTCAAGATAAAGGGGAGGGACTTTGTATCTGGCGTGTGTATGTAATGCAGTATGTTGTGTACTTCACTTCTTTGACACGGAGCATCTGACAAAGGGATTAATCCCCTAAACCGTTATGCACTGAAGTGTTAATGCAAATAAAAGAATAAGAATAAATAACACTGGACTAAGTCTCTTATTTATGATGGAGTGCGGCGGAGAAAATCCCAAAAACTGTGTGTGTATATATGAAGACAGAAGCGCACAAGACAAAACGCCTTAAAATATATAGGACATTTTTAATGATGATAAAAAAAAAGTAAATATAAAGGGAATAAGGATAGTGCATTTAGGACTGAGAGTCTTCAGGTATAGCTTATCTTGAGCAGAGTCTTGATGGTTTATCTTTTAGTTCTGGATTTCTCTGGTGCTGCCTCCTAATCGCTGGAAGAGAAATCTTTTAGCCTCCATAAATATTGGCGTCCCTCTAAACAGGCTGGCATCACCTGTTAGAGCCTGATACCAGTCTGCTTCAACAATAGCGCACCTCTGCAGCGCAGTGAGGTTCCCTTACCCTCTGGGGTTGGTATCTCTCAACGCTGCTTGGTGCTGTCTGTGGTGATGCCCGATGACGTGGCTACGGAAGCCACAATGCAAAAAATTAAGTATGTTTCCTCAAAGGATCTCTCTGTAGCTCTAAGATACAGCATCATGGCGTTTCAGCTTGTCCGCAGTTCCTCATCGGATTCATCAGTAGATTCAGTTGCAATTCTTATCTTATATACTGCTTCCCAATAAACCTTTTATACAGGCATACCGCGCTTTAAGGACACTCACTTTAAGTACACTCGCGAGTAAGTACATATCGCCCAATAGTCAAACGCCAGCTCACGCATGCGCCTGTCAGCATGTCCTGAACAGCAAAGTTGTACTCCCTACCTGTACCGAAGCTGTGCGCAAGCGGGGAGACTATAGAGCCTGTTACAAATGCGTTATTTACATCAGTTATGCACGTACTGTATATGACGATTGCAGTACAGTACATGCATCGATAAGTGGAAAAAAGGAAGTGTTTCACTTTAAGTACATTTTCGCTTTACATACATGCTCCGGTCCCATTGCGTACGTTAATGCGGGTTATGCCTGTAGTATATTTACTTAAATGTGTATTGAATCCTTAACTGTTAATACAGGTCATATTGTGTTTACATATACACGAAGGAGCCATGAGCATTTAAAAAAATTAAATAAATATAACCATTATTCATAAACTATCCTACATTTAAAATGACAAAAATAATGATCTTTTATCCCATAAAAAATTGAGTTTCAATGTGTTTGTGTGTCAATCTAGCCCATACAATACGTGTACAGTAAGAGTAAATGATGACTACGAATGATTACGTTTTATTACTGTATATGTACATCCAAAATATTAGGTTAATAAAAATTGTTATATTGTGTATAAAATATAAATATTTGTAAAGCTACAATAAAGTCTATAGCAAACGACCTAGTAGAGAGAAGAGATGATGGTCCATTTAACAATTTTTTTTAACACAAAGAAGATGGATACTGACTAAGATACATAACTGAAATTTAGATGTCTACATGGAAAAATGTATAATACTAATATGACAAGAGGGATACAAATCTAAGAGAAATACTTACAAATAAGGAATTGGAATATAGCTGTAAAGGTGGGGAGTGCACTCGTAGATATCTATCTGTGGGCCAGAGTAGAGGGTAGGTCATCTAAGGCAGCGGTGCGCAAACTGGGGGGCGCGCAAGATTGTTTAGGGGGGGCGCAGGAAGCAGCGGCGATTTTGCCAGGAGCAGAGGGAAAAAAGCCGTCTGCAGCTGCAATTTTTCTTTTGGCCATTAGGTGGCGCTGTGCTGTGCTGTGCTACAGTACACAGCAGCATCTCGTTGCTTCCTGCTTCCTGCGTGTGTGACATGGGGAGAGGGGATGAGTGAGACTGGGACATGGGGGGGGGGAGTGAGACTGGGACATGGGGGGGGGGAGTGAGACTGGGACATGGGGGGGGGGGAGTGAGACTGGGACATGGGGGGGGGGGGAGTGAGACTGGGACATGGGGGGGGGGAGTGAGACTGGGACATGGGGGGGGGGAGTGAGACTGGGACATGGGGGGGGAGTGAGACTGGGACATGGGGGGGGAGTGAGACTGGGACATGGGGGGGGGGAGTGAGACTGGGACATGGGGGGGGGGGTGAGTGAGACTGGGACATGGGGGGGGGGTGTGAGTGAGACTGGGACATGGGGGGGGGGGGTGTGAGTGAGACTGGGACATGGGGGGGGGGGTGAGTGAGACTGGGACATGGGGGGGGAGTGAGACTGGCACATGGGGGGGAGTGAGACTGGCACATGGGGGGGGAGTGAGACTGGGACATGGGGGGGGAGTGAGACTGGGACATGGGGGGGGAGTGAGACTGGGACATGGGGGGGGACTGGGACATGTTGGGGGAGTGAGACTGGGACATGGGGGGGGAGTGAGACTGGGACATGGGGGGGAGTGAGACTGGGACATGGGGGGGTGGGAGAGTGAGACTGGGACATGGGGGAGTGAGTGTGAGACTGGGACATGGGGGAGTGAGTGTGAGACTGGGACATGGGGGAGTGAGTGTGAGACTGGGACATGGGGGAGTGAGTGTGAGACTGAGGCATGGGGAGGGTGTGAGTGACATGAGGGGGGTGAGAGTGTGAGATGGGGAGGGGGGTGAGAGTGAGTGTGACATGGGGAGGGGGGGTGAAAGAGCTACATGGGGATGGGGATGAGAGAGACATTGGTGGGAGGGAGGGAGACACTGGCAGGAGGGAGAGAGACACACAATGGCTGGAGGGAGAGTGTGAGAGAGACACCGGGTGGAGGGAGAAACAATAGCTGGTTGGAGAGTGCAAGAGAGACACTGGGGGAAGGGAGAGGCAATCGCTGGAAGGAGAGTGAGAGACAATGGAGGGAGGGGGACACTAGGGGGAGGGAGAAAGAAAGAGAGACACACAGGGGGAGGGAAAGAGAGTGGGGGGAGACACTGAGGGGAGGGATAGAGAGGGACTGGAGGGGGAGTGAGAAATACAGGGAGTTGGAGAGACTGGAAGAGGAGTGTGAGACTGGAAGAGGGGAGAGAGTGAGAGACAATGGGGGGAGGGAGAGAGTGAGAGACAATGGGGGGAGGGAGAAAGAGACACACACTGGGGGGAGGGAAAGAGAGTGGGGGGGGAGGGGGAGACACTGAGGGGAGGAATAGAGAGGGACTGGAGGGGGAGTGAGAAATACAGGGAGAGACTGGAAGAGGTTAGAGAGGTCCTGAGGTGTTCTAATGTGGCGGGAAGAGAGAGATTAATAATACAGCAGAAATGGGAACGCTATTAGACAAATATTATAATATTTATTTTTAAGTTATGTAATTTGTGCTATAAATACTTTTTTTGTAGACGCGTGGCGGGGGCGTTACAAAGCTGGTTCGCCCTCAATGGCTGAACCAGCTCACATGCGCTGACGTCATGTGATTTTGATTACATCAGGCAGGGGGGGCCCGAGAAATTTCATGGATGAAAAGGGGGGCTCGGCATAAAAAGTTTGCTCACCCCTGATCTAAGGTATTTAAATAGACTTCATTTAGATGATGGCTGCTAGGTTCACCTCCAAATTGAGACCATGTGGTGCTAAGGTGTAGAGTGTATTGATCAATATGTCTCGTGTCTGCAAAGCTCATTGAAACGTTCAGTGTGTGTGTGTGTGTGTGTGTGTGTGTGTGTGTGTGTGTGTGTGTGTGTGTGTGTGTGTGTGTGTGTTAAACAAACAAGATGAATGTAGAGCCAAATATTGGCGCAAATATAAACTGTGATTATATACAGTATGTTGTGCTTGCATAATGCACATCTATCAGATTTGTGTGTTTATCATACATTATATATTCAATATATAACCCCCTGGGCTTGCAAGCAGCATAGGACATTGCCCCTTTAAGAGTTGTGCTAAATAGTGGATATGTGACTGAGATCAGCCAGGGAGAGAGAGTGGAACTGTCCTGGAACAGGATTACACATTTTCTGTCTCCCTTTGCAGTTTATTGATAACTGTCTCCCTAGTTTAGCTGCATGTTTTTCTCCTGATCCAGCAGCTAACTGCCTGTGTAAATGCAACATTATTGCTACATTTGCCTTCTTACACAGCCCTTGTTGGTTGCCCTGGCAACCTTCCAATCTTCTTAGCTAGAAGGTTGGTTCAGCCCAGCTCCCCTGTCTTTCTGGCAAGTTACATTGGTCCTTAGACCTTTCCTGTCTGTCACAGTAAAATGTGCTCTTTTTCCCTTCAAGCTGACTTTGTGAGTACATGCTATCATCCATTACACCCCCTGCAAGGCCATCCTTTTTTACCGTCCCCCCATACCAAGGCACCTTCATCTAGAGAAGCACTAACTCACTACATACCACCATCTGAAAGTACCTTTTATATTTCTGTTGACTCCCCCAATAAAGTTGAAGAAAATAGAAGGACTTTGTGTGCTTCCAAAAGGGGATGAGTTAAACCACTGGAGTCATTCACATCCTACATGTGATCCTGGTTCCAGAAGAGGAACACTGAGGCTGAGGGAGGGGGCCATTTTGTGGGATTGCTGATGGGACTGGGGTGTCAGTTTATGATATGGTGAGGCTGCTGCAGAACACTCTGCAAGGGCCTGACCGATCCATGGAGTGAGGAGACTGGTGGATTTTTTGCTGGCCAGTACAAAGTACAGTGACACCTCAGGGAGCACTGCAACAGCTAAGAGGAGAAATATCAGGATTTAACAGCCAGAGGAAAGAAATCCCCCTGCATTATAATACAGGTTATGTTTTCTAATTAACTGTAAGGCTGCCACCAGGGTGATGCTGAGCGGGTGCTTGTGCTCGCCACGATGAAACACATTGCTGCAATGTGTGTGGCCAGCGTGATCGAGCACCTGTGCATGCTCGTGAGCGCACGGCGCTCAGCTGCTTGCAGAGGCAAGCAAATTTGTTTATGCCGCTCTCTGGCGCGTCACGTGAGTTGTTTACACTATGAGGGCAAACCAGCTCCGTGACATGGCCACGCCCCCACACGCGCACAACTAGCTGGCCAGGAAAAGCTAGGCCAAGCAGAGAGCATGATGTCACGGCGCTCGAGCGCCAGCGCGCTCGCCCCCTGCATGGCCACAGCCTAAGGCCTCGTCCAGGGTGGTGCTGGGCGGGCACGCTCACACTGGCCGCGATGAAACACTTTGCAGCAATGTGTGTGGTCAGCGTGAGAAAGCTCCTGCACCCGCTCGGCGCTCAAAGTAAGCAAATTTGAATTTGCTGCTCGCAAGCGCATCACGTGAGCGGTTCGCCCAATGAAGGCGAACCAGCTCCGTAACTTCGTGGCCACGACCCCCAGGCGAGTGCGCGCCTAGCCGACCCCGAATCACCTGGCCGAGCAGGGCACAGTGCACGAGCGCCAGCGCGCCCGTTCCCTGCCTGGCCGAGGCCTAAGAAGTAGCAGCCTGTATCTGTTTGAATCCAGAGCTCCAACGAAAGGTTATGGTACAAATACCCTGTCTGATCAACAGGGTATGTGAACTAATATGCAGTGACTGTAAGATATATAAAAACAGATGCGCAGCGTTAGGGATTAAGCAGGATTGCAGAAATAATGTGTGGTTATGTGGTAGCCCTGTGTATGTATCCCTGTTCCAAGTTATAGATAAAGAAATATAACGTTTATCATAATTCCTTACAGTTTTTTTGTCTAATCACTCCTGCTTCCCACTCTGTGTACCACCCACTATGAGTTAAACCCCAAATTGCAGGACTCGGGCCCCCACATCATTGACAGGTTCTATATTCTGAGGTAAAGAGGGGTTACAAATAGATTAGAAAAGGGTCAATGTGCAATGTTCTCATAGAACCATGATTTTGAAATAGTTCCAGATGAAAACTGAGACTTAGGCTGCGCTTATAGTGCCGGCAACGCGACGTTGCCTGAAAACAAAAGCATTGCCGCCATCGCAAGCGCTTATAGTAAACGCGACGGCGGCGACCAAACATTTGTAAGCCGATTTTTTTTAAATTTGATTTTTTTCAGAGGCTGTCGCCATATGTGACAGCCTCTGAACCAATCAATGGCCAGGTCGCCACATGACAGCCTCTGAACCAATCAATGGCTAGGTCGCCGAAAGTTAAATTATAACTTTCGCGGACAGCGACGGGTGACGTCACCCGTCGCTCGGCCTAAGGCAGCTTCTTGTCGGATGAACCACATCCAAAACCATCCTACCAAACAAAAATAAGATGCTCGTGCTTCCATAGTGTAATGTACAAACCATTTTAATAAAATGCCGAAGGTAAAAGAAGTGCACTCGCAAGGAAAGAGTAGTAAAACGCATTGAGATAATCTGTCACCAGCTGACGTGTGACGATATCCACACAGTAACGAAGAGCTGCTTAGTTCTATAATTGATAAGTCTTTCTTCCAAATAGTTGTTGTCAGTATTTAGTGTCTTTAGTAGCAAACAGCTCACCGGAGTTTCATGGCAGGAGTAAGCAGAAGCTATATGAACTATATGAGAGAGAGGCCACGCTTATAGTGCCGGCGACATTACCCGAAAATAAATGCATAGTCGCCTCTGCGTACGCTTATAGTAAGTGCAGTGGCGACGCGATTTTTGGAAGCCGGGAATATTTGATTATTCAGGGACTGTCGCCTCTTGACCGCCCCTGTACCAATCAAAGGCCTGGTAGCCCGCGACGCCCCCGCATAGCGAAATACAACTTTCGCTAGCGCGACAGGTGACATCACGCGTCGCCATCGCGGGCACTATACGCACGCCCCTAATGTTTTAGACCTATAATTCTTGCTTACATGTGAGGGTAACTTACTGCCTTTCACACGTTCTCTGGATATATCTGCTATTTCATTATGAAAAGCTCTCAACTCTCATCTGTTGGTGCAGAAGCAGTCTATACGTTGTACTGTTTTTTAAATTACCTGCTATTTTGAATTGTATATCGAGAGATTGTTTTCAGTGCTTTTCCTAGAGCTTATAGCATGACTTTTTTACTTGCCTCACCAGAGTTTCAGCCTTGTGTATCCGTCAATGTGTCTCTGGCCACGTGGTGACGCCATCAATATGCCCGATGCATATTGTCACTGGAACGTGACTTAATCGGGTGGCTCTTAATGTCCACATAATGGTCTTAAATAGTCTGTGGTAACGAAGAGGAATTACCCCCCACCCTCCCTCTAACAGTCAATCAATACAATTTCACCAGCAACAAAGGAAAGGGTTCTTTACAGTAAGGGCAGTTAAAATGTGGAATTCATTACCCATGGAGACTGTGATGGCAGATACAATAGATTTGTTCAAAAAAAGGTTGGACATCTTTTTAGATGGGAAAGGTATACAGGGATATACCAAATAAGTATACATGGGAAGGATGTTGATCCAGGGATTAATCCGATTTGACAATTCTTGGAGTCAGGAAGGAATTAATTTTTCCCCTTAATGGGTTTTTTTGTTTGCCTTCCTCTGGATCAATAAGTAAGTATAGATATAGGATAAAGTATCTGTTGTCTTAAATTTAGCATAGGTTGAACTTGATGGACGTACGTCTTTTTTCAACCTCATCTACAATGTAACTATGTAACTATCTTGTGCCGACCAGTAGTATAAAACAAATGGACAATTGATGCAAATGTGTGCAGAATATTCAAATAACATTGTGTGTGTGTGTGTGTGTGTGTGTGTGTGTTGTATACATATTCAATTTGAGACTTCTTTATGTGAGCAGAGAAGTAGTTAAAACTGCTAAGTGCAGGCATTGAGGCAGTTGGGAAATGCCGATCTGCTATAAAGCTGCTACTTCCGGGGCAGAGAGATATTGTAATTTTTGATATTTTTCATTATGGGCATACACCTAACAGGGATGAGAAAATATATTGTTTGTTTTTACTTTGGCACAGCGTGTATGTAATTTATGTCTATGACTAGCAAGATGCAGAAGGAGAGGGGCTGGTTTTGTGGGTTCTTTCCAACAGGCTAGAAAAGGTCAAGCAAAGGCACATTTGTACAATTATTGGTTTGGGTCCATGGATCTGGGGCTGTCAAATTTAACACTGATCGTTTTAGAGACATTTTACATACTTATATGCCAGTCGTTTTCAGCTGTTACAGGACTGTGGAACTCTTTAAAGAATGTATTGTGACTCCATGTACAGGCAGTCCTCGGTTATCCAACACAATGCGTTACTCAAAATGGCGTTGTAAAGCGAAACACGTTTTCGCATAGGAACACTGTTTAAATGAAAGGTTCCGTTCCTGAAGGCATTTTTAACACTAAAATACACCAAATATTTTATGCAGGCAATAAGATATGCAGCACACACATAAATTATATAGTGTATATACTGTATTATATATATATATAATAAATAATATATTATATAGTATAATATTATATAGTATAATATTATATATATATACGCTCTTACGACGCTTTGCAACAATGTTTATGTGAATGTGTATATATATACACACATACACAACGTTGCAAAGCGTCGTAAGAGCGTTGGATAAGCCATTTTGGCGTTGTAAAAATGAATATAGGTATGCATTGCATAGCGTTGGATAAGCCATTCGTTGTAAAGCGAAGCGTTTTAAAACGAGGACTGCCTGTACCTAAAACTGACCACTATATAAATATTTCTCTAACTGGCCAGCACTATATAAATAAAAATACAATGCAGTATTGGGAAGAAAATAGCCACAGGTTTAAATACATAAGTAAATGAAAATGCAGGGTAAACAGGTTAATCTACGGATTCTCACTTTGAATGGAATTACATACAGGTTTTTCAATGTTTGAACATTTAAATTAAACATATATCTTTAAAAGGACAAACTTATCCGGTCTTTCTTTGTTTTACGCTTCATCATTCTGGTCAACAAGTCGCTCTGAGCAAATAGCCCCTTGGTCCCTCAGCCTTAAGCTTAAAATCTTTCTCTAATAAGAAAAAGCTGATATCTTATCCCTTTTCAAGATAGGTTCTTTGTTTTTCTTGGTCTTGCTCTTTGTGGATTGGTAATATGATTCAAATACTATAATGTGCATGTTATGTTACAATGGCTTCAGTAGCCTTTCGGTTAAAGATGCAAAGAAATTAATTACATTAGTTTACACACACACACGAAATTGAAAACAAGTTGACAATGCAGTTTTTACATGTTTCATTGGAAATTAAGAAGAATTTTCTTTTCATTATTGGCTGGGGGAGTGTTAGTCAATGAAGTGTTTACTAAACCTCTAGCTCAACTTGTACCTGTTGAGAGATTATAAAGATAAGGAAGATGGAAAGAGGGGCGGGTTGCTTGTGCAAACTCCCGTTTAGCACTTGTGTTTTGTCCCAGGCTCCCTGTGGCTTGGTGAGTTAAAACAGGCAGCTATACTCATCTCCTTTTCCAGCACAGAGTCCTTCTTGAGTTTCTGAAACTTTATTGAAGTACAGACAGATAACAAAAAGAGACCTGGGGGTAGCAGAAGGGGAAGGTAAAAAGACAAAGCTGTCTCTGGGGAATCCGTGAGGGATGAACTGCTCACAATGGCTGCTGGCTTTAAAAGCAAGGGGCTATGACCCGACATGCAGGAAATAGGGCAGGGTCAAACCACGAGCCAGGGGTCCTGGATTGTACCAAATCAGAGGGGCTAGAAGTTACACAATCTAATATTAAACAGTAACTGCAGCCATAGGCCAAAGGAAAAACCCACACGGGGACAGAACAATGTGCTATGAGACAAAATCGAGAGCGTGTCAACCCCTACCCAACCTCCCCACTAACATCTCCACTCACCTAAAAATAATTTAAAATAATGTTTTAAATTTACTTTGTAAACAGGGTATGTGTTTTAAAGGGGGGAAAAAGGCCAATTTCCCAAATATAACACCATACATATCACTGCCATTGGTTCATTTTGGTCTTTTAGAGGGACTGCACACGTAGTTTAAATCTGGGTGACCAACACCTTTTTCAATTACAAAAAGGTCCCTTTGTGTGATGTCGCTGTTAAACAGGACTTACACAGTGCCCATTCCCTTCATAGGGTTGGTCCTTGGGCGGATCAATGTAAATGATGGAATTCAACATTGTTTCTTCTTGCTATAAGAGATATACAGGTTAAGCTAAGTGGAGAAAAAAAAATATTTCGTTGGAGTAGATTTGAAGGTGAAATATTATTTTTCTAATAAAATGTATTGTACAACTTTGTATTTATATACTGTATACATATGTATATGTAATGGTACTAGGCACACTTCCAAAATATAAGCAATTCGCATGTTGTGTGGCGTGTGCAAACTTCCCACCTGCGCCCCCCTGTCTGTGCTGCCGCCCTATTGTCTCCTATGGAAACGAGGCATCATTGACGCCGCCGGAGACAAAGTAAGTGAAGTTGCAGAGGCCTCACGCGATCCCCCGGCATTTAATTTAAACGCCTTGGGGAAGAGCGCGTGGCCACTGCAACCGCCACGCACCACTGTGCTAGCATACAATTAATAGATAACCATATACATTATCCAACACACAAACCATAATTCTCATCGCAGGATCGGACCAGAAGAAGAATGCAGCATGTGCAGGTAAATGGCCTATGTGGATGGTCTTCTAAATACATTATTTCCTGCCATTTACCTGTGTGGTGCTTTTCTTTCTCCTGTCCGATTGTGTGTTCAATATAGTAAGGCACTCCTAATGCGTTGAAACCAAGGTGGCATGGAGGCAAGTGTTTCTGTACAACATCAATAAGGAAATCCAGCACACTTGGAATTTTCTTAAACGTGTGTTTATTGACGTGATCAATGTTTTTAGGCCAAGGGGGCGCACACTTTTTTCCCTGCGGCCCCCTGCCGGCGGTCACTTCACCCCCGCGTCCCCCTCACCCCCACTTACCTTGTCACATGACCTCGTGGCGTCATTTGCTGCCGCGTTGCCATGGCGACGTGTGTGGAGCCAAGGTAAGTAAAGGTTTACAGAGGCCCTGCAGCTCCCCCGGCACTTCATTTAAGTGCCTTCGGAAAGCGCGCGGGGCTTATGTAAACCGGACGCCCCCCGCAGGTAGTCTCGCGCCCCCCAGTTTGCGCACCGCTGTTTTAGGCAAGACAAAGGTCCCAATGGTGACGAAACATCGATCACTTCGATAACCTCACGTTTAAGAAAAATGTGCGTGTGCCCACAAATTGCCTCCATTTATTTATTTTAATCCTGGACATGCACTTTCTAAAAATTCTCCAATTTTAGAGAAATTTGATATGAAAACACTTTTTGCCATGCAAGAAAATTGTTATGATTTTGTAAAGGGGGAAAAGTTATTGGCCAGTCTTCACTACAGCATTGTAATCTTGCCTTCATTACCCACTCTCAGCCTATCATGAGATATTAATCATCTTAATCAATTTGATGCTTTAGGGGTTAATGTAGCTACAGTTTGATTTTAAAAAAAAATACAAATATTGGGTTTATGAAAGGTCAAGACTTTTTTTTTTTTTTCCCCTTGGTCTCTGCTGATCTTCACAAAGCAGCTTAATTGGGGGACGTATCACTGATGGCCCACTAAAAGTGGAGTGTCGTTTAGAAGGCAATAAACGATAGCCAGGTACTGCTCTGTGAGCCTCAAAGAAAACGAAACATTCTTGAATGATTACTTGTGCACCCAGAGTTAACACACTGGTCACTCATTAGTTGGGGGACCTTAAAATGAGAATATCATGTGGCATTTACTCTGCATAATAATAGGTATATATTTGTAATTGTGGAAAAAAGACAAATCAAACCGTACCCCACACTACATGGGTTGAAGGTGCCAAGGACAGATATCCATTTGTCACTCAAATATAGGAGCAAGACTATCATAATTAGCCTCGTTACGTCTGTCATCGCCTGAATCTATTAATATAACTCACGTGTGTCTTAGAGAAATGAAGTTATGAACGTTTATATATTGAGTTAAGATTTTAAGCGCCTTTTTAGAGCAGGGTTTTTTTTCACTGTCGTAAAATTGTCAACCTAGCAGCTGATTTACGACGGGAGTGGGCTTATGTTGTTTCAATGGAGAAAAAATATTGTATAAATCTTAGTAAGGTATTATGAAAATCAGAATTCAACGGAGGTGTGTTTTGGACCAAACACTTGAATTTTCATATTACTACGCCAGTGACCTCTCTGGGGGGGGGGGGGGGGGGGGGAACCTATGACATGGTAACGTACTGTATAGGGATTTCTGTTTATCCAATTATTTATTTTAAGAAACTGTTCTGCATTTACTGTAATTTTATACTCTTGTAATTATCTTTTTCTGTAATCTGAAACACTGTACTTTTATATATTTAACCATTCTTTAATAAGTCATTCTTTGGGGCTCTGAATGAACTGTTGTATGCTCTGGAGAGAGTATTTACATTTTCTGACACATTTTGCTACAACAGATTTTTGTGGGTTAAGTGCATAGTTTTTATATATATATATATATATATATATATATATATACATATATACATATATACATATATACATATATACATATACATATACATATACATATACACTAAACCGGGACCTCAGACCCTGGCAGATATATTAATTTATATATTTTGCTTGATTTCTTGGGTGGTGGAAGTGTATATTGCAGTTGCGTAAGGGGTTAATAGTAACTCATTGAAAGTACTTTGCGGAGGAGAGGTGAGTTGGCTAGAGTAGACGTATGTATTAACTCTGCTTACATTTCTAAGTCGCGTGCTCACTAGTGTGCTTTTCGTGTCAGATGGCATAAGGGTACGAATTGAGGGGTGATATTGTTAATTTGAGGGACAGTTGCGAAGATGAAATGGACCAGCTTTGCGAGCCGTGTATTAACCCTTGTCCCGTATGCAGGTCTTGTGCTCACAGGTGTGCCTTACATGACACCGCACATTCCATTTACAGAGGAATCATAGGGCGATCATGTAAGCTGATGAGGTCAAGGCGGCTTAGACCTTCTGTTTTGGTGAGGCTAACCGAACTGTATTCCATCAATCCTGCTTTAATAATAGTTTCTAAATATATTGCTGTTGGTGTACACAAAGCTGTACATAGAATTGTGCAGGCACTGTGGGTCTCTGCCCCAAAAAGCTTACAATCTAATTTTGATGCCTAGGACACAAGGTTGGTTGTAACTTGCACTCCAAGGTCACAAGGTAAGCTGACACGGATTCGAAATGGGTTAACCCAGGGGGGGGTGGGGCGCAAACTTTTTTTCCCTGCGCCCCCCGTGCCGGCGGTTCCCCTCTCTCCTCGCCACCCCCAGTTACCTCGGCTCCGGCGGCATGACGTCACATTGCCATGGCAACGCGTCTAAGAAGCCGCCGGAGCCAAGGTAAGTCTGGTTTACAGAGACCTTGCCGCTAAGGGCCTTCGGGAAGCGTGCGGGGTCCTCTGTAAACCCTGCACCCCTCGTAGTCAGTCTCGCGCCCCCCCTAGGGGTCGCACCCCCTACTTTGCGCACCCCTGGGTTAACCTACTCCAAAGACTGTGTTCTTATCCTTAGTTTACTGTTTCAGCCCTACCCCATGTGTTGCTGGCACCTCTTGCATTGGCGGTGGGAGGTTGAAACAATTAGATCCTTATACGTAGGAGATGCCTTAACCCAAGTTTTGTGTCTCTAGAGCACGGGTGGCCAACTCCAGTCCTCAAGGGCCACCAACAGGTCAAGTTTTAAGGATATCCCTGCTTCAGCACAGGTGGCTGTCATTATGACTGAGCCACCAGTGCTGAAGCAGGGATATCCTTAAAATCTGGCCTGTTGGTGGCCCTTGAGGACTGGAGTTGGCCACACCAAAAGGTCCTCTATCTAGAATAGGGGTGGAGTGGGCATAGCTAAGAGAATATAGAGAAACATAGTATTCTTATACAGTGCATAGATTGGCTCCTTCCTTCCTCAACCCGGAAAATGCAATGCTACATTTTGAGTTTCATATTTTTAATGGACAGGCTAGTTAAGATGAATGTTGTATCTGCTGTCAATCCCCCACGTATCGGGTTATTTTTATCCCTCGCTGTTCAGAAAAGAAAAGCTTGTGCAGTTTATTGACATTACCACTTGATCTGTATGGCAACTATCTAAGAGAAAGCAGTCATATGAACCCTCTGTTACAGTTCAGCAAGAGGAAGGCACAGGATAAAATAACTGCCTGTTAACAAGTACATCCTGGATATTGCACACGATGCAATTTTTCTCCCACAGTCTAAGAAGGGTTGACATTGATTTGATTTACAATATGCAATATCGGGTTCTCAAACTGATGACCAGCGGTGGACCTTGAAGATTTAACTGGCGAGCCCCAAAACCGGTCAATATTAACTTTCAGGAGTCTTCTCTCACAGTCTGCATTTTGCTTATCTGAAAATGAGCTTTTTTTTTTAAATTAAATGTACTACACCTGTACAAGGATGAGCAACTCACGGGCTCCTGGTCACCTAAAATCCCTCCCCCTCCCCCCTGCCTGTGCTCTGCGCACTGATGAACATCAATCACAGCTGCACCTCACAGCTAAACCAGCAATATCAATGCTGGATCTGGTAGGCTGGGACCACCATGCAGTCCAGTGAGAGAAGCAGGAAGGGGGATCGGATAGCAGGAGGAAGAGGTGTTTTGAGTGCTGGGGGTGGAGCAACTCGGGGGGGATAGAGTTAGATGGAGCACTTTAGTACTCTGCCCCCCCTCCCCTACTCTCTATGCACACTGGAAGGGGAGGAGAAGAAAGTGTGGCACAGATGCATGGTGACACTGAGCGGTCGACGGGTAAGGAGGGGTAGCCAGAACGTCCTGTCCGCGTGCCTAACCATTGCGGGCCACCCATATATAATTCTGTTGTTGAACAGGGCTGGTCCTCCAAATGATTCATCACATTGAAGTGGTCAGAGATGTAGAAAAGTTTCCGAACCAGTGTGCTAGATGGCTCTGCGCTTCCACTTTATTAAACTGCATATAATATGTTGCTACGTGTAATTGCATCTTTAAAGGCCTCTACACCCCAATTTAGAAGTACTTTCAATATTTTGATGAAATAAGGTACAAATCTTGCGTGTTTTAATATACAAAGAGGTTTAGATAGCAATAAAATAACGCGGCTAAATCATTCCAATTAATGGACTTTGTTTCCCTCTGTGTGCCGCCATGTTGGTATTCTGCATCTCTGCTCTCCAGCTGTCATCTCCGGTTATCTCATTTATAACGCTGCTTATGAGAGGGACTATTTGGTAATGGCAGCAAGAGGATGGTTTGGAAGGAGTGATTTTAAATATGACGTTTTTATTGAGACTAGGCTTTTAATAGCTGCGGTGTATTTTCAGTTTTGTATCTGTTTGTTGCATTGGAACTACATTGTTATATTGTATTTTTATAACCTCTCTGAAGTTCAATTAAGTAATATTGATGAGTTTGATACCTGGAACTCCCTGTACCATAAACGATATAACCAAAGTAAAAACATGGCGGCAGCTCCCTGCTTTTTTTTTCATACTACTCTTAATCTTTTTTTAAAAAAAATAAAGGGGACACAATGGTGAGGGGCTTTATGGAGGATGGATGTCTGAATAGCAGTAAGGGAGTCTCCAGGTAAGTTAATTAATTATGAAAGTGTCCCAATTGCAAATGTTGCATAATCAGATTTATTAAATTGTTTTCAGCGGGATTATTTTATTTGATGTTGGTTTTGCTCCAGTTAGGCTTTGATAAATTAGGGCCCTTTTAATAGACTCTGGTCCAGATTTAGTAAACTGGGCTAAACCTCAACATATCTTGAGGTCCCATGAACAGCACAGATCTGTTTCAGAATGGCACAGCTGTGTGGTGGGGGCTTGTTGTAAAGGAACCATTATGTCAAGCTTTCAGGCAGGTCATTTGATAGAGTTGTGTGGGAGACAGACATGTCTGAGTTAATTCCCAGAGTGCGTGATGCGCATATCAATGGGGGCTGCAAAACCAGTTAACCCTTTCAGTGTGCTGAAGGGATTACATTTGTTAGAGATCCATCAACTCCGAGCTCCAGCTTTGTGAAAAATAAATATGGCAGCATCAATAGTTATCCGTGTCAACCGTCACACGCGCAAACTTTTTTTGCTGCGCCCCCTCTGCCTGTTCTACTTCGGTGGTACGCCCCACCGCTTACTTCGCGCAGCGTATGTGACGTTACGTGACCTGCAATGTCATTTGACGTGGGTCACGTCACATGACCACGCGGCATTATTTGTTGCCATGGACACGAGTCCTGACACCGGCAGAGTGAAGGTAAATTTAGAGTTGCAGGGGCCTCACGCGATCCCCCACCATTTAATTAAAATGCCTTGGGGGAAGAGCATGGGGCCCCTGCAAAGCCGTGCCCCCCCAGAAAAATCTCTGCGCCCCCCAGTTTGCGCACTGCTGATCTAGCCTAACAATTTCCTGTTTGTGATCATTTGTTGCCAATATTCCCAGCAGTTTGAACTGTAAAGTAACAATAGATAATGTTACTTTAGTATTCAAAGAATACATTGTAGCTGCTGAGTTACACTGACTGAAGGATTGATTTGAAACTGAAAGGCAGCGATGTAGTCAACCCTGGGAAGTAGGATTTTGCTGATTGATCACGGGAGAACAGATCAACTGGCAGCTTAGGTAATTCGTTTTCAATATAGGTAATCAAAGACTGCATATATTAAAAAGAAAAAAACTGCTTAGTTTGCCTCTTTAAAAACTTATCATTCCATTTTTTTGTCAGGATTTTTTGCAGTCTTCAAACCGTATTACAAAACTGAACAAAGAAAAAGCATTCATCTAGGTAACACCATCTGTATCATTTTTAACAAATACCCGTTTCTCTTTGTAAGTGGGAGTTTGCCTAGAAGGGCTGAGCAGCTAAATGGGGTGAAGGTCAAAGTTGTTCCTTGATATCTTAAAAGGATAATAGCTGTCAGGATGTCTAGACAGATCTGATAGGTTTATTATAGACCAGACAAAGATGCCTATTGTCCAGAGGTCAGGGAATCTGTCACGCATGTTCTTTCCATATCAGCAATACACACAAGGCAGCAAACATTATGCCTTGTAGTGTGCCAAAAACACCCTGCTGCTTCTGAACGGCTGATTCTGTATATTGGGGTCAGTCACACTTTGGAACCATGTGAACCAATGATATGTTGAAAGGCACTGTTCCCCCTGCATATTTATTTTTTTATTAAAGATTTCCAACTGTTTTTTTTTTCCCTGGAAAAGGAGCTCCAAAACCAAAGTTAATATGGCTGTTCTCCAAACCCACTTTGTGACATCACTGGACTTCAAAGAAACCTTATCAGAGGAGGTTATGATAACCATCTCTTTCATAAGTCTCTTTGAAGTCTGCATAGAAAACAGTGGTTTGTGCTTCCTGATGGGGCAAGTGAGAATAGCCAGCAGGAATTGTCATGCGAACATGCTACTGACGACTGGGCATTTTTAGAGAATAAAAATCAGAGGAAAAATAGCAATGTAGTGGTTGGATTATTTTTGCCTTCACTGGGATAAACCTAGGTGGCTGGTGCTGTTTTTAATCCAGCCAGAATGCTATTGTCCATTATTATTATTTATTTATTTTAAAGATGTTTTCCTAATTTCTTTTGTGAAAGTTTCTCCAGGCATATTTCTACCATTGTGACCGATTATTTCTAAGGAACCCGATTACATTGATGAATAGTTTTCCACTTTCATAATCCAAATAAGGAATTTATTTAATGAGCCTAGAAGCCATTGACTTAAATATTGAATACGCCTCAAAATCTGATTATAAAATGTAAAAAAAAAAATATATGTTTTGGTGGTTCAAATGAATCACTGTGTCAGGCCTAAAATTCTTCCTGATACGGTGACAATCCTCAAATGACAAATACATAAATAAATGGTCTAGAAGTCAGTTGATTGAGATTTATGTGTTTTTTTTATTTTGGGTGGTGGGAGAATTTGGGTAGCACCTTTAACCACTTCACTGCCAGAGAGGCAAAGCGGTTAAAATAGTTGAGCACGATTTAAAGCACTTAATGCATGGAAAGTCTGTATAATGGTAAAACACATTAAATTGCCTAAATCTAAAATAAACATATGTAGTTTATGTATGCTGATTACACAGTACAACGCAAATTGCTAGGTTTTCTTTAGAGACTGGTTAAGTTTTTACTATTTAACCATGCCTACGGCCAGGTCCATAGTGCCTTCGCCCGTGCGGAGGTGTGCGCGGCCGTGACGTCATCCGCTTGAAGCGGGTGTGTTTTTTGTCCATGGTACGTGCGCCATCCGTGTGCGTGTCTAGGGGTGTGACGTCACTGAGCTGGTTCGCCCTCATTGAACGAACCGCTCATGTGACCGGCCTGTCGCGCCAAGAAATCAGTTTCAACTGATTTCTTGCGCAACGCGCGGCCGCCGCATGGACGCGAACACTGCCTTACAACAGTCTGTCGCTCCGCACAGCCTTCGATACCATGGCCCCAGCCTAAGAACTCTATGATGTCCTAGTAACACACAGCATTTTATTTCCAGAGAAGTGGAACAATAGCACAAACTCCTAAAGATCTAGGGTAGGAATGGCCAACTCCAGACCTCAAGGGCCACCAGCAGGTCAGGTTTTAAGGATATCCCTGCTTCAGCACAGGTGACTCGGTCATTATGACTGAGCCACTGATTGAGCCACATGTGCTGAAGTGGGGATATCCTTAAAACCTGACCTGTTGATGGCCCTTGAGGACTGGAGTTAGTTGGCCACACCTGATTTTAGGACTATATTTTACTAGACCGTGATGCTCCATAAGACACCTTATGGATCATACACCTGAATTGTCCATGAGGGGTTTTCCATGGGCCAGGTGGCTTATGGAGTAGCACCACTTAGAACTAATGGCCCTTCTTGATCAAAAAATGCAGTCCTTTAAAAAATATATTTTTGCAGAAAATAGAACTTTTTTTAAATATAAAAATTTGCGTCTTGTCCTTACACGTCTGATGAAGCATATAATCGCTTCTAATACTTTACATATAAAACAGAAGCTGTATTAAGTGGTCAAAATCCTACAAACACAAGCCGATATGTCTTTAGGGCTATATAAAATGGAAAGAAGTCTGTAGCTGTGTGGTGAAAGGATATATCAACGATGTATATTTTAAACCGGAGCTGAGGAAGTTGTAACTCTCACTGGATTGAACAGCAAACAAACTTATTATAAACCTTTCAATAATCTTGCCTGTAATAAACAGGAAATCCTTTCTTAGCATGCCTCTTTTTTGTGACCAATGTCCATCTCTGTGTGACCATTATTTCCCTGTCCCTTTAGACATTGAGATGTAGATTAGAAACCATTTGGGACAGTGCCAGAAAAATGTCTCAAAATAAGTATTCAGGGTCTTAAATGATCCTTTCATCAGGTCATTTGACCTCCTGAAACCCTTTTTTTAATTTATTTTGTAGTAAAGTAAAATTCCACTGAGTATGTTTGTTTAATACATTAGTGAGAGGTGTCTTTGAATGTGAAAGCTGTATCATGTAGTACATTGGCTTGTTATTTGCAATGTTTTGCAGGGTTTAATAGCAGACATGACATTTAAAAAAAAAGTAATTTTTGTTTAAAGCACGTTGTGTTCTTTACTAAATTTGAACTGGAGTTATTTTCTTGTAACAAGGTTTTTTTTTTTTTTTCTTTCTTTCTTTTAGGAATTTGAAAGGTTAGGGCTGGGAAATGGAGTGGACCTACATGTTTACGAAGTTCCTGTTGAATACCAAGCCGTTCAAAGGTTAATCCCGGGATTATGGAAGAAGCACCGGCCACAGGTGAGTTTTGCCTGATAACTGCGGTTCACCCAGCACTACACAATTATCTATGCAAAGAAAGATGACCATTTGCAGGTAACTGTGCTGTGTTATTTTTACACAAGAAGCAAATAAGTGAAACGTTTACTTGAAGGGGAAGTGTACCCAATTTATTACATTTATCTGGCAAGGCTAAAGCATCCCAATAGGTATAACTGGAAGAGAGATACAAAGGTGGAGGGTGGCAGGCTCATGGGAAATGTAAGGAAGTATTACTTGATGCAAAGGGTGGTTGGTCTCTTAAATAGCCTCCCAACAGAGGTGGTAATGGCTAATACACAGTAAGGGAGTTAAAATGCTTTAGGCTATCAAAGAAAATAACAGATCCTGTGTTCCTACCAATTTTGGCTGAAAAATATTAGTGGCATGTTTACATTTAGAACTCAAGTCTGTGTGACAAAGGAGTCCATATATGGAAGGCCAATCCTTTTACCAGCAGCGTACTTCATAAAGAGAGGAGCACCGTGTGTGCGTGCGTGCCAGGGATTAAAGAAGGTCCTGGTTTTACAACAGGGAAATGGCCAGACTAGATTGACCAAGTGCTTCTGATTTATCGTCAAATTCCAGGTTTCTATGTAAATCAATTACAGTACATTGATTTGGTTGTTTAAAAAAATAACCATAATTTGTTACCTGCTATCTGGTACTGTCCATTCAGCTATGCTTGCCATTTGTGTAATGCTCAAAGAACTAGATTGGTCATCACTTGAGTCTAGGCACAAAGTTCATCTTTCCTGTCTTGCCTTCAAATACTTTCTGGGCAAGCTACCCATCTACCTGAACAAGCTCCTCACCCCTACCACATGCAGCACTTATCTGAGATCTGACTCCAAAAGACTGTTCATGGTCCCAAGGCTTAACAAAGTATCCGGCCGCTCCTCCTTCTCTTACCGTGCACCCCAAAACTGGAACAACCTACCGGAGACTCTCACATCCACCACCAGTTTAAGTTCTTTCAAAACTAAGGCTGTCTCACATTTTAATCTGGTCTGTAACTGTTACATACGCCTATAATATACCTCTCCTCTAGCTGTGCGTGCAATGTATTGTATATAATGTATACCGTGTTCATTTATGTAACTGTATTTGTCATTAACTATGTCCAGGACATACTTGAAAACGAGAGGTAACTCAATGTATTACTTCCTGGTAAAACATTTGATAAATAAAATAAATAAATAATATGTATTGTAATGGTATATATTGGATACTGCGTTTATGACTGCAATAATAATCCCCAGTTTCCATAGGATTTCTATGGCAGTATTGGTGCAGAATATCACAACATGCAGTTTATCCCACCACAATGGGCACAATGAAGCCTGCTACATCTGAATTGTGGTTTTTGTTTTTTCTCCCAGTTGACTGTTCACGTAGGAGTCTCCGGAATGGCTTCGACTGTAACGCTAGAGAAATGTGGCCACAACGTAGGTTACAAAGGCCTGGACAACTGCCAGTTCTGCCCTGACACACAGTGCTGCGTCGAAGGAGGCCCTGAATGCTTAGACTCCATTATCGACATGGACGTGGTCTGCAAAAGAGTCACAGCAGCAGGATTGGACGTTCTGTTCACTGTGTCTACTGATGCGGGCAGGTATGTTTCCACAGATACAAGCCTTTAGATACACGTGTTCTCAAACAATGGTTCCTGTATCATCAGCTGTGCCTGAGGAGTTGCGTGGTAGCCTCTACAGCTTCTTAACTGTACGAGTTGGCATGGCAGTGGCCCCTTTATGGTGTGTGTGTGTGTGTGTGTGTGTGTGTGTGTGTGTGTGTGTGTGTGTGTGTGTGTGTGTGTGTGTGTGTGTGTGTGTGTTAAACTTTAACCTACAGCTGAGATGGGAAAGAAAAAAAATTGCGCTGAATTTTCTCATGTGAACTGTTGTGCGTGCGCACCTGTTGCACACGATTTGTGCCGTGTCTGAACACAATAACATTATGTGCAAGTCAGCATGAGGGCAGGATTGACCACGTGAAGACCTGGAAAACTATTTATATAGGGATGGCAAATGCTGGGTTTTCTTCAATCAGCGGCTGTGAACGACTATGCAGTCTACATCCACGAAGGCAGGAGGGTGCGAGATTTTCTGGGGGGTGCGCGGCGCTTAGAGGCATCTTTTTCCGAGATGCTACAGGTAGAAGAATGCAGTAAGGCCTTTGTAGCAGCCGGAACAGCATGTAGAACATTAGTTGCAATAACATAGATGGCTAGAGCAATGGAACTATGGAAGGCTAATGTAGAGGAAGCATTACTGAAAGGGTTTGAGATCATCTATAGTTGGTGCCCTTGCAAAAGTGAATTTGGTCATAGATTACATTTTAGATGCATCCCTAGATTCGGTAAGATCGCAGTGAGGAGGAACAACCTTTGTGAGATAAGAGACTTGACACCATTATTGAAAGCATAAGGAGGGAGTGTTTTCTTCTCATGACAGCAGAATAAGGTGTTTTTATGGTTGCACGCTGCAAGGAGAGTGTCCAGTGATGACAGGCAAGCTTCCTGCTGCAGGGATGAAACCTTTTTTCAGGGTTGATGTTGAGATGCCCTGTTCAGAGTTTGAAACAAGTGGGCATGAAATGAGGAGAGCAATCTTCGACAATCTAAGGCCCTCGGGCATGGTCAGCGCTTAGGCGCTGAGGCGCGCTGCTGCTCGGCAGTGAGCCCATGCAGCCGCAATGAGAGCGGCTTTAGCAGGGGCTCGCGCACGCTTCCGCACACTTGCGGAAGCGTGTGTCTTAACAAATCTTTCGTTTCTGAGCTCGCCGGAGCGCAGGGCCGGTCACGTGAGCGTTTGCCCAATGAGGGCGAACCAACTCCGTGATGTCACAGCCCCCCCCCCCCCTCCCCGACACGCCCCCGGACGGCACGCGGTCTAAGGCCAGGGAAAGCAGCCGCTTTCCCTCAGCCTCCGCACAGCTGAAGTCTCTATGGCCTCAGCCTAATAAGCACACGGAAAAAGCAGATAAACTAATATCTGTCCCAAGAGACTCAGACGGTAGGAGAAGATGGGAAATGTTAAAGGGATGTACTTTGGAACGAGACTGGTTATATTTAACAACTAACTTAAATGCACAGGATGAGGGGCCTAATGGGATATGTTTGTAGCCCATGGGTACTGACCCAAAAAGGTGAGGATAGAGGGGTTGTTGCGTACAGTAAAGGCGGTATAGGAAAAGCTAAGGAAAGCCATGAAACATACATTCGGACAATCTGAATGTGGTCTGTCCAATCAAAAAGCATGGAGACACTAGAAGTTGGACTCTCCTAGGAGAAGTTGTGCCACTTGGGCAGAGAAAATGTTAGAAGATATATCGACAATACATGTTTCCGGAAAGTTCAATGTGAATGCAGATTTCTTGAGCAGGAATGGTATACGGATCAGATGGAATGCTTCCTAAATAATAATAAGGATCTAAGATGAAGATGGGGTGTTCCGAAGAGCACCTCAATAGCCTTCGCTGAAAACTGGATAAAACGCTGTTGAACAGAAGTGTGCCAAAGGCCTTGTATTTAGTTGCACTCTGTGAGATGGGATATCCAACTGGCCTATGTGTTTCCATCTGTTCAGGTGATACCATGGGTACTTGACAAGATAAAATCAGACAAGACGATGGTCATTGCAGTACTTTTTTTTTGGGACGCGAAGAGCGTGGTACGCCCAGCTTGTCCCGCATGTGAGAAGAACAGCCATGGATACTTCTTCTATCAGTCGCATCCATTAAAATAAGGTTCTGATTGGGATGACAAATCTACAAAAGTGAGTATTAGTGGCCTGGAGATTGAGTAAGGCAAGCTGCTTAAGAGAGAATTATAAAAAAAAGTTGCAGATACTTTCTTGGCAGCAAGCAAACATTCAACTTCAAAGGGGTACTGTAGAATTAGGTTCTGTTTCTGAAATTTGTGTGATGAAATACATTACAGTATTTGAATTCTTGCTATCGGGACAAGACGAGGGACTGATGGGGATTTTCACTAACCGCTGATGCATAGTATTGCACATCCATGTCAATGGCTGTTAACGCTGAGTCGAGGTCCAATACCCCTTTATTGACGCTTGGTGAATTCCAGTCCTGATTTCTGTTCTTTAAAAGTCCACTTTCAGCATTATTGGAAAAATGGTTGGCGTTAATTGATCTAGTGGCCAACTTCTTGCAAGCAATATACAGATTGAAACCTCAAGTTAAGTGCAGTGCTTACTTGGGACTTGCCTGCATTTCTGAACGTTCTCACCGAGCATTGCTGTTAGACCATACAGCAGATCTCCGACATGTATCTCATATTTTAAACCCATGCTTCTTGTGGCAATTATATCAGCACACACAATTGGTGAACTGCAAGCCCTGTCTTTCAGGGAGACTCAAAGCTTTCAACAAGGATAAGATGGTACATAAACCATTGTGTGCCCAACGTAGTATCAACCTTTCACATTAGCCAAGAGGTTATATTACCATTCTTTTATCCAACCTTGCGAACAACGACAGATCTTTTCATTCTTTAGATCTGGTTTAGATGTTGAAGTTAATGCAGGACCCAGGACGGGTGCTTTGTACTTCCGTCCAAAGGAAGGAAGGATCAAAATCTTCCATAAAACGAAAATCCAGTGTGTTATAACCTGCATCAAGAAAATGTACATCAGCCAGAGCAAGCCAATTTCAGGTCAGACAGACAGAGATACGTGCACCTCATTTAAATATACTTTGCATACGAGCCTCTGATTGGAGGGGAGGGCTTGTAAATCAAATGTACTCCTTCTGTTAGAACACCCTCCCTGTTGGAACCAATAGAGATAAGGAGAGCAGAATGGCTGGGCTCTTCCTGTGCAAACTTTTGTTACCGCTTTCCATGTTTACAATTTAAAATATTTTAAAATACTTCTAGACATTTGATCTAAACAAACCCTTAAACAGGTCACTGCCATTGGTTGGTTTTAGTTCTATGATGGACTGCATATTTAAAATGATCTCAAACTATGAAACAGCCTTATAACAGCTGTTTTTGCCAGTTTAATGGTTAAGTACATTCACTTTACTAAAATTTTAGCATATGTAAAGTGGGACTTTTTATTCTTTCCAATCCTACTTGTACAGAGAGAGAAAGATCACGTGTAGTCCAAAAGATGAAGAGGTAGTTGTATAGTACTCGGCTCCCCGTTGCATTCACAACTATAACCCAGATGGCTGTCAAAGCAGACCTCACAAATGTAATGAATGTGTAAACTGAATACCAACATTGTCCTAGGCAGTAGTGACATATGGTCTTTTGTATCAGTCCTCTCCCCCCCCCCCCCCCCCCCGCAGTATGTATGTGGTAATACAACTCCCATTGAAGAAAATGCTGCACTATATTATATAGAATGTAAATAAAAAGAATTATTGGGATTTATTTACGTTTTACCATTCAATCTGCAGTAAATTGCAATGGAAACAGACTAAAACTGTAATAACATTGTAACACACACAGCAAGTGCAAAGTGTGCCGAATCAGAAAAGCTACTGTACAGTATGCACTTTCTATTTGAATCAGGACTTAAAGTGCCAATATTTTTTACATGATTTTGTTTTTCACTAGGTACCTATGTGATTTCACCTACTACACCTCCCTGCATCAGAGTCGGGGCAAATCTGTTTTTATCCACGTGCCACCCCTAGGAAAGCCTTACACAGGCGAGCAGCTGGGCAAAGCTGTGAAAGCCATTATCGAAGTGATTCTGGACATGCTGGAGCAAGCTGAAGACCAAATCAACTGTGACCACAAACACTGACCCACAGAAACTACTCCCTGCTGCCGTTCTCCCTTCTCTTGCACTTGTCTAAAGCTCTCCCTGTGAAAAGAAGTGTGCAGGAAACCCCCCAAGAGAAACAACATTGGCACTTATTTTTAGACGACAGAACATTCGTTTCTTTTTCTATGGGGAGTGCTTTTTTTGTTTTCCTCTCACGATTCACCTTAAGGTCTTATTATTCGATTGTAATATACCTGGCTTCTTCAGTGTGTTCATCCTTTCTCCTGGCAGCTTTGCAATGCGCTGCTGACACCTCTGGTATGACGGGGTTAAGAGCGCAGTCTCCCGGGCACTAAATTTAACTAAAGACAGTGATCTTTTTATTAGTTAAAAATTAGGTTGTCATTTTTTGCATAGTGAGTTTACAAAACAAGTTATTTAATAAAATATACAATTTTTATTGTCATACAAGATGTATTTTCAGAAGTGTCAGATAGTGACTGTATTTAATGACTGGATGGATTCATAATTTGGGGATCTTAAACGCTGATTACAAACTGTTGCACAGTTAATTTAAACCTCAATTGTGTTCACTTTTCTACGCAAATTTGTATTGTAAAGTTGTTGGGTTTTTTCTTTTTAAAGAAAAAAACGTTTTAAGAAATGTAAAGTTTAGGGTGTTTTTTGCTCATCTTGTGTTCTTTTTCCCCTTCTTGTGTTCTTTTTCCCCTTCATGGAGGACATAGAGTAGGCATGATTTATAATTGGAGCAGGATAAATAGGATTATTGATTGTGCTTCCCCTGCAGTTACTAACCGCAACATTTTTCAGGCTTTCAGAAGCACAATTTAGTGAGTTTTTGGAAATGTATTTCTTTTTCTTGGTTCTAAACTCTTAAATGCATCACTGTCATTAGTTAAATTAGGTTGAGGGCCCCTTTCTGTCATGTTTGGAAACCACTTGTAAATGCGTGTTTTTTGTTTATCAAAATGAAAGCTCTTTTTTTATGAATGCAGCAAAGATCCTTAGTCTGTAGGATAATATAGAAATATGTATGGTTACGTAACTGAAAGTGTTGGGAATAATTTGTCGTTGGTATTTACACTTTCCTTTGACATTTCAACCTTTTGAATATCGAATGTCCAATATTCCTTGGTACAATTGTAGCAGACGTGATTGCACCCGTTATCGCATGATCATGCATTATAACCACCACAAATTTTGTTGTGCGATTTGCCGCGGCTTCATTCAAACAAATGGAGCCATGAGCCAGATGCGAGATTTAGTGCCTTACCGCAAGAGAACAGGTGCAATATAACATCTGTTACATTTGTATGTTGAGATTTTATTAACATTGTCTAATGCACATAATCTTTTTTATGATAACATGTTTGTTCCGTATTGCAATTTGGTGGGTTTAAGGCATGGCAAAAGTTTATATACTATCAACTAATCATAAACCAGGAGTAATTTAATATTGGGAATCCGCTATTCATGTTTTTATCAAAGATCAGGAGGCCATGAAAATTTTTTAAATTAATAATTGATTTATCTTTACATATACTTTGTCTCATGGCTTTAATGGGAAAAAAAAAAAAAAAAAAAAAAAAAAAAAAAAAAAAAAAAAAGTTCTTGGAACCAAACATGCTGCCATATTTTTCCAGAGGGTTAGCTAAATATACCCTCTGTACACTAATGATTAAACACTGATTTATTAAAATAATATATAAAGCCTGAGACATGTTTATGCTGTTTGATCATCAAGAAGATTCATATGAATAAGTAATGCTGCAGAGTTCAAATAATATAATTTGTATAGAAAACATGCCTTTTAATTACATCAAATTTCTTATAGCTTCCAAATGGATTAACTACAATTGTACTGCAGGCAAATCATTCACTAATCAAAGGGATAATGAAACATGACATCTTTATTCTAAGAAAACGGATGTTTGTCTCATGACCTTCGGAGCACCCATACCCTGATCAACACCTTTGTGCTCAGAGAGGGCAAAGGGGGTCAATCAACTTGGGGGGGATAGAATTATTTGATGGTGACCAGACTCAAATCCCCAAGTGGGGTTATGCACAGTTATCAATGTATTAACGTATGTGCGTTAACACTTCTCACTGTGGCCCCCTATTCAATATGCTGTGAAAGTTTTCCAGTGCTTGAAGAGATCTACTTTTATATATTTGAGACCACAATTTCTTCCAGCATGGGGAAGACTGCTTCTCTGTGTGTTAAATAAGGGTGGGGTGAGAGATGGGGAAGTTATATTGCAATATAAAGGAGTCTTCTCAAAGCACAGTGGATTATGGCAGTGTGGTTTTCGGACCATGAATTAACGATACAATACATGCACTAAATGGAGAACAGGGTTAACATTAGGTGACAAACGGAAGGTCTTTTGGAACAAAGGACAGTAATACGCACAACTGCCTTTAATTATACAAGCATTACCAGAAGGTACATGAGGTTGAAAAAAGACATACAATTCAACTATGCTAAATTGTGATGACAGATACTTTATCCTATATTTGTATTTACTGTATATTAATCCATTGGAAGGCAAATAAAAAAAACCCAGGGAAATATCATCTAGTGATCTCTCATAAGGGGAAAAATAAATTATTTCCTGACTCAAAATCTTAGCAACCAGATTACTCCCTGGATCAAAATCCTTCCCATGTTTACTTATTTGATTTATCCCTGTATACCTTTCCCTTCTAAAAACATGTCCAGACCCTTTCTTTAATTTTTTTTTAAAAGATATCTATTGTATCTGCCATCTGTCTCCGTGGGTATTGAATTCCACAATTTAACTGCCCTTACTGTAAAGAACCCTTTCTTTTGTTGGTAAAATCTCCTTTCCTCCAACCGTAAGGGTTGACCCCGTGTTGTTTGTACCGTTGTGAAAAAATAGTTAGCAGAGAGTTCACTAGTTTATTTGCAGCATAATGTCCAGGTTGATGCCATAAATACCCTTTTTAGATTCGCGTTACCAGGTAGAATGGTGATGTACTGCCAATTCAAGTGAAAGAGCAGGAAAGTGTATTTTCCGAGGTCAGGAGGGGCCTCATGGCAAAAACTGCTTTGTAAATATAGGCCTCTATGCCCTAAATATTGTTAGAAGTTATTCCGATGGGCAAAGTGGCTGTGATTCAGCGTCCTGTTGGGAAGACAAATTGTGGTAGGAAAGTGGCATCAGCACATGCCATATTTAAGGGTAGAGATGCCCTTTTAACGCTTTCACTGCGAGCAGGCCAAGCAATGCCCCTCTAGCTCAAAGGGGTTCAATTACATGTAGTTTGTATAGAGCAGCGGTGTTTGAGGCTTTAACCAATGCACAAATCCTGTGCTAGCCATATGATTTAAAAAGCAAACTGTGCTGTTTGCTCCTTTCCACGGCCAGAACCTCTCACACACAACAGCGCAAGCTACTGTACAAAGCTCTGCATTTGCACGGATTCCCATATCTACCGCTGCTTCATTCAGGCGTTAATTTGTTGGGGTTTTTTTTTTTTGTTTTTTTTTTTGTTTTTTTTTTTGTTTGTTTTTTTTAAACCCTGCAGTTCCATTGGCAATGACCAGAGATTGATCCCATGAGCAAAGTTTGGTAATACAAGTATCGAATATACGTAGCATATAGAATAGAATATTTTACTCTTCAGTCATTTTTATTTTGCCATTATTTTACTTGGTAATTAACAGAAAAGGAAATGAAATAGCATAAATAATATAGAAAGATGTTTATTAAAAAGAACCCCCTCTTCTCCCCCCGCCCCCACCCCCTTCAGCATTTTACACACAAGATGAGTGGGGTGGGTTTCTGTAAATTGTCCACACATTTTTCCAGGGTTTGACAGTTCATAGTAGTGAAAAGCTCTGTTCTAAACTATACAAAGATATGTTGTATTATCTGGGAGCTTTGGAGGCAAGTAGATGCCAAGAAAAAGCCATTCAATAATTTGCCAATCACTAAATACGAAGTAAACATTTGTCGGTTTTTTTTTTTTAAATATATATGTCTGTAATTACTGATATCCTTTTGTTAGGTTGTGATATGTAAAGTGTTCTGTAGATCTGTAGCCTGAATTTTCTTTTTTCAAGAAGTTGTACAAATAATAACTATACTGTAGATAGATTTGCTTGTTTTTGTTCTAAACCTATTTAATACATAACACAAACGTCTGACTACCTCTGCCGCTATGGTAAACATGAACTCTTGCAGTGCCAGCAAGACCTTGCCTTACAATGAGTTGCAGGCCCCATCTGGCAGCAAAGAGTTCAATGAATTTCATGTAACAATATAACGCCCAATGCCTTTTCAGGAATTGTTCTTATGAAAGCACCAGCCTGTATGAAACACAAGTATATGACATGTGTTTTGTTCAAGTATCATGAATGTATAGGAATGTGCACACAGTTATAGTTAATATATCACCACGTATCCTCGTGGAAAAGTGCCGAAACGGCTGTGAGCCGGGATCCTTCTACCTCTCTCTCTTTAGGCCAAGCTTTTTCTCCCACATCAATGAGGTCTGTGAATTCCTCTATCATGATTCAATGTTAAACTGCAATTATTTGTTTTGCAGAACTTTTTCTCCAACAAAATACAGAACATAATTTAAAAAATATATATTATACAGGAAATCTTACAAATTCATGCATATGTCCTGTTTCGTACAGATATGCAATATAAAACAAGCACTTTCCATCTGTCTTAAAATACAGTATTTTAAAGGGGTTGTCACATATAGTGGGAAAGAAAGAAAAAACATTTCACTTATTAATGAAATTGGCTTCATTAGAAGAATGTAATCATGCTTAAAGTAAAAAGTTCATCTAGTTGCTCTCTGTGTTTCCTGGCAGATGTCTACAATGCATTGTACATTCCCATTTTACTATGTAATTCAACCATCATATTGTAATATGAAATTGCACAAATGTATAATTCACTGACAATCTTATTACTAAGGGCATTGTACACACTTCTGTTAATAAAACCAAACACCTTTTATATTTGATATGTGCAGGGAGTGGCTCTTTTGGATAATAGGGCCATAGCATCTCTTTCTGTATGTGTTTAGATGGGGCTTCATTCATAAGAAGTAAGGAAGTCACTCTATTATCATGTAATGGGTAGCCTGCTCTGATACTATAAAATGTAATACCCGTGTATCATTTAATAAATGAATAAAATAAATGTGTTTTTCAAACATTTTCATAGCTTTAGCCTAGTGGTTAAATTCTAAGGAACCTATTCACTAATAAAATGCAACAATTGTCAACTGTTGTGTCCAGTGCCTATTAACTGATACTGATGGTTATTTCACCTTGGTGAATAGACTTGTTATAGTTCTGCCAGTTGGATCTCTGCACATGCCATATGGAAATATGAGTGGCTGAGCTTCAGTGTATGGTGTTTTGGGTTATACTGCTGATGTATGATGACGCATCTCCAAGTTTAAAGAAAGGCTATAGCCTTTTTAAATGGCTTTCCCCATAAGCTCTGCAATGCGTTTCTGTCCTGTACAAGCACTGGAGGGGTTACAATTCTCGTCAACTATTGTAGAGGTGGTAGTACTATATCTCAATGCACTTCAGCCTTCTAGTGTTATACTTATTTTGAAAAAAAGATGTTTATATCTAAATATAGTTTTTTCTTTTTGTATAGTGCAGAAACAGAGATTTTATTTTAGAAAGGATGTAGCCTGGCTTTAAATCCTATTGATTTATATACCAGCTACCCTAGACAGGTCCTTGTTCAGAGCCAAGTCTTTAACCAAGCTCAGCATTTTATTTGCGAATTGACCAACAGGACTACAAAAGTAAAAACCCGTCTATAGGATGATGGAGTCGTTTTTGGTCACCTCGATACAAGTGTCTTACCCCATCGCTTTTAGAGGTGTCTGCATGAGCAGTAAAAAGGATCAGTGGGAATGACCTATTATTTTATTCTGCAAACTATGATGGCTCCGAATTTGTAAAGCACCATTTGCTGACTTCAGTGGAACTTATGGGCAAGAGTGTCTATTGCAGTTTGCAGACTGAGGTCCTATATGTGAGGTAAACGTCTTCAAGGTTGATAAACGGATGGTTCATCTAGCCGGTGTTAAAATATCTCAGGTATTGACTTGTGAGTTTTTGTGCAATTTAGAAGCCTTACAGAGCCAAAACCACCACCCAAAGTGGCTTCACATCACTCCGTGCAATCTTGCAGTGCCTTGTAAAACCAAACCATTTACCATAGTGAAAGGGCTGTGACATCTCATCTGATTTCATTTTGTTCAGAACACTTCATTGTCAACTCTGGAATTCTACGTCTGTAATGAGTATTTGCATTTAATAAAATGAGAGGGGAAAAAATGAATGTGTTGTCTTATTGCTGCTACACACTTTTTTATTCAGTCTGATAAAGCAGGATAACTACTGTACTCCCAGCTAAAAAGAAACAGTGGGAATAACTGTGTCAGATTTATAAAAAGAAAAGGAATTCAATTGAACGGAGCTAGAGTTTTCTTTCCTTTCACAATTCTGGGGATATTTTACACTGTTTTTGCAAATGTTAGAAGGGGGGGAAAGTGCACTGAGAACTTAAAGTAACATCATTGGAGAACACAAATTCAGGTAAATACATTCTAAAATAAAAGAAAAACATTATTTTAAAAAGCTTAACCTATAGAGAGCCATAAAAATGCTTTGTATGACTCGTGTTCCTTATAACCTCTCTAATTATATCCCCTTTCTGTGATGCTTCATTTAATGTGTATTACTGGCCATATCCATAGTACTGTACTCTTTAAAAAAAAAATTTAATCTGATATATATTCTCAAAAGAAGTGCTACTGTGTGTGGACAAATGTATACAACAAAAGACAAGAATATCCAATGCTACATCCAATGTGACAAAATACATAGTTAAATACTTCAATGTTTATATTCTCATGAGTAAGGGTAATTTAGTTAAACCCTTTGGCCAAAGTGTTCTCAGCCTGCTGCCACGTCACGGTATGAACAGTAAGCAGGTCCTAACACTACCTGTGAATTTAACAGAATTCCAGCTTTCTCACATGATGATCAATAAAACCCTTATTCATGACGGGCAAGGAAAAATTGTTAAAGCTCAATACCATCCTGCAGATGTAGCAGACAGCACTGCGAAGATATTTAACGCATTAAATGACCAGGTTTCATTGTTTTCAATGGTAGCATTTGTTCTCTTGATCACGTTATTAGTGTTATTTCTTGCATTAACCTGTGTTAACTACATCAGTATCCTGCTCTAAATAAAGTGATTTTGAAGTAGATATTCTTGCAGCACTTATCTGATACAAATGTGAGCCCTTTTCTCTGTGTCGTAAGGCTATCTTGTTTTGGCATGCTTCTGGAGTAGGTTAGAATCGATACTTTGACTAGTAAAGTAACATTTTTCCATCACTTTCCTGCCTTCAAAAATATATTCAGTGTATTCGGCATTAGTAGAATTCCCTCCTGCTGAAAATTAACATGCTACTGTTGTGAGACCTATGGTGTATCTTCTGTATCGCTCCTTTCTAATTGCATTAGTCATCGCACTTACTTTTAATTATCCTACTGTAGCATGTAATCAAACATGAAGTGTTCTGTTGTACTGCAATAAACATTTTGTTGGCTTTTTCCTTCTTAGAAATAGCATGGCCCTTAGCAATATATTGTAGGCTCCTATTCAATATGCCATCAAGCTGTATCTTCCCCTTGTTCGGGAAGATTTAGGACCTTATTAATGAAGCTCTGCCATAAGCTAAATTAGATGGCTTCTGTTACTGGAAGACACCCTAAAGCCCACTTAAGTGGATTGGATGCACCAGAAGGTGTCCTGTGGAATATAACCGCTTAGTAAATATGGGCATTTAGAGGCCATCATTATCATCTGAGATCTGACTCCAAAAGACTGTTCATGGTCCCAAGGTTCAACAAAGTTCTTCTCTTACCATGCACCCCATAACTTGAACAGTCTACCAGAGACTCTCACTGCCGCCACCAGTCTAAGTTCTTTCAAAACTAAAGCTGTCACATTTTAATCTGGTCTGTAATTTATATACGCCTATAATATGTATTATCTTTAACTGTGCATGCAATGTCTTGTATATAATGTACGGTATAACCCTTTCCCCTCATTGTAACTATGTATTTGTCATACGTCTGTGCCCATCCCACAGCCACCGTCCTCTACCCATTCCGCAGCCACCGGCCCACCCGCAGCCACTGGACCCCCTCCTGCAGCCACCGGCCTCCCTCCCCGCAGCCACCAAGCCTGACCTGAGACCATCCCCAAGGTAAGTCTGATTTTTATATGTATTGGGGGTGGGGGTGTATTTCTTTATATGTATTGGGGTGTGTTTTTTTATTTATTTTTATATGTATTGGGGAGGTGGGGGTATTTTTTATTTGTATGTTGGGGTATATTTTTATATGTATTGGGGGGATCGCACATCTTTTACCATTGTGTCCAGTATTTTTGGACAAGCCACCTGGCAACCCTACCCAGGATATACTTGAAAACGAGAGGTATCTCTCAATGTACAGTACTACTTCCTGGTAAAACATTTTATAAATAAATTATGTGAAACTGTTTCACTTGAAGCCACCAGATGGTGCCGCTACCACCACCTTGAAAATTATACAGCAGCATAAGATTGAAGCCTCTTATAGTCTCGGTCGGGGATGACTGCCATTTCGGGTGTGTGTGTCCTCAAACCTCCCTCCAAATTATGAGGGAGAGATGCCGATGCACAGCTGAGGTACAGTAACAGTACCCTGGGATATTTCCTAAGTGTATACATATACATACACATACATACATACGTGAAAAAGAAAGTACACCCTCTTTGAATTCCATGGTTTTACATATCAGGACATAATAACAATCATCTGTTCCTTAGCAGGTCTTAAAATTAGGTAAATACAAACTCAGATGAGCACCAACACGACATATTACACCGTGTCATGATTTATTTAATAAAAATAAAGCCAAAATAGAGAAGCCATGTGTGAAAAACTAAGTACACCTTATGATTCAATAGCTTGTAGAACCACCTTTAGCAGCAATAACTTAAAATAATAGTTTTCGGTTTGACTTTATCAGTCTCTCACATCGTTGTGGAGGAATTTTGGCCCACTCTCTTCTTTACAACGTTGCTTCAGTTCATTGAGGTTTGTGGGCATTTGTTTATGTACAGCTCTCTTAAGGTCCAGCCACAGCATTTCAATCGGGTTGAGGTCTGGACTTTGACTGGGCCATTGCAACACCTTGATTCTTTTCTTTTTCAGCCATTCTGTTGTAGATTTGCTGGTGTGCTTGGGATAATTGTCCTGTTGCATGACCCAATTTCGGCCAAGCTTTAGCTGTCGGACAGATGGCCTCACATTTGACTCTAGAATACGTTGGTATTCAGAGGAGTTCAAGGTCAACTCAATGACTGCAAGGTTCCCAGATCCTGTGGCTGCAAAACAAGCCCAAATGATCACCCCTTCACCACCGTGCTTGACATTTGGCATGAGGTGTTTGTGCTGATATGCTGTGTTTGGTTTTCACCAAACGTGTCGCTGTGCATTATGGCCAAACATCTCCACTTTGGTCTCGTCTGTCCAAAGGACATTGTTCCAGAAGTCTTGTGGTTTGTTCAGATGCAACTTTGCAAACCTAAGCCATGCTGCCATGTTGTTTTTAGAGAGAAGAGGCTTTCTCCTGGCAACCCTTCTGAACAAACCATACTTGTTCAGTCTTTTTCTAATTGTACTGTCATGAACTTTAACATTTAACATGCTAACTGAGGCCTGTTGAGTCTGAGATGTAACTCTTGGGGTTTTTTTGCAATTTTTCTGAGCATTGCACGGTCTGAATGTGAAGTAGAGACTGCTGAGGATCTCCCAGGGCTCAAACCACTGTACCCAACCTGTATATGCCTTAAATTCATAAAGTCTTAATGGAAGCCCAAATAGCCACAATGGAATAAACCTGCAGGGTAATGGTTCAAAGTGTCTTGATGGTGATCACAGATGGCACTGTGTCCCGGTAATCAAGTGAACAGCAGCAAGGTAGATTGTCCTATGTACATAAGCAGCAAAATGGCATTGATAGGAATATTGATAGTACTCACAGTCTGTGACTAGTCAGGGCTTTCCTGCAGCGTGCATCTCGACTGGTGTTGCATAAACAGAGTAGTTCCTGTGGATCCACGTGGGTAAGGAACCGGAAGAGCACAGCAAAACGCAAAGCGGGGACCAGGCAATAAAGCTGCTATTAAAAGTGAGGTTTATTTATATAAAGCACACAACAACATGGACAGGAGGAGGTGAAGTATCCCTCTTACGCGTTTCACGCTCTCTCAGCGCTTTTATCAAAGAGTAAAATACTCGTGCACAACCTTCCTGGATATAGGCAAGGACATAACTCCGCCCTCAACGTTGCGTCCCCTCCACCAATGAAAACGGAGCCTCATAACAGACCCGGTTGGTAAACAAGGAGGAGGAGAACGCAAATGAGCCACGAAGGGAAAAGGGGGAGGAGACAAGACCGAGCACACAAACAGGACAGGACAATATAACAACATATAAACATATAAATAGTAGAAAAAACGGATATATAATGAAATAAAATTAATAAAAACAAATGAACACTAGCCCCTGTACCTTAAAACAAAATACACGGTCTGACCTTGGGGTGAATTTGCTGGGACGTCCACTCCTGGGAAGATTGGCAACTGTCTTGAATGTTTCCACTTTTGAATAATCTTTCTCACTGTAGAATGATGGACTTTAAATTGTTTGAAAATGGCCTTATAACCCTTCCCAGATTGATGGGCAGCTACAATTGCTTCTCTAAGATCATTGCTAATGTCTTTCCTCCTTGGCATTATGTTGACACACACCTGAATGCTTCAGACCAGCAAACTGATAAAACTTCGGCTTTTATAGATGTGGTCACACTTGCTGATGATCAATTAATCAAGGGCATTTGATTAGCAGCACCTGTCTGCTACTTAGCATCTTAATTCCTATGGAAGCAGTAAAGGTGTACTTAGTTTTTCACACATAGCTTCTCCATTTTGGCTTTATTTTTGTTAAATAAATCAGGACACGGTGTAATATGTCATGTGTTGTTGTTCATCTTAAGTTGTATTTAACTAATTTTTAGACCTGCTAAAGAACAGATGATTGTTAATATGTCCTGATATGTAAAACCATAGAATTCAAAGAGGGTGTACTTTCTTTTTCACATGAGATACATATATACGTACGTGTGTGTCTGTGTCTGTGTCTGTCTGTGACATAGTAATGTACAGTACAGTACCTCTAAGAATGTACTTTGGAAGACAAAAAAAGTAATGGAAAATGTTAGATATTACAGTTGGATACACACGTTCCTTTCTGGCGTCTGATTTTCTTAATATTGCTCAAATCTGGCAGGGACCTGTATTATTTTAAGAACCCATTTATCAGTTTTATTGCCATTCCTAGCATAGATATTTGCTCTTCTTCCAACTCCGACGCTCTCGGTCTGATCTCATCCTTCTGTTTATGCTACTGTTACGCTGCTATCTGCTCTGACCTTTTTACCAAAGTCATTTTGTGTGCTCCATAAATTGTCTAACCTGCTTCCTTTATGAAACACCAAGGCCCCGTGTATCAACACAAAGAAATGTTGCATTGACGCACTGCTGGGGTTGCTTAGCGGTAATATTACTGCCTTTGAAGTGGATGAACCCGGTTTTTAGCAGTGTCTGCTCATCCTGAATAAATCACTTTATCCCCTTGTGCCTCTGGCACCAATATTAGATTGTAAGCTCTGAGGTTTTTTTTTTTTTCTGATGCCTTTGAGCTGTCAGACGTAAGAAGCTTTGATTAAGTTCATCTGATTTGCAACAGATTGTAAGATGGGTTGACATGCAGTTTGCCATCTGAGAGGTTTCTGATGCAGAGACAAAGGATGAAAAATGATGCACATAATTTCATATACCGGTATCCAATTATAATATGTACGTCCTAATTCCTCTGTAATCCTTTTGACATTCTGGAAATCAAAGTGATGCACAAAGGGCAAAACTGGAGCAATCGGCAACTGCTCCCTATAACGCTTCCTTCAACTGCTCCCTATAACGCTTCCTTCAACTGCTCCCTATAACGCCTCCTTCAACTGCTCCCTATAACGCCTCCTTCAACTGCTCCCTATAACGCCTCCTTCAACTGCTCCCTATAACGCCTCCTTCAACTGCTCCCTATAACGCCTCCTTCAACTGCTCCCTATAACGCCTCCTTCAACTGCTCCCTATAACGCCTCCTTCAACTGCTCCCTATAACGCCTCCTTCAACTGCTCCCTATAACGCCTCCTTCAACTGCTCCCTATAACGCCTCCTTCAACTGCTCCTTATAACGCCTCCTTCAACTGCTCCCTATAACGCCTCCTTCAACTGCTCCCTATAACGCCTCCTTCAACTGCTCCCTATAACGCCTCCTTCAACTGCTCCCTATAACGCCTCCTTCAACTGCTCCCTATAACGCCTCCTTCAACTGCTCCCTATAACGCCTCCTTCAACTGCTCCCTATAACTTTTTCGCCAACTGCTCCTATACACACTATAACCCTCCCTTATGGCTCCTATAACTCATTTCTATAATTGCTCCCTGGAACTCCTGCGCTAACTACTCCTATAACCACTCTCCCTAACTCTTCCCTATAACTCTTCCCCTATCTGTTCCAGCAGAGTATCTTGATTAATTGACACACAGGTCAGCAACATTGCAATACCTCTCAACATTACAACTGTGATATCCCAGTCTGGATTGACATCCCTCAGCCATAACCCCTATAAAATGCTGCCTAAGTATAGAGTTTAGATTTCCATGTTCTGTATGTTTACGGGACACACCTCTGACTTTGGATTATGACACACAAGGAGACTCACAGATGTAATGAAAGTGAAATCAGAGCCTCGCTCTGCCCACGCTACCTGCTTCTAGCCATGATAGTGTAAATATTTAGAGTTCAGCCTTCTTTTAGCACCCCTCACCGCTGCGATAGAGAGATTTGGCAAGAGTGCATGCCAGCTTAGCTATTCACAGTGTGGAGTGTTCAAATATTTTGTTACAATTTCCTGTTTCAATGTTGCAGTGTTCGTGTTGTAAGAGAATTCATCCCCTCATGTTACTTGACAACATACAAGAACACATCAGCTGCCCCCATAGGTTATATTAAAATCCCAAGTTGCATCACTGTATATAACAAATAAATGGGTTAAATGCTAGTTGTTTGCATTTAAATCTAAATATGAACCTTACACGCATACATTTGATATAATTACACTCTTAAAAGTTAAGACCACACTCTATACTGCATCCTAATATTATTTTGTTAATCCCTTGAATTGGTAGAGTGACCAGCAAATGCATTAGTCTGCACTCCGCCGGGGGGTGGGGTGGTTTATTTGGGCTGCAGGGACACCAGGAATAAGACCCTTCCGAATTTCCCAACCCCTGTTAGGACAGAGTAGGATCAACTCTCAGATCATTTATTAGTGTGAATACTGACAGCTGAAAATGCATAAGGTTTTCACTGTCTTCTTGATAAAACTAACTTCAACCCATGGTTTGTCTATGGATGAAAAGATCTGTCTCCTATTCCTCAAAAACCATTGGGGAGAAAAGGTTGGGTTCATACAGTGCCGTATGATTTGGTTATCTATCTAAAGTGGTAAAGTAAACAGCAATGCAGCTCTAACCTAGTTACTGAAAACTGTCTCTCCAGCAGCAAAAGAGTCACCACTAACCAGTTGCGTTGAGTTATGTGTGGTTAATGAACCACTGCCAGTACTTAAGAACAAGATAGGGAGGCAGTCACGTCTGGAATGCAGACCAGAACAATCCACAGTGGGAAAAGTGCCAAGCAACAGACTTTAAGTCACATATTCAATTAATATAATTAACCTTGAGGAACAGAGACCAGAACGACATTGCCACTGGGTTCAGTCCCAAATACCTCAACTGTCTATCATGATAAAAAAAAAATTGCCATTTTTCTCCAGGCAGTTACAAACACTATACAACTCTCACTTATTCTCGTATTCTTTTGCGTTTTCTACATATAATCTACCTCTGGATGGTACCGGCCATCAAGCAGTCTTGAGGCCTTGTGTGTGTTCTATTCAGATCTTGGGGAGACAATCAACCCCAAGAGGGGCTGAAGGCCTGTCTCTCTCTCCCAGCCGTAGAGACTCGAAGCTCCACTCCTCTACCACATGAGGAGGAGAGCTGGACTGCAGGTCTGAACTCCAGGAAGGGGAGATCTCAACTGACTATAACTTTGAGTGCCTTCTCCTTAAGGCACAGAGAGGGAGGGCACAGAGTCTGCGCCATGATTGGCTGTACACAGACTCAGTTCACTTCCACCCCTGTCACTCAAGGAGGCAGCGTGAGGAGGGGTAAACCCCACAGGACTGCCTGCCACTGCCTATAACTACTGAAACTTGCGTGACAGTAGGCAGAAAGTATAGTCTGGACAAGCCATGGCTAAACAAATATAGGATAAAGTATCTGTCTACAGTTAGCATAGGTTGAGCAAGATGGACATATGTTTTTTTTTTTTTCAATCATCTTCTATACTGTATAACTATGTGGCTATGTAACTCAGCGGTGCGCAAAAATTTTAGTCTGCGGCCCCCTGCCTGCTCACGTCCCCCCTCCCCTTACCTGATTGCCGGCAGTTTCAGAGGTCATGACGTCATGTGACCCCACAGTGTATCGGCAGAAGCCGCCGGAGACCAGCTAAGTGAGTTACAGAGGTCTCGCGTGCGCTCCCCCGGCATTTAATTTAAATGCTTTGGGGGAAAGTGCGGGACCTCTGTAAGCGCCGTGCCCCCCAATTTGCGCACCCCTGATGTAACTGATATACATATGCAGAACAATGGTGGAAATGCTGTGAGGAAGTAGTAGCAATGTGGACAGTTGCAAGAGATCCTTAACTTGCTACGGGTCAAAAAATGGAGTTCTAATGTAGTGGAATTACCATTTCTTTCTTACGTACTTCTTGAAAAAGTACATAGGAAAGAGATTGTCGGAAATGTTTTTGTAGAAGAAAAAAAAGTGCTAGAATCCAAATAATAATAATTTAAAATAAACTATGTTAAATAATTCAGCTTTAAATAAAGAAATGTGGTACAAAATCCACACACCCTATTAATACTCCCATCCCATTCCTAATAGATTAATAATCACTGTATACAGTATAGTGTCTTATTGACCACCAGAAAAGGGTGCTGGGACTCTGGAGATTGTGCATTTTATGGCTGCATTACAAAGTGGGCCCTAATAAAATAGCAGGTTCCACTGCAGCAACATTACAACGTAGAACAAATGTAAACATAAAAAAAAAAAGAGATGGTTTGCATTCTCTAGTCTGTAAAGATGACGCACACAGCAGCAGTTATCAATGTAAGAAAATCCATTACATGCAAACCTAACTCACTAATGATCATCTAAAAGGAGCAACCCAAGCGGGCGATTTTGTGTGTGCAAATGTTTTATCATGGGGTTGAAGCAGAGGTTCTCTGGAGCTGAACCCCATTCATTTCAGCTCCAGGGAGTCCCTGCTTCCGGAGATGCTTCTCACCGAAAGGGAAGCTGTTATCTCTCTGCTTTTTAAAGCCGCGGGCCAAATAGGAAGCCGCAGCAGATGATGTCACGGCTTGCTATTGGCGCACAGGGCATGGGAGCTTTACGTGATCCCTGCTAGCCGAGAGGCTGCTGGCACCCCTTACGGAGCAAGGGGTCCACGGACCTGAAATGAATGGGGTTCAGCTCTGGAGACCCCCTGCTTCAATCATATATTTAAATTAAAAAAACAAAACAAATACAACAACTAAAAATCGCCCACTTGAATTGTCTCTTTAAATGGGGAATCGATAACGGCTGGATCGGCCTATGTAGAATAAGCCGCGAAATCTTCTGACCTCCTTACCAGTCTCATCTGAGAACACTAGAGGGCCACATTGAGCCTTCAGTTATATTCTGCTCTATGTGCTCCAGAGCCAGGACCAGAGGTAACTAATGGCAGCAATATGTTTAACAGTTTGAAACTACTGTGGTTGGCCGATTTACATCTTTTAAATGTAACCATTTATTTTTAAAGATGCTAAATAGCTGTGTATTTATTTAGCCCATCATTTGAAGAGATTGGGACCTAGACAAAAAAATATATATATATATATATATATATATATATATATATATATATATATATATATATATATATATATATATAATTTCAACTCTGATTGTTTTAATGTACAACGGGGGAGAGGGGACTTCCACAGCGTTCCTCCAACCCAGTGATGAGCCAAAGAACCAGATAAGGATAGTATACAGATAAGAATAGTTCCAGCTGCACTAAATTCAGGTAGCAGTGTATACATACTGTACATTTTCAGGATACATATTATTATTTTAAATACTTAGGAGATTATGTATGAAAGTATTCCCAACTGGAACTAAACCTTGATTTATCAAGAATAAATTCCCCTACAGTACAATGGGAATTCTTGCTTTGATAAACATGGGATGGTTTCTTTGCTCCGGTTCTGCAACCGGGACACTTTGAAATGCAGCTCACTTTGGGGTATGTGCTAAGTGCCACAAATTGATATGCATCAATTTTCCAAACTCAATGTAATTGTGCTTGTGTGTGCCTATGTAGTAACCTCAAATTTCTCCTTCTGCGCCAGCTGTGTAAAAAAAAAAAAAAAAAAGGTGTAAAAGTTGTCCAAATTCATGATGTAACATGTATTATTTTCACAGTGTGGCTATTATAAATAATATTACACTAATAATTGCTATTTACTTTTTTTTTTTTAATATACAATTATGTTTTAAATTACATGGTATTAGGGGGCGTGGCCTGGAGCTTAACCAAGATGGAGGTGCGAAGCTGAAGCTCCACAAAGAGGGATCATTAACTCATACCCATCCTGGCCCATACATGGTCAAATTAATCAAAGTTAAACAAACCTGAATAGCTAAAGAAGCAGTGAATATTTAGAGAACATAAATACAAATTTTGGACATTATATGGACAATCTATTAATAAAATTGTGTTTTGGGGTCTAGCGGGTGGGACAGCAAATTGCAGGAGCGGAGACTCATCAAGGAACTTGGGCTGCTGCCCTCTTCCCCCCCTGGCTTTCCTTGCCGGGTCCACCAGGGCAGACTGCCATAAGGGCAAGCTCATTGGAGGGAGAAAGAGGGGGGGGGGGTGAAGTGAGTAGCTGCCTCTCCAGAAACATAAACTTCCCAGCCAAACTGATAGTCGATCAGAAATGACACAGGAATACAGCCTAATTTAAACTAAATAACATACCTAAGACTCGGGGGCCCTTATGTATCCCTCTCCCCTACAACATATACACCGTCGTGCGGCCGGAGCAGGAGACCTGCGAGGGAGGGGGAGCGGCCATTTTGCCCCCTGAGCAGCGCAGAAGTGGTGCTAGAGCAGCTGGGACTACCATCAGAGGGAGGGGAATCAAACCCTCGCAGGGTGGCTGGAGCCCTGAGGTGTTCCCCCTGGGAAGCAGGATCCACCAACGACAGGCAAGAAGTGACGCGGAGCACCAGACCTGAACCCCAGTCAGACTTTGGGGGCAGGCGCTGGGTCTGGAGTAGCATCTTGTTGCCGTACCCCTGAGCAACTGCTGGTCTGTACCAGCAATCTCCCCCCTGGTGCATAGACTTGAGAGCGGAGAGTTCCTCCCTGGCGGACAAGCCCGGCTCTGTGGAGCGGGGATGGCATGCAAGCCCTGATCTGGACCCCGATCCAACGCCGGAGCGAGATGGCCACCACGGGCCTGTGAGGAGGAGTGGGGTGGAGGTGGCTGGGTTCGAGACAGGAGCGGCCGTCTTCACCCTGTTGGAGGGACCCCATATTTGCTGGAGTTGTTTAATGCATTTCTGGAAGGAAAAACAATCCCAGAACAAATGTCAAAAGCAGCACTAGCGATTCTACATAAAGAGGGCAACGACCCTCTGAGTTGTAGTAGCTATAGACCAGTCTGACTCCTCAACACTGATGTAAAAATCCATAGTAAAATTCTAGCCAATTGACTTCAACCGATACTCTCTAAACTCATATAGACCAGGTCGGCTTTGTTTCAGAGAGACAGGCTTCAGACAACACCAGAAAAATAGTCAATATAATCGAACATATCAACGCCACCAAACCAAAAGCTATACTACTAAGCCTCAACGCTGAAAAGGCGTTTGATAAAATAAATTGGCAATTCCTTAATAAAGCAATGGACGCTTCGAATTCAAGGGCTCATACCTGGCAGGTATACAAGCTCTATACAAATCCCCAACAGCCACCTTGAAACTGCCAGGAGGGAATTTGAATAAAATAAAAAATTCGAATAGTACGAGACCAGGCTGCCCCCTCTCACCATTTTTATTCGCTCTCACCATTGAGCCTCTATCTTGCACAATCAGAAATAACCCAAACATTCGAGGCCCTAGTATTGGCTCATAAGTATATAAATTGTCCCTCTTCGCAGATGATATTATACTGACAATTACAGACCCTTTAACGTCCTTACCAAACCTACAAGCCTCCTTGGCAGAGTTCGGGGCACTCTCTGGGTACAAGATAAATGCCGAAAAATCTGAAGCTCTAAATCTCACGTTATTCAAACATGAACTAAAGTTATTACAGCTCAACTTCAACTATAAATGAAAAGATAATTCTATAAAATATCTGGGAATCCACCTAACCAAGAACTATAAATCTCTGTATAGACACAACTATCAAGATCTGTTCTCCCAGATTAAAAAAGATCTGACAAGATGGAACGATTTTCAGATTTCTTGGTTGGGTCGAATAACCTCTGTAAAAATGAATATTTTGCCAAGATTGCTATATCATTTTCAGACGTTGACAGTCCCTATCCCCCTTAAACAGTTGAAAGATTTATAAAATACAATTTTTCAATTCATCTGGCAAAAAAAGAAAGCAAGAGTATCTAGGAAAATTATGACAGCCCCAAAGCTGGGTTGTAGATTGGCGGTCCCCGACATTAGAAAATACTATTATGCTTGCCACCTGAAACAAATAATACATTGGCACACCCCAGCTAAATCTTATTGTTGGGTGGATATAGAAACCCCATTTGCAGATCCGGTCTCGCTCCCAGCCCTTCTTTGGGTAAATAAAAATAATGATAAAACGAGTGACAAACAGAGACACTTGGGAGTGATCAACTTCACCCCAAGTGTTTAGTACTCCGCAAAATCTAAATACAGATTGATTGCATCCACCTCTAGATTGGTGCCATTGTTCGATAATCCTGGATTTCCTCCTGGGATGGCATCCAGAGCATACGATATTTGGAGGGAGAGAGGGTGTTAGATTTTGGTAACATGGTAATGAAGGATCATGTCATCGGGTTTGACGAACTACATCTCAAACAGGCTCTCCCAGAAAGCGAGCTTTTTAGATATCTTCATGTTAGGCACTATCTCCAATCTCCCCGCACCCTTCCTCCAGCCCCCTCTACAGGATTGTAATCCCTGTGCAGAAATAGGGGGTACCAGAAAGGGCTGATCTCTACTGTTTATAAATGCCTGGAGGCCTTGTCCCTTTCCCTGGACCTTGTATATAAGGGGAGGTAGGAGAGGGATTGCCAAGTAGAAATAGACCAGGACGTCTGGGATGAGATATGGGAGGTAACCTCGATATGTACAGTCACCAAAGAAAATATCTATAAAATCCTCTTTAGGTGGTACCTAACACCTGCCAGGTTACATAAGATGTTCCCGGGTTCCACAAATCTTTGCTGGAGAGGATGTGGCCAGGTGGGAGACATATCTCACATTTGGTGGTCCTGTCCGAAGATCCAGAAATACTGAGCCACCTCTGCTGAAGCAGGGATATCCTGACCTGTTGGTGGCCCTTGAAGACTGGAGTTGGCCACCCCTGGTCTATGCTATCCTTTCTGTGGTCTATTTACCGCAAAGTAACTGTTTTCTGTATTTGTATCTTGTGAAAAATAAATGTTTTTATTTTCTCCTGGAACACTGAATTCAATCATATCAGCTAGTTGCCTGATAAGAGATTTGCATCACGAAACGCTTTGGAAAGAGGCTTTTTGAGAATAACACAGAGAGCTCTCCTCTGCACCTTTTGGCTTCTGCCGGGTGTCTGCATGCACCAACAGCCCATGTCACTGGTGGAGCAGTGAGAAGAGCTCCACTCTCCCCTGATAAGCTCCTTTGTGTTGTTGTATACTTTCAGTGCAATGCTTTTTTTATCATTCAAAGATGAAGTTTGAGTTACACTGGTGTGTTTTGCTCTCTCTGTGCTCTAGATATCAGCTACTTATATTTATCTGTTTGACTAATGATGGCTTTATACTTTGCAACCACAGAGCAAAGCAAAAATAATTCATCTGTGTCTTTGAGTACTGACAAACAGTCTTATCACTAAAATACATTAAAGATTGTAAAACCCTCCCCCCTACACTAAATGTGCAACGGGGGCATGTGGGGCCTTATCCGGCGGCAATTGTAGAAGTTGGACCCGAAGTCTGGTGTGGCCTAGGGCCCCTGTAGAAATGCCGGAATGTGGCGTTCGTTAGTATGGACGGATGGGCCCCTAACAGTCAGTGTCCTGATGCAGCTGAACTGGCTGGTAGTCCTATGGTAGTTCCGCCACTGGTAAGATTTTTTTTTTTTTAAAGGGGTCAATCAGTTCAATTGACTCCATTAAACATGCCACTGTCCTTAGTTAACTTAAGTCCTAGAAGGGACTAGCCCTTTAACTATGGCAGACTATTGATGTTTGTATTGCACAATCTGAATAATTTGGAATCCCCACTGACCTTTTAGCTACATCCTGGAAATTATACACCGCGTGATTCAGGTATCTGCTAATCATCAGGTCTGAGAAAACTTAGGTTTGCTGTTCTGTGTCTCGAATTAGATATTCCTCTCCAACGGATTGGTGTGTCAGATAACTGTTTTCTAAACCAACAAAGGAGTGTAGCAGATCTAACCGCAGAAACATGTTTTGAGTGCACCCCACTGTCCCAACATGTTTAAAGAATTCCAGGGCTGTCTGATGCCTACACATCCTTGTTACCTATAGACTATCTCAGGAATATTTATTTACAGCCCGTCATCAAGAGTAGGATACACACCCTTGTAGACTCAAAATATAAACTATGTACACTTAAAAGCAAAATATGCTTAAGTTATTTTAAAACCAACTTGGGTAACTCCCTTACTTGCTCAAATTGTTTTTACGTTGTCTTTTTCAACCTGATTACAAAACACGTTGGAATCTATTTACTAATGGTTCCTTGTCATGGAACAAGAATCACATCTCTGTTTCACCCCCCTTTCCTTTGCATTTTCTGCTTGTCAGTTCCTCATTTCCAGCTGCATGTATTTTGCTCTGTACACACACACAGTGCCTGTGTGTTAGACACAGTGCTGCAGTCCCTGTCTCTGCATTATGCCAGTGAGTTGCTACAGCAACCTCAGCCTTTCTATCAGAATGGGATAGTCTGCTTTCTCCCCCTCTGCCTTGCTCACAGATGGTTTGTCCCCAGGCTATCTTGTTACCCAGAATACACTCACACTTACATTCTACACTTGCTGAGTGAGTACCTTCTGTAATTTGCTCTACTGGCAAGGCCTCATCCTTTTCACCTGCCCTTACTACAAAGCACCCACAGAGAGACATTTTTATAACACAAACATCTCATCCACAAGTGCCTGTCTTTATTGCTGCTTTCCTTAATAAAGTGAAGAAAATATACAGGACTTGTTGTGGTTTGGAAAGAGGGCTGAGTTGAACCTATCTGGGCTATTCATACCACACATGACTCTGGCCTCAGAATATTCCTGGTTGCCAAAGGCAGAGTAATGATCAGGTCCAATACTTATCAAGGAAAATGAATCCCGTTAAAAGCAACTGGATTATTTTATTCTTTTGTCTGGAGTTTCAAAAACCTTGGCCAAAGACCACCAGTGGCAACTCCCAAAGCACCTTATTACCAACCTTCCCTAATATCTCAGGAGAAAAAGGATGGAGAATACTCGTCTAAACAAAATAATAATCAAGATGTGTGTGTGTGTATAATATATATATACATTATCTATATGGGGTATGCGCCTACAGGAGTGCCAACTGCTTAATTTGTTATATATATATATATATAAATATAAATAACAAATTAAGCAGTTGGCACTCCTGTAGGCACATGCAAAATGTAGGTGCATACCCCATATAGATAATGTAGGAATACGATACCTTTCCGAAGTCAGGCAATCAAGAGGCAGCAATGTGATAACACAAGTGTATTAGATGAACAAGGGGTTACATCTAGACATAACGGTCTAGATGTAACCCCTTGTTCACCTAAAAAGTTATCACATTATGCTTGAGTGCTGCCTCTTGATTGCCTGACTTATATAGGACCAACAGTGAGAAGTATGCATCGTTGAACTGCAAATTGAAAAACAGCCCTCTCTCAGATGTGTCTCCAATCCCCAAATCACATTTAAAAATGATGGGAACCAGGAAAGGTTCATACTGTACATCTCTAGCACTAAGTGGTCCAAAGGAGCAGCCTCCTGAACAGGATTCTTCTTTTGAAGAACATTGTGAGGCTCTAAAGCTTGCATCATACTCATTATCTTTTTCTTTTATTTTCCCTTCACATAAAATAAGACTAATACAGCTATCATTCTTTGCTGTCTGAAATTAGCATGATGAGCAATGATCGGTGCCACCCCAAATAAGACACCCTTCAGATGTCGATGTGCAGAAGAAGACCACAATAAATGTGAATGCGGTGGCTGTGCTGACAGCAATGATCTTTGTGGGTTCATAAAGGAGTAAAGCATTTGAATGAGAACTTTACCTTTTTGACAACAAGCAACAGCCATTTTGGACTTTAGTTGCCAGTTGCATCCCAGGATAACTGCTCCTCTCTCACTGCTCCTCTCTAAATTCCCTTATTAATAACAGTTCTAGATAAGGGACCACCTATAAATTATACTAGGGGTGCTCAAATTCAATCCTCAAGCCCCCCCCAACAGGTCAGGTTTTTATGGATATCCAAGCTTCAGCACAGGTGGCTTAATCAGAGGCTCAGTCAAAAACTGATTGAGCCACCTGTGCTGAAGCAGGGACTGATTGAGCCACTTGTGCTGAAACAGGGACTGATTTAGCAACCAGTGCGTAAGCAGTGATATCCTGGAAAACATAACCTGTTGGGGGGGCTTGAAGACTGGAGTTGAGCACCCCTGAATTATACTATTATACAATGTACAGCTCAACCCCCTTATAATGCTGTGCTTGGGGTCCAAAGAATCACATCGCGTTATAAGCGGATCGCGTTAGAAATAATGTACAATTGTATGCATTGTACAATAAAGTATTTAAGACACCCATAATCGTGTTGTAAAGTGGATTAAAGTGGATTCGCATTGTAACGGATCGCGCTATAACAGGGTTGAGCTGTATGTATCTCTACACCTTCCCTCCCAAGAAAACCTAAAAGCCTACACCAAAATCTATGTATAAATAAAAACAAACCATCTGCTGCACATTCAGTATACTACTGCATTTGATTCTGATGTCTTGACAGCCGTTTCTGGTTTCATTTTGAAGCCGCCTCATTTCCTGGTAAGTTACCAAGTCTCAAGGAGTCTTTCAGGGCATTTGCTGTCCCTCACTGATCTTCTCACTGTTGACTCTTCACGTTGCAGAACAGGCTGCATTGTGTTGACACTGGTTTTTTTTATTATTACAAGATGAAGCAGGGTGTCTCTGGAGCTGGACTGTGTTCATTTCAGCTCTGGGGACCCCTTGCTTCCAGAGATTCTTACCTCCGTGGCGGTGCCGTTATCCCTGTACAGTTTAAATGTCCCAGTCACGCTGGCCAATAGGAAGTTGAAACTGATGACATCACCGCTGCCTACTGGCCGGCGGGACATGTAAAGCCACCCTATCGTTAGGCACTGTTCCCTGACTGCAGAGATAACGGCACCACTGCAGAGGTAAGTATCTCGGGAAGCAGGGGTCCCCAGAGCTGAAATGAACAGTTTAGCTCCGGAGACCCCCTGCTTCAATCCTGTAGTTAAAAACAAAAACTGTAAAACACATTGCAGCCTGTTCTGCCGCTTTCAGCTGCCCAAGTTGTCATCTTGTTGCATGCCCTTTTCTCATTATCTGTTTCAGGTATTACATTGAAGGGCTGTCCGTGTGTCTGGACTGGCATATATTATCCTTGGGCCTATTGATTTTTCTGAAATGTGTCCCCCTGGTGTTCGTGGACGGTATAGGACCATAGATAACACTTGCATCATGATGTTATTTCCCGGGTATAAGAGATGTAATTCCGCAGACAAACGGTCCTGTCAAAGTATTATTTTCCCCCTTTTCTACAGTTCTTTCATTTGTCCCATTTGTTCATTGTTTTAAAAGAGCAATCCACGCACATATATGTATATAGAAGAGAGAGGGGGAGAGTGTGTGTGTGTGTAAGTGAGGGAGAGAGGGAGTGTAAGGGGGTTGGGGTGAGGGGGGGAGAGATGGCAGAGAGGGTTGGGGTTCCCCAGAATTTCATGATCTAATTGTGGGGTTCCTTAATCAAAAAAAGGTTGAAAAACACTGATCTACAGTATACCTGTATGGAAAAAGACACTGACCAGCAAGCCATCTAAGGCGGCGTTTATAGTGACGGCGACGCGACCAATGATGTCACCCATCACTGTCGCCACTGGCGAAAGTTGCACTTAGGCTTGGGGCGACGTTGCTGGCGACAAGGCCAGTGACGTCACGAAGAGGGTGGGCAGAGTGCAGTAGGCGCTCTGTCATTGGTGTAGAGACACACATGAGGCGATTGTCTCTCCCAAAATCAAATTCTACTGACTTCAACATTTTTTGCAGCTCTGTCGCCGTCGCGCTTGCTATAAGCGCATGCGACGGATCCAATGTATTTGTTTTGGCGCAACGTCGCCGGGCACTATAAGCGCAGCCCAAGGAAGAGAAAGGTTGGCAGAGATTTGGGGTTTGGATGTGTGAGGTGTATGTTTACTTTATGAGCAACAGGAGATACATTGAGAGAGATCTCCAAACAGCAGAAACTCTATGAAACGTTATCAACACCAAGCTCCTGTAACACTGCTGATTTCTGTAACCCAAGAGAATAAAGAAACACAGCTAAGAAACAATCTAGAGTTGTCTTCTCAGATACCATCTTATACATTGTACATCTCTCCACATTGACTAGATGATAAGCCTGGATCTTCACCTCTGCTTATCCCAGAAGAGCCTTAAAGATAAGGGTAATAATACAGATCATACATTTCCCAGGCTGTGCCAACACGTAAAGACACGCTTCTCACCTCAATTGTCTCATATAAGTCTCAAATCTCCTCTAAACCCTTTTGTTGAGTTGTCACAACATTCATATGTCAACAAAATAGGTCTTGAGTTCCAAAGTCTGCCGTTTTAGCATCTACGTCACCAGTTCTGCTGACTGCAACGTGCTGAAATGTTGCACCTCATACCAGTCACGTAAAGTAATGGATGAGTGAATTCTCTTTAGTTTAAAAAAACATTTTGCACCACGTGCAGTTACCCAACAGATATGTTCTATAAGAGATCCATACAACACAAGGCCTATGGATTAGAAGTCTGCTGGGCAACCGGGGACAAGTTAGGTCCCTGAAAGTTGTGGTTAGCCTGGAACCATTCTCCACTGTTTTCAACTGCCCCCAATGTCGGCATACCTGCACAACACCACCCAAAAACTAGCTAGCATTCCAACGACCTTCACAAATCACTGAAAATACTAGGTATACTCATTGCTGCTCATGTTCCGGTTTTGCCTTTAAGTGCTGTTGGTTTTGGTTTTAGATTATGGTATAAAGTTATTATATATATTTTAAGGAAAAGAGGAAATACATGGGGTTTTCCTTTTTTATATTTATTTAATCAATATTGATTAAGAAAAATATATATATATTATTTAATCATTATTAAAACATTCTTATATTTAAGAGAGAGAGATTGATGACCAACCCTGCAATTCTCCTACACCTGTTTTATAGCTCAGCCTTGATCATTGCAAATGCTGCACTCTCTTTAGACATGAGTAACTTGCTTCAGTGGTTAAAGAGTGATGGTACTACGGGAAAAGAGTACAAGTACTATTTTTAATTAATTACAAATTAGCACTACTTCATTGGAGTGAAGCCAATCAGTCCCTATCTACTTTCTAGAATCCATTCTATAATAACCTAAGGGACAAAGCCAAGATTCCGTGGTGCAGGGTACGACACCCAGATTAGGCTTTAACGGCCATTGACCCGAATGGAAGATAACGCTGGATATTCCATACTGTACCAAGCGGCGATGTTTCATAAGACATCTTATGAAGACGTTGAAAGAAGACATCTTAATGCCCTTTCACTTGAATATAGCACAGTTTAGTAAATATAGCCCTTTCTCCCCGTGCATTTCTCATACATTATCTGCGGTCTTCATCTAATTCTATAATGAATTCGCCTGCGACTCTTCTGGCCAACTGCAACGTATAATAATAATATTAGTATTTCTTCAAGTTATTCTGTTTGGCAGGCATTGTTTAAGAACCATGGAATGCCCTAAGCAGACCTATTAAGCAGCATAGGCACCATGTCTTAAAAACACAATTAAAGCCATGTTTTTCTTAAACTTCTGAAGAATTAGGGAATTGAAACGGAAAATATTTCACACTCTCCAAATTTGAATTCCAAGGTGGAAAACAGATGCCGACATTTCAATTCCTCTTATGCTCAGATATTTTAGCAGTGACATCAATCTTATTAGAAAACATTGTATCATGGAAATTATGCCTTATACAGAAGCTAATTTTAAAATCCCTCTTGCGTCTACAATATCAAAAGGTGTTGTGAGAAGTCAAATAAGGCTTTTTAAACAGCCTAATTCCACAATCAACAGGACACACTGGCTCATACCAGTTCTACCATTTAAAGGGGCAGTCACAGATGGAGGATTAAAAATTGTAATAGAGTCACTGGCTCTATCTGCTGGAGTAGTGCAGCTAGTGCCCCATTATAGCTCCACTACTGTCTTGATACATAGACCCGTTAACCCATTCAGTGCCAGAAGGTCCTGCCTCTCCGTGGTTGTTGCCTCTCCAACACGGAATGGGACATTTGGTCACGGATGTTTCGTAGTGACCAAATGCCGCCGGTGTTCAGCCGGAGACGGACCCACTGCAGCAGCCGGTCCGCCGTTGGAACCACCGCCACCGGTCGTTTCTACAATAAGGTGCATTTTTAGTGCGTAGGGGGTTAACTTTAGGGGTTATAGTAGTTAGTAACAGCAGAAGAAAAACCAGAGCACTATCACTGGAACTTGAAAAAGAGAAACTGAGAGTGCATAAGCTTTAAGATGAGTTATTTAATGGTCATAGAAACAAACAAAGCAAGGTGTCGCCCCACCAATGCGTTTCGTGCAAGAAGCACTTTCTCAAGGTATACATACCACTGTGTAAGGATTGTTTTTATAGGCATAAATCTTAATCTAATACCCAATA